>NC_056735.1:1958230523-1958313023 GCF_019279795.1 Protopterus annectens
AATAAGGTGACAAAGGCCGCATAATAGGAACACTTTTTAAATATTGATTCTACAAACTTATAAAGGTGGTAGAATAACAGGCTTTGCATTAGCATAGATAGTTTGCAAGGTATGATGTCTGCAACTCATAATGTCTGTCATTATTTTCTGACATCAACCCGCAATGATCTGGCAATGATCTGCCAGAAAAACACAGGTTTATGAGAAAATGAACCAAAAATTTGAGGCATGAATCTGGACATTCTGTGGAGATCTGTACAGTTGAGAGATCTGTCTGCACCACCCTGCAGGTTGCAGTCCATGTTTGGCAAGGTGTAACCTGTGACCATAACTGAAACAGTGAAAGAGGTTCCAAGAGTGTAGGACAAGAAAAACATCATGCAGTTCTGTACTGATAGCATAGAGCAGTTATTGCACATCAGAAGCACCTTAATGTTATGAGAAATACTGTAAGCTAAGGTAATGTCACACAATGAAGGTATCATAATAGTAAACCAGAGGAAGTCCTGTGTGTTGCACTTGCCATGAGCATGCTATGTCCTGCCAATTGTCACATTAGTATAAGTTGTGTCCCACACTCCACATTTGATAATGTCAAACACACATTGTGTGGTGCCTATGTGTGTGCAATATGTAGACATGTGAAGGCCCTGTGACTACCCAGTGCCCACAAGATAGTTGAATCTGTTGGGGTAAAGTAATGGTTAGGATTTTGAGGGACCTAATACCAGTACTCAAGTAACCTCCTCTATATGTATGAGCCTGTGATACTACAAAACACGCAGATGACATGTATGAAGGCTAGCTGGCTATATCAAGGGGTATATATAAAAGGTCACACTGCCTGACCCCAGTGTCCCTCACACACTGTTGCATGCATACACTCCTGGTAAACATGCACATATACAGCTGTGTTGTACCTTGCCTATTAAAAGGTCACTGTGTTTCCACTCTGCCATACTCATTATTGGTAATGTCATCAGCTCCACAGCCTGAAGACACACTGGCTCCTGGAACACAAACTGAAATCAGTATGTGAGATTACAGTCTGTCAGCAGTACTGACAGCAATAATGCATCATGGTTAAAAAGATACATACAATTTCATGTGTATCCATAACAATTGACAGCAGACAGCACCTTCCATAGCATTACATGACTACACTGTACTATATTCACCCTGTGTATCAGACCCATATAAGCATGTCCCTGCATCAATGGTATGGATAACAGGGATGTGGCACAGGTATCTTCACATGCACAGGGTGTGGTCTGGGTCTGCATGAGGCCTAGGCTGGGCCATATAGTTGACATCATGCGTGTGTGTGTCTGGAGGGGTGGTGTTCATTTGGGCTGTGCAGAGGAGCTGTGTGTGTGTGTGTGTGTGTGTGTGTGTGTGTGTGTGTGTGTGTGTGTGTGTGTGTGTGTGTGTGTGTGTGTGTGTGTGTGTGTATGTATGTGTGTGTGTGTGTGTGTGTGTGTATGTATGTGTGTGTGTGTGTGTGTGTGCATTGCTCAGTTTTCATTTCTAGACAATTAACAAATTGCACATTAGTTAGTCCTTACTGACATATTATTAAGTGTACATATTTTACTGAAAATGACATCCTCCTTTGTGCTTTTGTTACATTACTTTGGGGTGTGACTGTACTGTCTGGGACACTAGTGTTTACATGGGGTATTTCATGTCATACCAGTGACACTATTTTATTATACCTCATAAACATATGCATTTCAGTACACTATTTGTTTCTTGTCTCTGTGCTGCATTGGACACTTGCGAGTAACTGGGGCTTTTATACTTGGGTCTCCACTGCAAATAGGCACCACCGTTAACATATATCGATGTATACAAAAGAAATATAAAACATTTGCAGAAGTTCCCTAACGTGTTAAAAGCTGAATGGCCAGCATTTGATCCTTGCACCTCAGGTACAAGTTCTCATGTCCTAACCATTCAGCTAGTGAAGATTTGCTGTTAAACTGCTATATATACCTCTTCATTTTTGTTTAAGCATTGCTGAGCACAGTGCCTTGCTGTACCATCCTGCTCAGCTACGTTAAACCTTTACATATAAATGACAATGAAACTTATTTCATAAAACCATTTATGTTTTTTAAACATAAAAACAAGTATTATTCATGTCACAGACCATGTGAGGGCCTTGCATGCAGGTTATGCGAGTGGGGTTATGTAGGCTTATGTATTATGGCTGACTGGGAATTATTGTCAGAGGCTTTGGCTAGGTGAAGGTAGGCAGCGTGCACCATCTTCCCCTCATTCATGTGTTTGTTGACCACTTCAAAGCAGTCGACCAGGTTTAACAAGTCTGATCTCCTTTTGACAACACCAAACTGTATTGGCTCAAGCATTTTGAGGTTGCTGATGTCCCTGTTTATAAGGTCCTTGATAATGCCTTCCATGGTCTTGTAGATCAGGCTAGTTAGGCTGATGTGCACATGATGTGCATGTAATGTGCATATGATTGTCTGGGTCGGTGGATGCTCCACCTTTGTGTAGAAGGGTGACAGTGGCTGTCTTCTGTGCAGATGGGATAACACTGGTGCTCAGGCTTTGGTTGATTACAGTGTGTAATGGATCTGAGAGCTCATTCCTGGGTTCATGTAGGATGCAGCCAGGATGTTATCAGGTCTCATGGAGACTTCAGTTTCTTGCCCTTGAGAGGGCATTACAGACATGCTCCTCGATGATGAGGGGAGGGGGCAGGTGCTGTGTATGTCCTCCTTTACTAATGGGAGGATGGGGGGTGAGTTTTTCACTTACCCGTCTGCAACAGATTGGCTATATCTCTGGCATATGTGCAGGTGGTGTTATTGACCACCAGTACAGAGCAGATTTGGGTGTATCCTCTGGGATTGCAGACATATGTGTAGAAGGCCTTGTGATTAGCCTTAGTGGATGTGTCCAATTTGCTGTCAAAGTTAGCCATAGAGTAATTCACCTGTGACCTTATTTGCTTGTTCAGACATAGGTGAGATTGCGCCCAATTTGGCACCTGCTCCTTCTTGGCCCTGTACAACCAATATGTCCATCTATTATGGAGTTTGTGTATTGCTGCTGTCCACCACAGAGGTTTAATCTACCTTGGGGGTGATGATTTTGTCCAGTTAGGTATTACTGAGTCCATACAGCTATGTAGGTGCTCATATAGATGTTTGGTGTAGGCTTGGACACAAAGTCCTGACATAGTTAAATACTTTTCCAACTTCAAGCTAGTAATTATGATCAAACTAGTAATTATTTCTGTTTCAAGGCAATACAGAAACCTGTTGCTTAGACATTTATGTCTGTTTGATGCACTGAAACCCAGGTTACACATTTGTAAAACAAGAACAGCATATTTACTTGATGTTTTGTAACCACGTCTTTATGATTGAGGCTTCCAGCCACTACTATTACTACATACATGTGCACAGGTAGTACTTGATATACATTTCTGTTCTTTGTCAGTATGGCTCACTGTGCATACACTCTTGCAGCTCAGTCATACCTCTGAACCTGTTAGAGCAAGACATCTGGACAAAGGCACACATAAATGGAGGGCAAATGCCCAAAAATAGTGACACTTTAGAAATATTGCTGTAACACACTGAGACAGTTGATAGCAAAGTAGGTTTTGCATTCACAGGAATATTGTGAAGGCTATGACATCTGACATTCAAATGTATCCTATTATGTTATGACCTCAGTCTTTATTGATTTGCCAGTGATTTGCCTGGCAAAACACAACTGTAAGAGGAAACGACTACAAATATGAGGCAAACACGTGGTCAGTCTTCAAAACTCCAGACAGTTGAAAGGTATGAGTTCAGTATACAACATACAGTTCAACACATACTTCTGCGCCAGTTGTTTACTATGCACATACCCTATGCAGGTCTCTTACATTTGTAAGACAAGCATAGTAGCATTCACAAGTGACATATGAATATTTACAACATCCCAGGTAGCCGGCCTGCCAGTGTCAGAGTCAATATTGTACAACAGACACTCCAATAGTAGTCATATGTGAGCTGACCTTTGCTGGAGTGACTCATGGGCCAGAGCTGTGCTCTATGTCACTGCAGAAAGAGCCAGCAGAGACGGCCATAGGTGCTGGACAGCAGCATGTCAGTCTAGCAAGTCTTGTTTAGACCTATTGTTTAACTTCCTATTTCCCATTACTACATCCCCCATTCTGCATTTCATTACATGTTTAATTGTTTGACATAACTGTTATAGTGCTGTAGTGTTTTCTCAGAGCAGTCCAGAAGTATTGCTTTCTGTATTCACAGTCTGTCTTTTCCTAGAAAGGTACAGACCTGTTCTGCATTGACATCAGCTTGCCTTTTGTAGGTAATGCTTATGAGCAGGTGATAGCCTGTGCACCAACTGGTGTCTCCCACTTACTAATTGCATCCAGCACAGCTATATTGTCTTTCCATTAGCCAGTCTCAGGCTTCATTAATCTGGATGTTGAAAATCCCTTAAACTTGGGCATTCATCAATTAGATTTCATCAAAGGAAGGGCCTGGCAATTTACCCTCATTAATTTGTTTGAAAAAGTAACGGATGCAGTGGATAATGGTTATGCTGTGCATGCAGTGTGTCTACCTGCCAAGGCTCATTGTAAGAGTATGCTCAACAATGTATTAAGGTTGAAAGTAATTCTGTTAAAAATATGCAAAATAAATAAGGTATAAAATAAAGCTTGCTTAAATGTAGACATAGAGTTTGGCAATATGTGATTAGCATCCATACTAAATGACTGTGGCTTGCAAAATAAGGAATTTGCTTAATGGACATCTTTCCTACAGAATCAGCTAGAATGTATGCATTTCACACTGTCAGCAATAAAGCTGACCTCTTACAGACTTAGCAAAAATGTATTAACAGATGATTAAAGGAAAAATGCTAAAAGGGGTAACTGTGGTCTACAGAGTCTGAAATGTGAGCTCAGACCTTCCCAGTCTGGATAAATAGTTACAGGAAATAATGAATAGATAAGGTAAAAAACAAGACTGATTGCCAGACAAGTGGCTTGTTTTTTCTAAAACATTATTGTTATTAAAACATAATTGTTAATGTTCACATGCAACACAATTTGGTAATTGTAATAAAACATCACAAGTGTGCATATATGTCACTGATAATCTGTTTGCAAGTAAATGGTAAAAGTAAAAAACCTCAGTTACATCAACTATAGCTAGCAGATGGGCTATAGTAGACATGCAGTTCAAATAAAGTATACAGGAGGGTATAAATACCTACTAGTAGTAGTAAACAGCAAGAATTTCAATATATAAAAAAATTGATCAAATTAGACAAAGGTCAATAGTTTGTTAGTAACATAATAAAGCAAATGTATAACCAAAGTGTTGGGCTGACATACATTATAAAGCAAATAAACAATACTGCAGTACTAAAGGGGTAGGGGTACTTTCTCAGTTTTACACTGACGGTGTGAGAAGTACTGCAAAAGGGTCTAAAATAAAGCTACAGGAAGAAATAATATCTCATCCCTTCATAACAATACTCTTTTGGGGGGAGGAGAAAACAGGTATTAGTGCGTTAGAAATACTGGTAAACAGATAAAACTTGACAGGCCAAGATATTTTATTCTTTAGTATCAAATTGTATTTATAACCTGTTAAACTGTAAAGCTATACAAGAGATGGTTTAACGTTGCTTTATTAACACTATATAAGAGAGAGAGTAAAGATTTGTAAAAAATTAGCAATACCGGTCACTATTTTTGAATATGTTTTTGGCAAGCCAATGTTGGTATGCAAAAAGCATGAATGTTTCTAATTGTTGGGTATGCAGTTGCCTTTGGTGGCAATTCCACTAGATACTTCTAAAGAGACATAAGAATTTTCCAAGATTTTGCTTGATGTTAATGTTACTAAATTTGTATGATTAGACTAAATGTACTTTACAGTCTTTGTAGAGGAAAATTAAATTAAAATTTTGTACTCCTACAGCTAATGGACTAATATGTACATAGCATTCTTTAGTGTATAAATCATGTTTTTTTTAAATCCTCAAGTATTAAATATACTGAAATAATTACATTCAAATATTTATTATCTAAGCCCAGTTCAGTACTTTACCAAGGTGTTTAATATGTTCACTTCACTGTCAACCAAGGTGTTAATGGGCAGTTCAGAAATATGACCACAATGTTATGGTTAAAATGACATTGAACCTGTATATTTATAGCACTAAGTAACATATGCAGTACCACACAGTTATTGTCTCTTATAGATATTAGTCTATCTCTAATCTTTTGGTATAAAATGATTAATAATAGTAAATAGTTAATTCAACAGCTGCAAAGAGTTAATGAAAGAGCTCTAAGTCATAAATTAAATTATGTGATTGCAAAAGAATAAATTAATCAAGTTAGAAAATAAAACTAAAGCAGACACAGCTCATAACTGATGAAATATTTTCACAGAATGGTCTGCAAGAAAAAAGTTGTTAGACTAAATTATACACTCAGTTTTGGTATTAATACTTTTTATCACTGTATTAACTGTGTAAAATTGCATTTTGACTTGTTGTATCAAAAGAAGACTAAAGGTTTTGTTTCCTAATGCGTTTTCTATATAATCTGATCAAAATACATATCAGTATAAAGTGTTTTGAGTGTGCTTTAAAATAAAGAGGAAATTGCAAGAGTATGCTCAACAATGTATTAAGGTTGAAAGTAATTCTGTTACAAATATGCAAAATAAATAAGGTATAAAATAAAGCTTGCTTAAATGTAGAAATAGAGTTTAGCGATATGTGATTAGGATCCATACTAAATGACTGTGGCTTGAAAAATAAAGAATTTGCTTTATGGACATGTTTCCTACAGGATCAGCAAGAATGTATGCATTTCACACTGTCAGCAAGAAAGCGGACCTCTTACAGACTTAAAAACAGGATGTATGCATTTCACAGTCAGTAAGAGAAAAAATGTAAAAAAACAGGATGTATGCAGCTTCTTTAAAGAATGGACAACAGGAAAACAATCTGTACATGTTTCTATTATATGACTGTTAAGCAAGGAAGTTTGAATGGATATGCTTTCATCAAGTCAGCATTTGCGCAAGATGTTTCTTTAAAAGACAATACTAGTATTATTTCTCTATAGGATTAAAACATATTTTTCTGCAAACAGCAGCAAACAGATGTTTTCATACAAAGACCAAAATAGAATTTTTTTTGGGCGTCTTTCGGCTTTTCCCAGTTAGGGGTCGCCACAGCGGTACTCCGGTCCGCTAATGATTAGTAGTTGATTTTTACATTCCGAGTTACCAGCCCTGACGCACAACCTTCAACGAAGGTATGCCCATTCACGCATGTCTCCACACAGAAGACGCTCTAGCTGACCAAAATAGAATACCAAGGAGAAAAACAGGATGTAAAACCACTATAAAGAGACTATAGCAGATAACATTGTTAAAGATATTTGTGTAGGAACACCCATTTGTTCTGAGGTAATATTGTATCTCTCACATCATCCATGCTGTTTGAGAAGTAAAGTACCACAGTACCTGAAGCTGTAACAGTAGTTTGTGTGATTTGTTATAAAAAGTTATTTATTGGTTGCTGCTTGTATGACAGAGCTTGATGCTGCATCAGTGTATATTCTGCAAGTTTCTGTGGGCAACAGACTGTGAATGCAGTTATAACTAGACTTTGATTTCAGCAGACTCCAGCCAGCAAGACCTTAGTGTCTTATGAAGACTTTGGTTCCAGCACAGGAAGCAGCACTTTGAAAGTTAATTATTCAGTCCTGCTGACTAATATCACCAAATGGGCATGGGTATTTGCTGGTGATAAGTGGGCTGAGGACCCACTCTACTATGACCTACACCAGGGACCCATGCTAATGGTGGAAGGGGTGTATGTTCCCCTAATGGCCCGTGTGCATGCCCTCTATAAATCCCAGCAGCCCTGAGTCAATAAACTACAGGACAGCTAGTGTCCATTTGCCCAACTTGGGTTACCTGAGATATCTTTGTTGAGTGAGAGCTGGACATAAAATCAACCAATCTACTAAACATGAGCTAAGAATTGATACAGTCGTACGTTTACTGACGGGATGCAGCTTGGAATGGATGACATGATGGTAAGGAGGAGGTTGGTCATTCTATGTATCCAGGAGACCATATGGAAGGGCAGTGCAGCAAAGCCTCCTGGCCTGGGATTCAGTGTCTACTAATCAAAGAGGACAGGATAGAAGGAGTGTGAGAACTGTGGTGAAGGAGAGGCTTTAAAAGACAGTGAGGGATGTCAGCTGAATCAATGACAAACTAATGGCAGTCCGAATCCAGCCTACTGATAGGCATTATTTATAATCTCAGCCTATGCCCCAGAGCAGGACTGTGCTAGTGAGGAAAAGAGTACACTCAGACAGCAGTTGCAGGACCAACTACATAAAACAAGACAACATAAATTGGTGTTAATAATGGGTGACCTGAATGCACAATTTGGAACAGACAGAACAAGATATGAAAACTGCCTGGGACCACATGGGTGGGGCAACAAGAATAAAGGACAGTCCATTCTATACTTCTATCTGGCAAATGGCTTGATTGTAGCCAACACATGGTTCTAAAAGAGAAATAGTTACAACATTACATACAAGGGTGGCCAGTGTGCAACTCAGGTAGACTTCCTCCTAGTAAAAAAAGGGCACTGGGGTAGAATTAGCAATTGCAAAGGCATCCCCAGTTAAACAGTCATCCCATAGCATATACCATTGGTTGCCACAATCAGCTGCATGCAATGGTCAGAGAAGACTCTAAGGTCAACAGAGACCAGGTTGAAAAGTGTGGTAGATGACTGGAGAGAAAGCATGATAGTTCAAGAAATTAATCCGGGCTCTAGCAACTCAAGAACAAGAGGAAATAGGTGGAGTTAAAGAAGAGTAGCAGTATCTCAAAACAGAATGTGTGAAGACTATAGAACAGATATTCTGCTGAGCCAAGTGTGGAAATAAGGTATATAAGAAAAGCTGGTGGTGAAATGCAGAAGTCCAGGAAGTAATTAAAAGAAGGAGGAAGTACACAAAAATGTGGGAGATAGAAAGGATTGAACAGGCTAGGAAGGAATCCTGGTTGGCTAGTAAAGGGAAGGAGTTACAATACCAAAAAACAAGGCATCAGAGGTACTCAGCTACTGGAAAGCAAGTCAGTAGACAGCACAAATAAACTATATTAGGCTGCAAGGCAAAGACAGAAAGATAAAGAAGATAGTCAGACATCCTTTGTAAGGGATACCAGTAACAACTTGCTAATCAATCCACAGGACATCAAAGGCAGAGGGAAGGAGTACATCCAGCAGCTTCTGAGTGAAGAAAACACCACAAAAGCTGTACTGCCACAGAGGAGGAGCCCACCATAGAAGAAGTAAAAACAGCACTAAGAAAAATTAAGTCAGGGAAAGCAGCAGGCTCAGATGAGGTCACAGCAGTATGTTAAAGATGCTGGGTGAGATAGGGGAGAAATGGCTCCTGAGGGTACTCATAACAGTGTGGAGAGAAATCCGTATCCCAGAATACTAGAGAATAAGCATACTAGTGGCAGTATTCAAGAACAAAGAGGGCATTCACAACTGTGGGCAGTAGAGAAGTAAACTCCTGTCACATTGCATGAAAGTTCTGGAGATGGTGATTGATTAATGACTACACAGAACAGTAGAAAGTAAGATGTGAGAAGAGCAATTTGGATGCAGATCAGGATGCAGCACAAATAATCCAATGTTTGCAGTGAGACAGATAGTTGAGAAGAAGCTAGAGATGAAAAAAAGAGACCAATTGGACATTCCTAGACTTGGAGAAAGCATATGACAAGGTCAAAAGAAAGCTGATTTGGGTATTCCTAGGGTAGTTTGAAGTTCCAGAAACATTGGTAGAATTAGTGCAAGCTATGTACAAGGACTCATTGACTCAGTGTTCAGTCTCACTGAGGAGTTCCAGTGGGAGTGGGTGTGCACCGGAGTTCATTTCTGAGCCCACTGCTGTTCATACTGATAATGGACTGCATTAGCATACAGGCTGAAGGGTAGAGATCAACAATGTTGCTGCATGCTGACATTGTGGCATTACACGCAGACTCTGAGGAAGAACTTCAGCAAAGGATTGAGGAATGGAATGCAAAGCTGAAGGTACATGGGATCAAACTGACTGCAGATAAGACAGTTGTAATGGCAACAAATGGTGGAACTCAGAAGAAGCTGAGAACTGAGAAGGGAAGATAGTGGAAAAGGTTAACAGCTTCTAATATTTGATAGGAGTGGTTGAGGAGAAGGGAAGTCTAAATGAAGAGGTCAAAGCTAGAATCAGAGAGGCTGCAGCCAACTGGAACAAAGTCTCAGGTGTACTATATGACAGAAGAATGCCAATGATGCTGAAAAGCAAGGTGCACAGAACAGTGGTGTGACCAGTACTGTATGGTACAGAAACCTGGACAGTAAATGCAAAGCAGTTGAGGAAGCTAGAGTTGATGGAGATTAAGTGCCTGAGATAAGTGGTAGAATGCACACTGTGGGATAGAAGAAGAAATTAAGACATAAGAGCAGAAGCCAAAGTACCTCATATTGCAGAAAAGATCACAGAGAACACATTATGGTGGTTCGGGCATGTTCTTCTTCTCTTTCAGCTGTTCCCATTAGGGGTCACGACAGCAGATCATCTGTTGCCATTTCTTCCTGTCCTAAGCATCTTGCTCTGTCACACCAACCACCTGCATGTCCTCTCGCACCACATCCACATCCATAAACCTAATCTTCAGCCTTCCTCTTTTCCTCTTACCGGGCAGCTCCATCCTTAACATCCTTTTCCCAATATACCCAGCATCCTGGTTCGGGCATGTGTGCAGAAAAAAAGAAGACGGTCTAGTAAAGAAGATTTGGGACAGACAGGAAGAAATCAAAAGGAAGCAAGGGCATCCAGCAAAGAGGTGGATGGATTCTGTGAGAGAAGACCTGTGCAGTCAAGCATGAGTGTCAAAAAAGGAAGGAGAATGGTACTGAACAGAGAGAGATGATAACAGCTGACATGACACTCTGACCCTATATAGACAATAGGAAAAAGGGGGTTGTTGATGATGACGATGAAGGCCTTTGGCACTATTCCCCTTGCAGGCATTATCGACAGACTTGTAAACTGGAATATAAGTCATTATATTGTGAAATGGATAGATGACTGGTTGTCTGAGAAAACCCATGTAGTTAGAGTAGCAGGTTCTACTTCTGAGAGCAAAGAAGTAACCAGTGGTATAACACAGGGCTCAGTTTTAGGCAACTTTTTTGGCATATGTTTCTCAGATCTTCAGGCCAGCTATTCTGATCTATGATTAACTAAATTTGCAGATGCCTGTAATCTTCAACTTACTCTCAGTTGTAATGATATGGATAAGATCACATTAGAGAATGGGTGACCTCTAAATCAGCACCCTCATTAGAAAGCAAATATTCTCCAGCAGGGTGTTAATCTACAAATAATTCCCACTGAAAATGAGTCTGCTACTTCACTGCAGCATATCAAGCTGACATAAAGCTCAGACTGAAAATAATGGTCCCCATTATTTCACCCTTGCTAAGCAGTGCTTTGCTGTTTAGTGAGTGTAAATATATATATAAAACTGTGTTTGTTTATTCGTGTGAGTGTATGTGTGCACGTGAATGAGAGCAATATCAATCGAGTGATTATGTTACAGTAGCTAAACAGTGTTTAGCTAGTGTAAAAAATAAATGAAACAGAAAAAAAGTATGTGTGTGTGTGTGTGTGTGTGTGTGTGTGTGTGTGTGTGTGTGTGTGTGTGTGTGTGTGTGTGTGTGTGTGTGTGTGTGTGTGTGTGTGTGTGTGTGTGTGTGTGTGTGTGTGTTTATGTTTCTGTGTGTGAGTGAATGTGTGCTTGTGTGCAAGAAAGTGAGGTGTGTGGAATGAAAGAGAGAGTGCGAAGAGTGAGATTGATTGACCAGTCACAGCAACAGCAGTTAAGAGGTTTGTGTACCTCTTGACCTCTTAGCTCAGGATATCTGGATAAAGCCTAAAATAAAAAGGGAACAAAGGCTCAGAATAGGAACACATTTTAAATATTGCTGTAATAAAATCATGAAGTTGAATGAAAAATAGGATTTGTGTTATCATGCATTTTCTGAAGGTCAGGTGTATGTGTATGTGAGAAAGAGTGAGACTGATCGACCAGTGGCAGCAGCAGATAACAGGTTTGCATACCTCTTGACCTCTTAACTCAAAATATCTGGATAAAGCCTGACACAAAGGGGGAAAAAGCTAAAAAATCACAATAGATTTTAACTATTAAAGCCATAATAAAAGCTAAGTGACAACAAACATGGCAATGTAAAATAAACCAAACAAGCTTTTATTATACCTAAGTGTTTTTGCATTGACCTCAGCAGACTTTAAAAATACACAGATTAACACTCACTATTTAAAATCCAAACAACAAAGCAGGGACTGATTTCAGTTATGATATCATAACCTATCCAATCAGCTGTTTCTGGTTTGTTGTTTGGATTTTAAATAGTGAGTGTTAATCTGTGTATTTTTAAAGTCTGATGAAGTGTCGAGGTCAATGCAAAATAGCTTACTTAGGTACAATAAAACTTGTTTGGTTTATTTTACTTAGCTGTGTTTGTTGTCACTCAGTTTTATTCTAGTTTTGTTCCTTGCATACTGGTGTGACAAGTTCATCCCAGCTGTGCTGTAGCTTTTTAGTTTTTAGATTTTAAATATCATTCTTATAAAATTACATAGCAGCTTAAACAACAGGATTTTTGATGCCATGAATTTTCTGAAGGGAATAAAGTCTGAAAGTCAAATCTGTGTCATTGTTTAATGACTTCAATCCCAATGACTGGCAGGAAACCACACATTTTAGGAGTTGTTCTTCTTCTTTCAGCTTTTCCCAGTTAGGGGTCGCCACAGCGGAACTCCGGTCCGCTAATGATTGGCACTAGATTTTTTTACGGGTGCCGAGTTGCCAGCCCAATGCCCAACCTTCAACGAAGGCACACCCATTCTACACATGTCTTTTGAATGCCACTCGACCATGGGAAGGACATGCAGACTCCACACAGAAGGCGCTCCAGCCGAGAATCGAATGGGAGAACCTTTTGCTGTGAGGCAACGCTACTGCTGCACCATCGCGGAGTAAGGGACCAAAAAATAAAGTAAATATCTGGATATATTTTTTTAAAAATGTTATATTTTGGACATAAAATGCTTCCTCCAACACCATTTACATATACTACAGTAACTATGAAGCATTAGATAAAGGAACTATTTTGCATCAAAAACATATAAAAATATAGTAATAAAAAATAATAACTAAGTAAGTAAAACATAACAATTTTACAGACAGCCCATTTTCAAAACACAACAATGCCCTCCAGGTTGTGTGTTATTGTGGAAATTACTCCCTTCCAGGTGTGTAGAAGTCCTCCGCCTGCAGTGTCGGGCCAAAGAACACCACTGGGCAGACTTTATTTCCACAGTAACACATACCGTGTTGGGCATTATTGCTTGCTTAACAGCTGGTGCAAGACGGTCTCAAATTAAATGTAAAAAAAAAATGTAGCAGAGTTCATTTTGGTAAACAAAACAGTTTTACTTACCATATAGGAGATGTATCCATTCAGTCAGGCACTGTCATAAGTGATCTGGGGACTCTTTTTAAGAATTCCTTATGATTTGGCCATCATGTCTCGATGGCATGTTAAAAATTCTTTGATCTGGCCCATCTGATTTCCAAAGGCATTTCTATTAGATCCAAACAGTCCTAATTCCCTTTTACTTGTATCTTATTAGACCCATTATCAACTATAATGACTCTTTTGGCATGTATTTATATAAACATATAACACAACTTAAAAGACCTCAGAAATTCAAAACTAAAAAAGATCAGTGGCCACAAAAATCTTAGTTATCAGTTGGGACTGGCAGACCTTCCTCTGCACTCAGTCTCTTACAAACTCTTTTAATGAGATTTATGTCAAGTCCTAAACATCCAACCCTATTTGATCTCCTATTTCTTCAGACTACTAACGGTACATCAAACAGTCACTTAAAAGAACTAACTATTCATTAGCAGATAAATAAGCTACATTGACATGACAGATTCATATCCCAATGGATTCCTCACCTCTGGAACAAACTTCCACTACATGTCAAGCAGAATATTACCCTTGTCACCTTCAAGGAAATCTTAGAAAATTGGGTGGGCAGCCTCAGATTATCTCCTGGTCTGTCTTACATTTTCCTCCTTGAGGCTAGAGGGAACTTTTTAATAGGGTTTTTGGCTAGGCTTGAATGGTCTGCCAACTGATTGCCTAGAACTTACCTTTGAACCTAAATTAGTGGGATATCTAAACCTACATTAAAATCACAAACCTGAGAAAGTTCATCTTATGCTATTTCAACCAAAGGTTTATTTATTTATTTATTTATCATTTTGTTGACTGGGAAAGTCCGACTAAGACAGAGCCTATTTTCAGCGGAGGCCTGGGGAGAAACGCTCCAGACACATGTCCTTGGATTGTGGGAGGAAACCAGAGTACCCAGAGGAAACCCAAGTGAACACAGGGAGAACATGCAAACTCCACACAGAAGGCACCCCAGCCGAGAATGGAACCAGAGAACCTCTTGGTGTGAAACCAAAAACAGGTGTATAAGAGTGGCAATAAAACACTAAAAACCATCAGAATACCACTCACAGTAGCCAATCCTGGACCAAATGTAACAAACTTTAATCTTCCACAACTGATGTCAACAATTGTACAAATACTTCAAGTACAAAAGTAGTCAAGCGCTTTCGTCATGAGACTTCATCAGAATTCATCAGAATGATGTACAATTGTTGACATCGGTTGTGGAAGATTAAAGTTTGTTATATTTGGTCCAGGTTTGGCTACTGTGAGTGGTGTTCTGATGGTTTTTAACCTCTTGTTGTGAGGTGACAACGTTAACTGCTGCACCACTGCACAGCCCAAATACAAGGTTCATTGGGCAACTCACAAAAATCTACCATAGTAGTTAAAAAGGTATCTGTAACTTCATTCCTAGCATCAGACTGTATCTCAATTTTCTCCCCTTGAGCCTTCTTATAATTTTTACTAGTCTTTTTTACCTTATTTTGTGACTTCTATAAATAACCAGTTTTCTTCCTTTTTATGAGAGTATTATCAGTCTTAACCAAATCGAGTTTCCTCTTTAAGATTTTTTTAAATTCAGTGGTGACAGATTTTTACATAAAGGGGATAAACCCTGAGTGTTAGTAGCTTTTTTTTACATTTTCAACCCAGTTTTTACAAATGTATTAACTGCTCTAATCCCCATACTGTTAGTATAAGAACATTTAATCTGATTGCCCACCATTTTACTGTGTAAAACAATGCCCATCTCAACAAGCTTTTAACAATTATTTCATATAGCTAAAGATGCAAGCCCTTTTTAAATATACACCACATCTTCTGAGCATTCTATTTACTCCATTTTTATAAGATCACCCAGAAGTAGGAGTTTAAACATTTTGTAATGTATCCATCAAAGAATGATACTCTATAGATAAAATTAAGATATCTCATACTATGCATTTTATGTAATTCATTTACAATTAAAACTGGTACTGAGTACAATAATCCTTAATTATAACTATAATGTGCTAGTAATGTAGTTCTAAAGCTGCAAACACTTATCACCAGTCACCTGATATAATGTATTGCACAAAAGATGTACACACCATGTCTATGCATCTTTGTCTCAATTCTTGAAGTAAAAGTCTACTCATTTTGTCTCCACTTGAAAAGTATGCTGATTTAAAGCACCAGGAGACCTTCTGATTGGCTCAAAGTAATGTGAATCACACATGATTAAAAAAAATTAAATAAAGAAAATAACTGTCACCCTTTTAGGAATAGAGCAGGAGGTTAGAAAGAAAATAAAATAACAAAATCATAGCCTTCCAAGACCCTTTCCAAATGGTACCACTTAAATTCATATGAGTGTTTGCTCAAGAAATATGCTTACTTGATGTACCAGGAGTCCTTCTGATTTGCACAAAGCAATGTCTCTCATAGAATTTCAAGAAAGGAACAGAAATAAAATAACTACAACCACATTGTTCTAAAAAGAAAAAAAAATCAGGTTAGACAGAAAGTAAAAGAAAAATCACAGCCTTCCAAGACATTTTCCAAATGACACCTCTTCAATTCTTAGGATACCCCAGTGTCATTAATAGACAACTCCAACCTCCATCTAGCAATTATTGCAAATTGGGTACATCTCAAGTTAAACTATGATATAAAATAATGGCCACAGTCCAATATTTCATCTTGTTTCACATAGGCACACAATAGCTATAGTAAAATATTCCAAATTAATTTGACAAATTCTCTCTAATCCTGCAAAGACAGAATAATGAATAGTTAAAGTAAGGAGCTTACAAGAGATAAACTGCACTCACCCATAGGGAAACAATCTATTCTCACTCAGCAGTTAGAGCAAAGTATACTTTAGAGAACTGATTGTGATGAAAGTAATGGCCACTGTAATGTACTTCAACTTTATGTCAAACAAACACACAGCAGACACAACAAAGTATTCCAAGTTACTTCATACAAATACACATTACTTCTTCAGACCAGATGAAAGACTGTTTAGAATGAACAAATAAGTAGAGGGTAAGTAACTTTTGTCCACCAATAGACCTCCATCCAAGTCAATGATTATAACCACATAGCTAGTGCAGTACACCTCAGACATCACATTGTGAAAAATGTAATAGCCACAGTAATGCATTTCAAGTCTGTCACATACAAGAGTATTTACAGTGAAATATTCCAGTCTAACTTCACATACCTGTACACTAGTCCTAAGAAGTCATGCTAACAACTGTTTAAAATGAGCATATGGCAATAGGGCAAGGTACTTTAAACCAATATCAGCACTCCCCTACCTCCACTCAGCAGTTATAACTACTTTACTGATTGTCTGCTTGCCAGTCATCTGATGTGATGAAAAAGTGGTCAAAGTAAGTGTATTCACATTTGTTTCACAGAAACAGTAGCCACAGTAAATTATTTAGAGTTATTTTACAAAAATCATATTAAGACCTGCAAATCCAGAATAATGATCGTGTCCATGATCACTTCTGAGGTTCAACTGTAAAGTTCAAAATCCATAATAACAGAAATGCTGAGAGGGGGACAGACATGTTTTGACTTTGGCATCAAGAGCTGGAACTGTTGGCAGCAAGTGGCCACACTATTCCACACCATGCAGCACATGAGTGCAATTTCATTACACAAATTTGGGGAAGAGACCTTGAGACAAAGGGTCAAGATGAAACTGTCAGAGCATTCCCATAAGTCATCCCTGTCCAAGCTGTATGACAGAACTTTTGCCTATCTTTATCAACTATGCAGCAACAGTGGGATTAGTATGTTGACTGGCATTCTGTATTTTCTCAAAATACAATTGTGTTGTGTACTGTGGTTTAAACTATAAAACATAAGAGGTAACCAATGCAAGCTGTGTCATACGGATTGTAGAAAGTATGAGTTTTCCTTTATCAAAACCACTCCTTCAGACTTCTTTGCCAAATCCTTGAAAAGTGGCTAGGCTCACAATATCTACAAAATACTTACACATAACAGTTTACTCTTCATTGGAAAGCAAACTAATAGGCACTGAGGTAAGATAATTAATTGCACAGAAAAAGGCACATTTGTTTGCATAAAAAATAGGTAATATAGTATATTCTATTGAAAAGAAAAAAATTGGCCAATATAAACAATCCTTCTGGGAGAGTAGAATAAGCTCTTATAGATATGCTGTGATTTAAGGAAGCTATATTTCTAAATGTACTTTTGGAATGAAGGGCATTGGTAAAGATTTGGTTCCACCATGGATTTACTCTTTACCTTTGTCCAAAAAATGGTGCTCTATGTTTATTTCAGCTTGTCTAGCTACTTTCCATCTCTAGTTTGTATAATTTTGAAGAAACTACATATGATACCATTTTCATCTTTATACCAGCAATTATAGCTGTTTTGTTGTCTGTACACATCTTAGATGTACAACTGTAATAAAATCTAAAGAAAGAAGTAAAAAAAAGAAGGAAATAAATTAGTATTATGATCGCAAGATGTCTTTGGCTTCCAACTCAAATGTCACCAATTTTGCTGGTGTCAGACACTATCGGGGGTCACATATGAGCTGATCATTAGTAAAATTATTCCTAGCAAAATGTTTTGGAATATGGAAGATAATACTTCTGGGAATATTGAAGAACTTATTGTTGCCAATGTAGTAGATGTACACACACACACACACACACACACACACACACACACACACACACACACACACACACACACACACACACACACATATATATATATATATATGGTTCTACCTGAGTTCACCGACAGCTGAGAACACCGACAGAAAATTTTGAAGCCTCAGAAGCGCGAAATCTGAAAACGCCGACAGTAGTTAAAGTCGACGGCTCATAAGAACATCAATGTGCAGGTAAGGCTGAATGAAATTGTGCGGTAGTGATTGTGTTTGGGTTAGGGGCGGGATAAGTGAGTTAGGGTTAGGGAGCGGGTCAGGTAAGTGTGCGGTAGTGATTGTGTTTGGGTTAGGGGCGGGATAAGTGAGTTAGGGTTAGGGAGCGGGTCAGGTAAGTGTGCGGTAGTGATTATGTTTGGGTTAGAGGTGGGATAAGTGAGTTAGGGTTAGGGAGCGGGTCAGGTAAGTGTGCGGTAGTGACGGACCTTAGGGTTAGGGTTTGGGTTAGGGTTGTAGGTAGTTGTGTATGTGTGGGTTTGTAGGGATTTTGGTGTGCTTGTGTTGTGTATGTGGTTTTGTTTGTTGATTGTTGTGATTGTGGTGTGTGCAGTGTATGAGGTTTCGTGTTTGTGTACCGTCGGTTATTTCGTTGTCGGGTATGTGGGGTTCCGTGTTTTTGTATTGTCGGTTATGTGATGTCGGTGATTGCGTTGTCGGTGTTTTGGGGTTTCGTTTATGTCAGGTAGAACCATATATATATATATATATATATATATATATATATATATATATATATATACATCTGTAAAGACAATGGTAAAACTGCAAGTCACATAGATATTACTGGTTTGAAAACTTTTAGGTAAATTATTAATTTCCCCATAAATCATTGCAGTTGCATTTCTAATTCAGTGGTTATAGACTCACAATAATAATTACAATCATGAAGTTTACTATCTTATTTTGAATTTTTATAATGCAGGTGCTAGGACATCATTTTCCATATGATGTTCAGACTATTGACTCCTTTGTGGTCTCAACCAGCACTAATAAATGCTACAAGAAACTGATGGAAATAAAGATGTTCTGCTGGAAAGAAGTGTAAGGTAGAACTTTAAAAATGACTGTATCATGTGCACAGAAAAGTACAAGAAACTTGAATTATGATAGTAATACTAACCTACACAGTACGTAGAACCACTGTTAAAAGAAATAAATAAACTAGAATTTATTTTGGTTATATTACATTTTAAGTGCTTTGTCATAAAGGTAACAAGTGAACATCTGGCATAACTGAAACGCAACAGCTTACTACACGTATACATTTACAATCAACTGTATAAAATGGATGCATATTCCTCTTTTAGATGTTGAATGTTATTGTTATAAAGCTATTAACAGAAGAGGTGAAATACATATTGCACACAGTTGTTTCCAGGACCCCATAGCAAACTTCTTAAAGTTCTTGCCCTTTAAATTTCTTCACTGTCCACACGCTGTTGTCTGCCAGGATTAAAAAAGAAAAAAAAAAAAAAAAACACCAACTAACAAAAGTACTGCTGCTCTTCTAACATTAACAGGTTTTAAGCTGGAAAAGTGGATTGACTTCCACCATAGAGAACCTGTTCCATGTAAATGGAATGTGTGAAGGTATATTGCTATGATGCTGGAAAAGCTTGGTCAAAGGAGCTAACAAGCAGAAAACAGCTGGGGGCACCAACTTGCTAACACTGACCATGACAGTATTATAGTTTGCTGTAATATTTAGAGGAAATGCGCATTTATTTAAAATATGACAATGGCTACTCATTTCAGAAATGCCTTGTTTTTTTTTTTTTTTGTTGGTTTGTTTTGTTTTTGTTTTTTTTTTTACCATCATTGGAATAAATGAGCATCATTTCAGCTGAGCACGGTTGTGTAAAGAAAAAAAAAGGAAAAATGCTTATGATTGACAGTGTTGAGCTAAAATAAACCTCCAAAATGAAACTTTATTATTTGCTTGAATGAAGGCAAGAGTTAAAACAAACATGCAAAATGGAATTTAGTTACCTGCTTAAAGGAAAGCCATACAATTCAAGTCTGTTAGTAAACACACAGTAGTCATAATAAAATATGAGTGGAAAAACTAAAGGAAACAGAATTTCTGTATTTTGTTTGTTGTGAAGCCTTGTCGGTGCTTTGAGATTACATTGTTAATAGTACTACAATAGTGTAAAGCAGGCCAATATTAGATTATCTAATAGGACTAGCAGTTGTTTTGTTTTCAAAATGTTGCAATAATACACTGAGCCCAGCCTATTTATTGATGTGACGTTGCAGTATGACCATCAAACAGACTGATAAAAGGGAAGAGGAAGAAAATGGGCTATTTGATCAACACAACCTTAACACTTCAGAGACTCGTTCAGCTTCCTGGCTATTTGAATGTGAAAAGATTCATGTGTCAACACATCCTCTGTTTAGTTACAGAAGCTGTTTGGAACTTTGGGGAGTAAAGAAATCCACAGAGAGTATCTAGGAGAGTGGCAACAGTTAATCAGAATACAATCAACACCCAAGCATTAAGTTCTACTGCATTCGTATGAGCCACGCATAAATCTTGCTAACTATCCTTTGCTGTCTTACTGTTGTATTTTTATGCTTTTCAAGATGGCAATTAGACAGACACTAGCATTTCTTAAAGTGTAGTTCATATTTTAGGAATGAAATTTTACGACCTCATAAACAAGGAAGAAACTGAAAGGTAACATTCTTATCGTAAACTCCTCTTCCTGGTATGTCACTTGCATCTAATTATTAATTACTGGAAGCTAATCTTCGCAGGTTTCTTATGAATTATAATACTTGAATATAGAAAATGATTTATGTAGTGTTGGGGAAATGTATTGCAAAAAGTTAACATGAAAATATATTTCTGATAGCAATCTTGGTTTACAGCCTTGTTCTGTCCTATAAGGATTAGGTAAATGTGCCCTTACATGTATTTGTTATTACAGTCATCAATGCTGAGTAGGGAATACAAGAAAAAAGATATGCAGAATCCCTGTACTATATATGTTTATCAGTCTGTTTATATCTCTATCTATCTACCATGTTAATTTATCCATCTGACACAGCAGATTCCAGGAAGTGAAGTCTACTTGCCAGATTGATTTTATATTGGGTTACTATGCTTTCCAAACCAACTAAATGCCCTAAGTAACTAAATAAGGAGCTACCATAATAAATAACCATGTCAGCTGTGACAGGATCACATATGGCCGGAAGCACTTTCTGGCATTCACTATATGCATATCACACACATCTAAGACTGTCATTTATCATACCACAATAAACTGCAAAAGACTGTGACTTTCCAAACTATTAAATCATACTTCTCGAAAGGTTGATCAGGGACTAAAAGGAATTATACACAGTACCATATGCATGGAGGAAATTGTCATATGCAAATGTTCTTGAAGAACACATACAACTGAATTACTGAATTACATACTTGAAGGACAGAACAACAGCAGAAATATATATATATATATATATATATATATATATATATATATATATATATATATATATATTATATATATATATGTGTGTGTGTGTGTATACAGTATATATATTTGAAATGTATATATGTGTGTGTGTGTGTGTGTGTGTGTGTGTGTGTGTGTGTATATATATATATATATATATATATATATATAATACACACACACACACACACACACACACACACACATATATATATATATATATATATATATATATATATATATATATATATATATATATATATATATAAAACATTACATCAGCTCATTCTACTGTTAATAGAGAGAACTTAGCAAAGACCCTACCCTTTAGCTTCTGCATATTGAATTATCTCATAATTTTCTGTCTTTTCACTATCTACTAAAAAAACAAAACAAAAAAAAAACTGTTTCCTGCCTTTCCTGGAACTAGAATAGTCCAGATACAGATTTGCTGTATCCAGGACTTTTTGTTAGCTTCTGAGCGGTGCTCTTCAATTTTTCACTTAGATCTGCTAGTTCTCTGCTCTCCTGCACTTTTACTAGCTTATTAGTTTAGCACTTTACCAGACTTCTTGTAGCAATTATTGTAGCACACAACAGTGCTATCAGCACTAAAGATTCTACAAGGAAACAGCTCCATTACTTATTATTAATGCCCACCCCTCCAGGCATGTCTAAAGGTCAGTTCCCTGTGCTGTCTCCTATTAGCCTGGTGAGCTTGGACATCCTGAGGCAATAATGCAACTGCCTCATGTACACGGACAACCATCTCCACTTACCTCCCAACACTCAGATTTGTGAGAGATGCACTTATATATCCAAACTGGAAGGCATGCCCTCTGCAGCCAAGACCAGAATAGCTGGTCAAGAGGAGAAGGTCAACACTTGCACCACACCACATGGAACACAAAGCCCTTCAGAACACACACCAGGACTGCCTTTACATAAAATCACAAACCACACACCCACCTTCATGGAGGCTCTCAATAAAAATCTACATAAACAGCAGAGACCTCCAAGGCAGAAATGCACTAGACCATCACAACACAACACACCACTAATCATGAGACACATAATTCTCCTAAACAGTGTGCCACTCAACCAAAGCCCTTAAGGCAAAACAACATGTCTAACACACTAGTCATAGGTGCCTTGATAGTGAGGCACACTGATGTCCCACTCACTAGGTTGAATAAGGAGAAAGTAACAGTCAGCTGCCTGTCAGGTGCCAGGATCTGCCACATAACACATGCACTCAGGACCCTCAACAACAGGTACAAATATGACTCTGTCATTGTACATGTGCATGTGAATGACCTGAGCCGTACATCCCTTGACTACATGAAAAGAGACATGGAGGACCTCTCGGATTATGTAGCCTAAACGGGTATGACCCTAACCCTGAGCAGCCTCCTACCGTCACCCAGAATGATACCACAGTACAAGCAGAAAATGACTGATTTTAACAATTCGCTAAGTTTCTGGTGTCATTCTAAGGGGATCCAGTATCTGTCTGCCTGGGATGACATGATTAACAGACCTAGATGCTTTGCCAGAGATGGCTTGCATTTGTCACCCCTGGGCTTCCAGATACTGGCCAAGGCTCTTGCCATCCCTATAGTGCCTTTTTTAGGTGTTGTTGCAAAGACCAAATTACCGCTGTAACTGCTACAAACAAATGCAATCTGTGGGTCACGCTGCTCAATGCTAGAAGTCTAAATCTTAAAATGCACACTCTAAGCACTCCTTAAAATGGAGAACATCGACATTTGTGCTGCAACAGAGACCTGGTTCAAGGCAGCAGATAGCACCCCTGCACTACCAGGCTATAACTCATTCCATACCTTCCGGCCCCAGAAATTGGACCAAAGCTCCAAAGGCAGTGGTGTTTCCATATTCCTAAGGGATGTACACACCACCAGATTGGTAGTCTAACATGACACTTCAGAGATACTTCAGATGCAGCTAACATTGGGTAAGACAGCGATTCAGGTCGTAGACTGCTATAGGTCCCCAACCATGACCCCAGACTCACACTCCACATTCTTAAGCACCCAGGAGAATATTAGGGCCCAAACTAACACTCTCATACTGGGCGACTTCAAACTACCACTCCATTAACTGGGAAAACTACTCATGTACCAATACACTTGCCCAACGTTTCCTGGAATTCATTAATTCCAGTGCCCTGGACCAGATCATTCTTACCCCCTCTAGAGGTAGCAACATCCTTGACCTGGTCATTACTAACATGGGTGACCATTGCTCTGTACCAATAGTCAACTCCTCACTGGTTAGATCCGATCACAAACTAATCACCTTGGAAATCCACCCCCCCCCCCTGCAAAGGTAACCATGATGAAAAACTTTTCCAAAGCTAACTTTGGGCTCCTTAAAACAGAGGTGGCTAACTTCACAGCATCCATGCAATTGGAGAACAGCTGCATGACTGACGAATCATAAATTAATGCCCTGTACGAACACATACACAAATGCATGGATCTCACCATACCCAATAGAACCAAGATGCTCTCATCCAAAAAAAGGGAGCAAATCTGGTAGTCCCCTGCCATAAAGAAACTCTTCAACAGAAGGAGGAAACTGATGAAAAATAAGGTGAAGTCCCAAGACTGTAAAAACTCCCTTATCAGCCTCAAAAAAAAGTTGAGATCCTTCATCAAATCCTCTAAAGCTAGCTATGAAAACAGAATTTCAGCAGATAGTAAAGACAACCACAAGGCTTTCTGTAGTTATGTAAAGAATCCCCATGGCAATACCCAGATTTGCTCGGAGCTGTTGATGAATGGTATCTCCTATACTGAGTCAACAGATATTGCCAATATACTGACCAATAGATTCAGTGCCAACTTTTCCCCTCTCTGCCCCACCAAAGGACCAATAACAATACCAGTAGATTGCCAGGCACCCAGTATTACTGCTGCACAGGTTAAAACAGCACTGTCCAAGGCCAAGAATACAGCTTCTATGGGACCTGTCAATATCCCTGGCTGTGTTCTACATGAACTACAGAGTGAACGGGCACCTCACCTGTATGCCCTGTTCAGTCAGAGCCTCACCTCAGGCTTTATCCCTACTGAATGGCACAGTGCTACAGTCATCCCTATCCACAAAGGAGGAGCAACTACAGACCCTGGAAACTATCGCCCCATTAGTCTGACAAGTCTGATATGCAAAGCTATGGAACGCATCATCATGGACCTAATAAACAAAGATATTATAAACAAAAACACTGACAACCTTCAAACACTGGACCCCACCCAGTTTGGGTTTGTGAAGCACAGATCTTGTCTCCTAAACCTGATTGACTTCTTTGAATCAGTCTCTAGAGCTGTGGACAAGGGTAAGGCAGTCCACATAGCCTATCTGGACCAAGCCAAGGCCTTCGACACCATCACCCACTCTGGAATCATAGATAAACTTACAAAGCTGGGCATTAATCCTTACGTCACATGATGGGTTGCCAACTGGCTTACTAACAAAACCCACACTGTAAAAGTAGCCGACTTCAAATCCTGCTCCAGACAGGTGACAAGTGGAGTAGTCCTGGGACTGCTCTTGTTTGGCATCAACTTATCTGAAGTACAGGCCAACACTAAGGAACTCTGGCTAACAAAGTTTGCAGATGACTGCAATCTGGGAGCCATTACAAAATCCCCAAATGATGTGGATATTCTACAAAAGGGCTTTACAGAAAGAGATGATTGGTGCCAGAGCCATGGGCTCAAGCTCAATGCCAAGAAATGTATAGTTATCCCCATTGGGAAAAACATGGACCCATCAATTACCACATATGTGGCAGTACACTAAACACCGAAAGTGTGATAAGACACTTAGGGACACAGGTGGACACTGGTCTCAACTTTGATAACCACATTGCCACAACAGTCAGGAAATCCTTCTGTGAGGCACACCTCATCACTAAGGGCTTTTAAGCAAGAAAAAAGGAGGTCATTGTCCCACTGTACTCATCCCTCATTAGACCCATTATAAAATACAATGCACCATTTGGTATGTACCTCTCAAGACATCTGCAACAACTGGAAGGCCGCAGAAATACCTCACTAAAAGAATCACAGGCCTAAAGCAGATGCCCTATGCTGACCATCTAAAAAAATTGCAGCTATAGTCTGTTGCATATCATCTTCTCGGAGGCAATCTCTGCTTAACATACAAGGCCATGTCAAGCCCAGAGCTACTGGACATGCTACACTTAAAGAAATCCCAATCCCTCAGAACCACATGCTCCAGGGATCTAAACCTTGTCATCACAATGAAGAAAACATGATGGAGGGATAGGTTCCTGAACCAGAGACTCCCCAGACACTGGAATAGACTGCCCATTCATGTCAGGCAGAGCACCTCTTTGGCCCTCTTCAAAAGGAACCTTGACGATTGGATGGGAGAAAGGAAATTCACCCTGGGGATCACGTCAGTCGCCCTGCTAGACAGAGTTTTAGGGAAGTAAATATTGTGGGAAGAAAAAGCCAGGGAATTGTTATGACTCGGCTTGTATAGGTCCTAGGGCCGATAGCCTAGTACACACCTATGAACCTATATAGGGAACTTCCAAACTCTGGATCCCACCCACTTTGGTTTTCTGAAGGGTAGATCATGTGTGCTCAACCTGGTCGACTTCTGTGAGTCAGTCACCAGAGCTGTAGATGTAGGCAAGGTGGTTTATATAGCCTACCTTGATCTAGCCAAGGCCTTTGATACCATTCCCCACTCAGGAATCATAGCAAAACTCACTAAGCTAGGCATCAACCCCTATATCACTAGGTGGGTTGCAAACTGGCTCACAGAAAGAACCCACAGTGTGAAAGTAGCTGACTCCAAGTCAGACTGTTGACCAGTCATGATTGGAGTCCCACAGGTTTCGGTCCTGGGTCCTCTCCTGTTTGGTATCTACAGGCCAACGCAAAGCGACTGTGGCTGACAAAGTTCACAGACGATTCCAAGTTGGGAGCCATAATTAACTCCCTAAGTGATGTTGACATCCTACAGAAAGGTCTCACTGAGACCAATGACTGGTGTTAGAACCATGGCCTTAAGCTCAATGCCAATAAATGTGCCGTCATCCCATTTGGGAAAAACCTGGTTCCCATGAATTACCACATTGATGGTAGTCCACTGAACACAGAAGGCGTCATAAGAGATCTGGGAACACAGGTTGACAGCAACCTCCCTTTTGACCACCACATTGCCCCTGTGGTCAGAAAGTCCTTCTATGTGGCACATCTAATTACTAAGGGTTTTGCATACAGGAAGAAAGAGGTCATTGTCTCCCTATACTCATCCCTCATTAGGCCACTCAACGAGTAAAATGCCCCATTTGGCACTAGACACCTACAACAACTGTAGAAGCTGCAACAATACCTCAAAAAGAGGATCTTAGGGCTTAAACACTTGTCCTATATGGACAGACTAAAAAAACTCCAACTATTCTCTGTCTCATACCGCCTACTTAGAGGCGATCTCTGCTTGACTTACAAAGCCATATCTAACCCAGCTCTGTTAGAAATGCTACATCTAAAGAAATCTCAATCCCTCCAACTACACGCTCCAAAGACCTCAATCTCATTACCACAATCAACAGAACATGCTGGAGGGACAGGTTCATAACCCAGAGACTGCCCATGCTATGGAATAGACTTCTCATACATGTCAAGCAGAGCGCCTCACTGGCTGTTTCAAGAGAAATATTGATGCGTGGATGGGAAATAGAAAATTCACCCTGGGGATCCCTCCAGCGGCTCTACTTGACAGAGGCACTGGAAACTAAGGGCACAATGCCGTGGTAATCCTATGGGCTAGGCTTGTAAAGGCTCCAAGGCCATTAGCCTAGTACACACCTATGAACCTATGTGTAGATATATATATATATATATATATATATATATATATATATATATATATATATGTGTGTGTGTGTGTGTGTGTGTATATATATATATATATATATATATATATATATATATATATATATATATATATATTCATACTGGGATAATACCTCGTATTTAATCTCATAATTTGAATTATATACATAATGAGTGCACACAGCTATTCAACTGTTACCAGGCATTAAATCAACTGGCACAACTGAGAATTCTGTAGGAATTTCGTGATAGATGGGTGACGAATCATATTCTTGTGGCAGTTATCATTCTACTATACCTGTAATGTCATTTCATACATATCTAGTACTTTTTCATTAGGATATTTGTTGTACTTTCATGGAACCCAAAGATGATTTACCTGATCTGTGTTTCCATCCACCTGTTGATCTACCCTTACAGTACAATGTTCAAGTGTCACCAGCCATATTATGGGGACATGCCTGAGAACAGTGACACCTCTAAATTTAATAGATGCTTCACTTCTTCTGTTACTGCTGATGCATCGATTGTTATGTCTCAGAGATCAATTCATTCCATTTGATAAGAATATTACTAGGGCTATTTGATCTTTTTACAGTATCTGCTTTGAGAATTTTGGAGACAGATATCACAAAGATGAATATCATTTCTGATGGCAGGTAGAATAGAATGGTTAAAATCAGGTCCCAATTTTTCATCATATAGTTTTTTTTTTTAATTACATAGTATGTCCCACTGTTGCCAGTACTGGTCATCATAAAATACTTAGAATAAACCCCCTCTACTATTATACAGGCTGAACTTTCATTCAAGAAACACAAACAAATGATTATTGAAAACTGCTGCTTCTAAAGAGCTGTCACCTACTGTCTCCATGTTAACTTAACAATAATGAGTCTTTCTTGGCAGTGCATGAGACTTATGGCATATTTGTATATGAGCATTAAGAATGACGATGCAAACACAAAGGCCATATCATTGTACTTTAATGTCAGTCTCTAATATGGAGTCACATACCAGTGATAATCCAAGTATTGCTTACTGAAAGACTAATCAGCTGCAGACATCAAATAGAACAGAAAAACTCTGTCTAATCCAAAAAATGTACAAGTGTTTTTTTTTTTTTTTTTTAATATCAAAATCATTCTGAGGTGTCTTAGTCATTGTCATTCAAGTACTATTAAGTAACACTACTTTTTTCATCCAGGACAGGGTGTACTGTATTTATTCAAGCAAAGGATTCTTACCTTAAGGCTCCAAGCACTACTGAGAAACCACAGTTCTTCTTCATCCACATTATTTTACCTGATAAAACCTGTACACAGCATTAGACGTTGAACAGAAATGGTTAGTTATGATGCTTACATCCCAAAACAATAAGAAAATGATGACCTTGTGGTACTTTTTGCGCTAAACACACAAACATGTATTCCTTTAACAATTGGACATATCAAAACTAAAAGGTTTTGAGACAGTCAGTAACAAAAATAAACCTACTAAAACCTATACTGACTAGACTATACTGCACTGCAGCTGGATATGAGCTCAGTTCAGAAAAGTGAATGAATGTCTGTTAATAAAATGATTGTGATGACTTCATTCTATAGGTATGCAGAATAGAGATTACAGCAGTAAGCCTGCCTTAGATCTATGGCAATGACATGTCATTGATACTCTGCTGTCCTACAGCTACACGCATGCCTCTCAAATGTCCCTGATTTCAATGGCATCTCAACTATGTCCCTGTCAACCTCACCTACAATGGTCAGCAGTTGGAGAAAAGCTTGTGGATTACACATAGTACATAGTGACAATAAGGGAGGGTGTACACCACTGTAAAGTCAAACGATGTACTGGAATTCACCTCCTCTCATTCTGTCCATGTCTCACATAATTAGGTCTAACACTGTAAAACTGACCCTGAATGTCCCTGATGTACTCTGGCTAAGTCTCTGTTTCTGTTGACATTTGTCGCTGTTTGGTTGAGAGCTATGTCTGATATACCTGTCAGACTCCTACAGCAAGAACTCAGGACAAAGACATAATTAATGGGGGGGGGGGGCAAACTAAAGGTACATACCTGAGGCAGTGATACTACTACTGGCATATCATTCTCAATATAGATGTACTGGGTTTTATGTTAAGTTCTATCACATACACTGTCATACTGTATATCTTACAGGTATATTGTACTGGCAACATTAACTGGATGAGGTTAAGTGCATGTTATAATGGGCCTGACTTGCCTGTATATGTTGTTGTGAGTTTGTCTGTTGTGCATGGAAGCAGAGATGTGAAGATGTGGGATTTGTAATACAGTTGGAGAATCTCATCTGTATGAGTCTGTGTGGATTACCATAAATAATAGTACAGGTGGTAATGTACTGATGTTGTTTTGCTTCTCACAGGTGACCGGGGGGAGGGGGTTGGAGTCTGTCCCCCTCACAAACTGATTTCAGTGTCTCATTCGATGCTGCTGCTGATGGTGGCCATAGTGAGGCACAGGCAGGATTGGTGGTGACAGAATCTGTCTCAGAAGTTGACATCCCTCTTCTGCCCTCATTGTGACTGCACACAATCAGTATGTCCACACATACCTAGTCCACATTGGCCACAAATACTGGGCAGTCAGAGGGTGGTGACATTGAACAGGGAGTGTGATAACTATGGCATCATTGAGCATAGACACTGGAGCCAGAGAGCTGGCAAGGTCCCACACAGGTGGACTGACAGGTGTGCTCGTAGAAGGACTGCTGTCCATCCACCACTTGTTACAAGTGTCACATCATGGGTCACTCACCGCATGTTTTCATCCATCCTGGAGGCACAGGCATGTTATGAATGCAACACAAGATGGATGCTTAGAGTTATGGAAACAGCACAGTCTGACATCTGTGACTGCCTCTACCACATTGGGGACACCCTGGATCAGTTCTCTGCTGTCTTGGACAGATGGTTGGCTGAGACAGTGTCTGTCTTTGACCACACAATGTCTGTACCAGTACATCTGGTTGGAGTTGGGCATTAGACATATGGATAAAGGTCAGCAACACCATCTGCTGGGAGTCCACATGGCCATGCACAGTCATGCTCCCATAGTGGCTGTACTTGCAGTGCTACAGAAGAAAGTGTGCTGTCCATACCATGACATGGCAGGCCATGGGCATGTGGTACTGGGAAGTTTCCTGGGGGACACAGCCCCAGCATTTTGCAGTCACCATCAGGTACTAGCACCATATCTGCCCTTGATCATGGTGGTGCCAGCGCTAGTTCTGGCACAGCCAGGTCATGTGTTTATGGCTGGAGACTGTGAACTGTTCACTCTACCATGCATGGTCCACAGCTGTCCAACATACACACATGTATGGCTAGCACAGGGGTTGATTGTGTGCATGCACATACTGAAACACCACTGTCACATGCAGGTCACCAACAGACACACACAACACCTCTCCATGTCCCATCTAACCCACACCTCTTCCTGACTCACACACATGCTTTCACCTGTTTGGCACAGCCTAGACCTCTGTCACCCACACACCACACCCTATGCATGTCATGACACTTGTGCCACATCCCTGCCATCCATGCCATTGATGCGGGGAAATGCAAATATGTGCCTGATGTACAGGGAGACTATATTACTTTACATGTACTTGTATAGTGCAATATTGTTTTGCCATGGCACTTGCTGTGGGCCACTACAAGTATTGTTTGCTGGCATCTGTCATGACTATGTATACAACTTTGTGCATCATTGTTGCATGATGTTAGACTGGTGGTTGTGTTACAGAATGACAGGTATGTCATGGACCTGTATATGTGTCCATTACAGGTGTCTGAGGGGTTAAACAATGCACACATGGTGGCAATACAGAGGCACAGGATGGCATGGCAGCACAGCAGTAATATGATGTCAGCAAGGTAAGGCAGTATACATGCATGGCTCCATAGGTTCATATGTGTATAACAGTGTATCAGGTACAATGGGGGCAGTCAGTGTAATCATACATTCATACTTTGTGAAAAGGTCTTCTACACTTGATACGTGTCACCTGGGTTTCCTGAACATACAAATCTAGTAGGTGGTGGACATCAGTTATGCTTATATGGAGTAGAGCAATTTAGAGGCCTGGAGCTAGACACATGCCCATAAAATGGGATAACTATTGAATAGAAATAGCCCATATGGGCATGTCCATAGTTCAGTAAGGGGATACAGTATATTTGCAAACAAACACACACACACACACACACACACACACACACACACACACACACACACACACACACACAGTTGGCTGCTACCTATCTACTATTACACAATACAGCTTGCAGTAATTATCACATGTGCCACAGAGTTTATCTGATATCAGACTGTCAGCCAGCACCCTTAAGGTGGATGACATTAGCAGGTCATGTGCAGGAGGTCAATGTATAGACCAGCAGCTAGTCACAGGGCCTTAAAATGTATAACCATTGCACAGAGATAGGCCAGATGGGCATCTCTGTCATGCTGCAAGGGGAGATATTTACACACACACACAAAAGTCTGGTGATGTGAGATTAGAACCCCTACTTATCTACTCTTACATACTGCAGCTTATAGCACTGATCACATGACCACAGGTTAAGTACTTGTGGAGTACATAATGTAGCCTTGAGTTAAACAACATACGTGGCCTGCAGAGTGATACTGCTTGGTGCTGTTATTGTATCTAGTGCCCTAGGAGTGGGATACCTTGTAATATCCCTGCTGTGGGTGTACAGTTGCCAGTATGGCCATATGTGGTTGTTTGCAGTTTAATAAGTGGACATGTGGCCAGGGACAATAGGGCCTGTCCAAGGCATGCATTGCAAACATTGTACATTACACCACCTGCTCACCGCTGTGTGTCTACAGGGTGAAGTTCCGCAGGCAAAGGGGTCTGTGGGTGAGTGGATTATGTCCTGTTGTGACCTTGGTCTGGTTCTATCAGACAACTGTTGTGATCTGTAAGTGCAGATAACCCCAGCATTCTGGGGTATGTGGGGACATTTTTACATCCCCACACATCATCATCTTCTTTCGGCTTTTCCCGTTAGGGGTTGCCACAGTGGATCATCTGTTTCCATTTCTTCCTGTCCTCTACGTCTTGCTCTGTCACACCAAACACCTGCATGTCCTCTCTCACCACATCCATAAACCTTATCTTAGGCCTTCCTTTTTTCCTTTTACCTGGCAGCTTCATCCTTAGCATCTTTTTCCCAATATACTCAGCATCCCTTCTCAGCACATGTCCAAACCAACGTAATCTTGCCTCTCTGGCTTTGTCTCCAAACCTTGCAACCTGGGCTAACCCTCTAATATACTTATTCCTGATCCTGTCCACCCTTGTAACACCCAGTGCAAATCTTAACATCTTTAACTCTACCACATCCAGCTCTAACTCCTGCCTTTTTGTCAATGCCACTGTCTCCAGCCCATATAACATAGCTGGTCTCACTACCCTCTTGTAGACCTTCCCTTTCACTCTTACTGATACTCGTCTGTCACAAATCACTCCTGACACTCTTCTCCACCCACTCCATCCTGCTTGTACTCTCTTCTTCACCTCTCTTCCACACTCACCATTACTCTGAACTACTGATTCCAAGTATTAAAACTCATCCACCGTTGCCACCTCTACTCCTTGCATCCTCACTATTCCTCTATCCTCCCTCTCATTCACACACATATATTCTGTCTTAGTCCTGCTGACCTTCATTCCTCTTATCTCTAGAGCATATCTCCATCTCTCCAGGTTCTCCTCCACCTTTTCCCTACTCTCACTACAGATCACAATGTCATCTGCAAACATCAAAGTCCAAGGGGACTCCTGTCTGATCTCATCTGTCAACCTGTCCATCACCATTGCAAATAAGAAAGCACTCAGAGTTGATCCTTGATGTAATCCCACCTTCACCTTAAATGCATCTGTCACTCCCATAGCAGACCTCATCGCTGTCACACTATCCTCGTACATATCCTGTATCACTCTTACATACTTCTCTGACACTCCTGACTTCCTCATACAATACCACAACTCCTTTCTAGGCACCTTGTCATATGCTGTCTACAAAAATATAATGCAACTCCTTCTGACCTTCTCTGTACTTCTCCATCAACACTCTCAGAGCAAACATCACATCTGTAGGTCTTTCCTCTCTTTCCCGGCATGTAACCATACTGCTGATCACTAATCATCATGTCCCTTCTTAACCTAGCTTTGACTACTCTTTCCCATAACTTCATGCTGTAACCAATCAATTTAATCCCTCTGTAGTTACTACAGCTCTGCACATCACCCTTATTCCTAAAAATCGGTACCAAAACACTTTTTCTCCATTCCTCAGACATCCTCTCACCTTCCAAGATTTCATTAAACAATCTGGTTAAACTCTCCACTGCCATTTCACCTAAACACCTCCATGCTTCCACAGGTATGTCATCTGGGCCAACAGCCTTTCCATTCTTTATCTTCATCATAGCTATCCTTACTTCCTCCTTGTTAATCCATTGCACTTCATGATTCACTATCCCCACATCATCCAACCTTCTCTCCCTCTCATTCTCTTCATTCATCAACCCCTCAAAGTACTCTTTCCATCTGCTCAATACACTCTCCTCACTTGTGAGTATGTTTCCCTTATTATCCTTTATCACCCTTACCTGCTGCACATCTTTCCTAGCTCGGTCCCCCTGTCTAGCCAATTGGTACAGGTCCTTTTCTCCCTCCTTAGTGTCCAACCTTTTATACAACTCTTCATACGCCTTATCCTTAGCCTTTGTCACTCCTCTCTTTGCCATGCACATCATCTCCTTATACTCCTGTCAACTTTCTTCATCTCTCTGACAATCCCACTTCATCTTTGCCAACCTCTTTCTCTGTATACTCTCCTGTACTTCCTCATTCCAAAACCATGTCTCCTTGTCATCGTTCCTCTGTCCAGATGTCATACCAAGCACCTTTCTAGCCATCTTCCTTACTAGCTCTGCTGTAGTTACCCAGCTATTTTTTAACTCTTCACTGCCACCCAGTGCCTATCTTAACTCATCCCTGAACTCCACCTTACAATTACCCTTTTTCAATTTCCACCATCTGATGTCTCCTTAACTGTTGTTGTGTGTTTACATTATGTAAACGTGTTATGTAGATATATGTGGAGAATCTATGTATCACTGTGCTTTATGTAGCTATATGTATATAAATATATATCTATATATATATATATATATATATATATATATATATATATATATATATATATATATATATATATACCACATACTGGTAGATACATTAATCAAGTTCAAGGAGGATAGGGAGAGACAGATATGTATATGTAGCTGTATGTATGTACAGACATTTTTTCACATAGCAGGTCTTTGGGTGGAAGAGGAAACAGACTTGGGCTCAAGTTAGCTAAGTGTAGGAGCATGTCCAGTTTGACTGTCAGTACATACAAGGTTACTGCAGGCCAGAGCTACCTGTACTCCAGTCCAGGATTATGTGTGCTGCAGGCCATTGTCTGCTGTACCTGTTGCCACAGTACAGTACTTCCCTGATATTGTCCAAAGCATTCCTTGACGGTTTTCTGACCTTAGTATGTGACTTATACCTCTCAACTGTACAGAGCTTCACAGAATGTCCAGATTTATGCCTCATATTTTTGGTCTGTTTTACATAACATTGTGGTTTTCTGGCAAACTAGTGGCAAAGCATTAAAGATTGAAGTTAAGAAATTATGACAGACATTTGAGTTTCAGACTCCATGCATATCAGCAGATTCATGCTAATGCAAGACCTGTTATTATATCAACTTTCTATGTTTTTAAGAGCAATATGTAAAACTTGTGTCTATTTTTGGGCTTTGTCCATCTTTTATTCAAGGCTTTGGCCAGATTTTTTGCTGTAAGAGGTTCAGAGATATGATGTGACTGGGGTAGAGGATGTAAGACCACACACAGGGTGGCAGTCTGCATACCTCTCCCTGTACATGTTTTTGCAGAATGTCCAGCATTTTGCCCCATATGTCTGCTCTGTTCCTCATACATTTGTGGTTTTCCTGTAATATACTGTAAAATGCAGTCACTGAATTGTTGTAACTACTGAGACATTTAAGTGATGGCCTTTACATCTTGCAGCTAATCTGACCTGTTGCAATCTGCTTTTATACTAACCACTTTCTAGGTTACTCAGAGCATGTTTAATGTCTGTCTGTAGGCTTGGCCCTTTGTCCCCCCACTCACTCTGGCTTTGTCCAGCTTTCTTGTGGTGACAGATGGAGGGGTTATGAAAGTCTGTGGGAATACCACCATATGACTGCCTCAAATGCAAATAATGTGTTTACTGCCAGATTCAAACCATCAACACCATCACCCATGCTAATGTCCCTAGCATACTGAGACAAACAGGCTGCCAGACAGGGATGTGTCATTTATCACACAATCAACAGCACACAGACATGCATTGTCAACCCCTGCATCATGTGAGACATAGAACGTGTGGTCAAGTTCTTTGTTATCGCCCTAGAATTGGGTGGTCTGCTGATATATCACTGCAGATATACTACTACAGCAGTTGTATAGGTTCGCTGATGAGTTGGGAGTGGGGGATGACCAGCCCATGCTCTGCTGGCATACACAGTCGTACAACTGTTCTGTGACCTCATCTCATTTGAATAATGTAGTGGGTTTTCAGCCATGTGGCTTAGTGAATATTATGGGGCACATACTACTGGACAGAGTACCTGATGTCCCAAGTGGCTGTTAGGTCTCTGCAAGTAGCCCAGTAGCCCATTATATTCCCTTGAATACATGTGTCAGGTCCTTACATATACTACCATATTCTAGTACCCCTTACAAGTGGCAATTAACTGTGTGACTTACCTTGTGAATACAACAATTGACAGACCTGTAGTTCAGGGCTGACTCTGTCTGATGTATGCAGTTCACAGCCAATATATGGTGAGGTACAGGTTGTGTGGGCTGGCTGGCATCATATTTTCTAATATGCAATTTGGAGTAAGGTGTCAGTCCCTAGGGCCCTAGGTTGTCAGTGCATGTGCTATGCATTGTCTCTTGGCCAAGGCCAGGGCATAGTGGGCATGCCTACATCTGCCTACAGGGACAGCCTCAGGGTTTTCCTCATCAAAGCCCTCTTGTGGGTGTGGCTGTGGTGACCTAGGCACTGCTGGGGCCTGTGTATCCCTTCCCTTTGCTAATCCTGCTGCAGCTGTTTCCACAGGATCATGTTATGTAGCAACGCACATACTGTGAACATGTGTGCACATGTGGCTGGGGAGTACTGCAGGGCTCCACCAGATATATTGAGGTACCTGAACTGTGACTTTAGCAGCCTAAACGCATGCTCTATGATGTTCCTAGCTTGTGTGTGTGTGCTTCATTATGGCATTCTTCAGTGGGTGTTGGTGCATTTCTGATGGGTGTCAACATCCACGGTTCCAGTGCATAGCTAGCATCCCCCAGTAAATCGCCTTGTGGGATGTTCCCCCTTATCAAACATCTGGTACAGCTGTGATGCATACCAGATATGGGAATTGTGGTAACTTCCAGGGCTGCCAGCACACACATTCATGATTATGCCCTGGGCATTGCACATGACCTGGCAGTTGAGGGAGTGATACCGGATGCGGTTGACATAGATTCTACCCTCCTCACCAGGTGGTGACTTGATGTGTACATGAGTGCAATCTATGACACCCAGTACCTCAGGATAGTGTGCTACATGGTAGAAGTGTTGCATATTGCTGGCCCTTGCCTCAGGTGTGAGGGGAAAATAAATGTGCTCACTTGCATGTGGTAGCATGGCATCCAGGAACTGGTGGAGTACCCTGGATGCTGATGCCTGTGAGACTTCCATCATTTACCTAGTTGGTCTTTGGAATGTACCCCATAGCTAGTATCCTAAGAGCTACACATACCTTTGTTTCCACTGGTATGTGTTCCTCTCTGTTGGCTCCGGGTCTGAACTGAGGTCAGCAGAGCTCAGTGAGTTCTTGTAGTTTGTCCCTGTCCACCCTGTAGTGCTCTACAATCTCCAGCTCATGTAGCCCCTGGAAGGTTACCCTGGGCCTGAACACTCTTCTCCTTCTCAGTCTAGGCTTACTGTAAGCAGCAGTAGTAGTTGCATTGACCTCAGCATCTAGCATATACAAATGTAGCAGACCTGCAGCAGCCCCTAGCATTTCCTCAGTTAAAAGTCCCAAGTCTGTACTCCATTGGTGCAGATTATGGGGGTGAAAGCAGATTGTAGGGTCTCTGCAACCTTTATAGTGTTCTGCTGTAGGTGCAACCTTTGTGATTGGCTACAACAATTGGGCTACAACAATTCCACCTGCCAAGTACATAATTAAGGACAGTTAATGCCCCATGTTCAAGTGGAAAAGGAATCATCAGTAATTAAGATATCATTGCCTTTCTCAGCCAATTTATTTTACAGCCTTCCTCGCTCAGCACTGTGGCACACCATACAAACATGCACCATGAAGGTAAACAATGATCAGCAGTCATTGTACATGTGCCCATGAAAGTTCATGCTCAGCTCAGTGGTGCACTGCACAAACATGCTCAAATGCACTGAAACATGCACCCCGAAGGTAAGCAAAACTTAGCAGACACTGTACACACCCTCTTGCTGAGCACAGTGGTGAGCTGTGCAAAAAAGTGCTGCTGTTCTCCAATGAGCTTAAAAGGATGCAGACACACCCCATTTTCATGCCAGTTATCTCTTATGTGGACACCAACATGGTTCTCTGTCTACACAGATGGGATCTGCGGACAAGGATACCCATCTGTGCTAAACAGTAACCCCAGCACATTAGCATAGAGATCAGTGCACACAATGTGGAAACTACATGGTACCAGGCCCTGCCTCATTAGCAAGCACAGCAGTCTACCATTGTACATACTCCACGTAGGGTCCTATAATGCATTACTGCCACATACTACTAATTTTCATTTTTGCACTTTCTATATTTGTTTTCTTAATAGTATGTTTGCACACTGTGGCGTCCCATGAAAAACATAGTTCAATTATTTAAAAAAATGATTTTAAATTATTTTCCATTAGGTTTTGGACACACAGTGAATAGTTCTGCCCATATCTGTGTCTGCTATGCTATTTATGTCCTTCTTACAGCACTTTTACAGTCCCTGTTTTCTGTTGAACATCCTGTACACAGAATTTTTTCATGTACATTTCGGACACCAACATGGGGTCTTCAGGACTGATTATCTGCTTTCTGGATTGCTCTACTACCCTGATTTGTATACAATTCACCTGCCTATGAGGTGATTTGCATGCCATGGACACTTCTGTGTTGGTGTGCTCATGGACGCCCCTCAGCTCTGTTTCCTGGATTGCAAAACTGCTTACTTTCATGTAAGCAGTGTGCCACTATGCCTACATGAAAAATAAGTCCATATTGTCTTCATTAAATCCCCCCAATGTCTTTCAAGGAGTTTGTAGCAGTATGCTTCAACCACAGACTTGTATTATATAATTGACCTGATGAAAAAAAAATTAGAGAGGATTTTGAAAATCTTGGACCTGAAGGATATACCCTTAGTAATTAATTCAGCAAGAAGGAAGGATTTCAAAACTTTAACAGATACATGATGGCTACAGGATACGTGATTGTCAAGGAATGTAACTAGCTGTGTAATGACTGTGCCATTCTTAGGTGGGGTCCCAAATATTATGGTAACCAGCTGGACAAATTTGTTTCCCAAAGCAACTGCACTACATTTTCTGGCATTATTCTTAAGGCCATAGAAGTGTTGGTTCTAGCAAGGCCCTCTTACAATATATGATTTTGAAAGAGTCAATAATTGTATCCAGTTTACACTCAGTGGCAAATTTAACTAACCACCCCAGCCTCTTACAGCTGCTTTCACATTGGAGACGTAGGTTTCAGAGAAGATAGGGAAGAGTCATGATGTATGCCACCAGTAACATACCTATTAAATGAGAAAGCACCACCATTTTTAGACTGTTTTGAACTGGAAAGCTATTTTGCCATCCAAAGGGAGTCATGGGACTTATGCTTAGACTAGTTAGACTATTAGTTAATCACAGCATGAGAAATGATACTGAAGAGTGTTATAAAGCAGACATAAGCTGTATCAGTAAAATGGCCATTATCAGTGGCATCTGTTACATTTTCTAAGAAATTAACCAGATTAAAAAGATAGGATCCACCTTTCACAAAGCAAAATTTATTAGTATCGGGGGGTTGGCGGTCACAAATTTCATTGCTTAGGAAGCTTACCAAGTTACATTCCATGATATTAGTGATGTTGCTGCTGAGGCTATTGAGATGACAGTTGTCATGGTCTGTGGCGGAGACATCCTTCTGGAGTGGTACTGCAATCATTATTCAGGTACGTACCCTGCTAAAAGGCTAAGGTTGAAAAGGATTATGATAGGTTCGGCAAAGTCGCACTTGTACTAGCTAGGACAAAGTCCGGTTCACATTCTGTGCTTATGGAGTTGTTTTGGAGGATTTGTATAGAACTTCTAGGGTCTTGTCCTTAGTGATTTTAAGGAAAGGGAAGTTCAATGATTCACAAGGACATACAAACAGAGGAGCAATACTATTCAAGTAATCCCAGTGGCCATAAGATGCCTAACCATATACTCATTTAAGTAGACAAGCTTAAAAGTTCTAGGCACCCTTTTTGAGTACATAATGGGACACATTTCCAAACTAGAGAAAGGCTGAACATGCTAACCATGGTGTAAATTTGTATCTACCCATTTAATCATCAATACTAGCCTTAAAAGTAGCCAATGAAGTATTTTGTTTGACCTGCATTGGTAAAATATTCCATAGGTTTGGAATATGTTGAGGTAGGAACCTATCCCGCTACCGAGTTGTGTGAATTTATTAGTACTGATTTATGCCCCTAGTGTAGGTATTTGAAAAGCCAGTGGTTTTGCTAGGGAATAGAAGGAGCACTGCTGCAGTTATCCTTCCATACCACACACACACACACACACACACACACACACACACACACACACACACACACACACACACACACACACACACACACACACACGTGTGCACACACCAACAACCAATTAGTGTGCCAATATACCTACTGCATGTCTTTGGCATGTAGGATGAAACTGGATCAAGAGGAGAAAATCCACACAGACACAAGGAGTATATGACAGCTCTGCACAATAGGCAGCCCAGACAAGAATTGTACTGGAGGCAACAAGCCTAGCTGCTGTACCAGTGTGCCATCCAAGATACATTAATCTATCCATCTATATGCATATATCTAGATCTAGATCTATCTATCCATATATATAAGTGCTCTAGCTATGTTTTTCTGTGCATTTATTGTGAGGTTTCTGTGTTCTACTCAGGTAGCATAATCTGGATAGATGCTTGCTGTTGTCCAGGCCTGGTAGTTTTGTTTGTTGAGTTTCCTGTGTTTCTGGCACCGATCTTCTGCTGATAGTGTCTTGTTTTCTTTGTTATTGAGAGTAACAGGGTTTCCTGACCTTTTCTAGCATGAGTGATTGATTGTAAGAGCAGGGGCTACCAGGACTGGGTAGTAATTCAAGCTTCTAGATTCTTCCATCTTTTTTGGTATCTAAAACCCGTGTCTGCAGAGGGCTGTGCTTCTATTTACCAGGCTGTGGAATGGTGATTCATCACTGGGAGAAAACAGTTATTTCTTACATTTATTTAATTGAATTGCACTTCTTTAATACTTATAATTATGCTTTACAGCTAAACTACTACATTATGCACTGTTATAAAGTTTTTTTATTGTTTCACTGCATGTGTGTACCTGTTTCATACTGTTTTAACTGTATTTTTTATTGCTAGATACTGTTTCATTACTGTAATTGCACTTCTACTGAATTACTGAACTGTAAACTGCTTTTTCATACTGAAAGTTTTATTTTCTGTTTATGAGTGCTCTATCTGTGCTTTTCTGTGCATTTTTTGTGAGGTTTTTGTGTTCTAGTCAGGTATCATATAACTGCAGTTAAAATGATTCTTTAGAGTCTATTTGCTTCTTTATCTGTTTAAAAATTTCATTTAGTGGTTAGATTTAGTAGCTGTAATAGTTTCCCACCCATCCTCCCTATTGGTGTCTTGTTCTTATACTTGGTGGCTTTGCAGTTGCCCACCCATACTGTAAATTTAATCTGGTACACTCCTCCCAGTCTAGTGTCATTAGTTCATTCTACCTAATACAGAGAGAACATTTGAAAGGCCATCTCACTTAAGTTCTTAACCATGAATTATCTTCTGTTCCTGCTTTCTCCCTTTCCACTTTACTAAAAAAAATAATTTGCTAGAATAACCTTGCGTTCTGACCGAGTGTGCTTCTCAACTGATAAGTATATTTTTGGAACTTTTTAACTGTTCAGAGCTGAATAAAACAATAATTGAATTCAGTTCAGAATACAGTTTGAATAAATTGCATTTATTTAAATTGTATTTGCTCTAATATTGCTACACACTCAATTTTGTTAGCTTGCACTGCACTTGAATTGTTTTTAGTGCTGTTTTAGTTGCTTTTCTGTTAAATAAATTCTAAGCTTGTTTCCTGCCTTTCCTGCAACTAGTCTAGTCCCGATACAAATTTTATGTATCCAGGACTGTTTATAAGCTTTTGACCCACCCCAAGCCTTTCTGTGTTGGAGGGAAGCCTTCTAGTTTATCTGTGGGAGCAGTAAGCACTAGGCACCCTATCTACCACAAAAAGAGTGGTTTCTGGCCCAGAAATTGTAGTTATTGGCCGTTTTGGCAGTTTTTCCATCTCTCTCAACTCTTCTGGTTTAAAAACCCATGTTTGAGCTTGTTTCTCAGTTTTCCTGTACCTAGTCTAGTCCAGATGCAGATTTGCTGTATCCAAGACTGTTTGTAAGCTTCTGAGCCCCGCAAGCCTTTCTTCTAGCTTATCAGTGAAAGTGGTAACCACTAGGTAGCCTATCTACCACAAGAGGAGTGGATTCTGACCCAGAAATTGTAGTTTATTAGTCATGTGGGCAGTTTGTTCCATGTCTCTCAACTTTCTAATTTAAAAGCCTGCATTTGCACTTGTTTCCCACCTTTCCTGTAACTATTCTAGTCCAGATACTGATTTGCTGCATCCAGGACTGTTTGTAAGGTTCTGATCCCCCACAAGCCTTCTAGCTTGTTAGTGGGAGTGGTAAGCACTAGGTATCCTATCTACCACAAGAGGAGTAGTTTCTGACCCAGAAATTGTAGTTTATTGGTCATTTGAGCAGTTTGTTCTATGTCTTTCAACTTTCTGATTTAAAAGCCCACATTTGCACTTGTTTCCAGCCTTTCCTGTAACTAGCCTAGTCCAGATACTGATTTCCTGTATCCAGGACTGTTTGCAAGCTTCTGATCCTCCCAAGTATTTCTGTGTTGGAGGGAAGCCTTCTAGCTTGTTAATGGGAGTAGTAAACACTAAGTAGCCTATCTACCACAAGAGGAGTTGTTTCTGGCCCAGAAATTCTAGTTTATTGGCCATTTGGGCAGTTATTCCATCTCTTTCAACTTTCTAATTTAAAAGCCACATTTGTGCTTGTTTCCCACCTTTCCTGTAACGTGTCTAGTGCAGATACAGACTTGTTGTATCCAGGACTGTTTGTAAACTTCTGAGCAGTGCTAAAGTCTGCTCTTCAAATTTTTCCTAAGATCTGCTAGTTCTCTCCTCTCCTACACTTTTACTAGCTTATTAGTCAAACACTTTACGAGACTTCTTGTAGCAATTATTGTAGCACACAAAAGTGCTACCAGCACTAAACATTCTACAAGGAAACAGCTCCAGTACTTATTATTAATGCTCCTCCAGGCATGTCTAAAGGTCAGTTTCCTGTGCTTTTGCCTATTAACCTGGTGAACTTGGGCATCCTGAGGCAATGTAGTAACTGCCTCATGTACACCGACAACCCTCTCCTCTTACCTCCCAACACTCAGACTTGCAAGAGATGCACTTATATAACCAAATTGGAAGCCACACACTCTCCAGCCAAGAGTAGAATAGCTGGTTAAGAGGAGAAGGTCAACACTTGCACCACACCACATGGAACACATAGCATTGCAGAACACACACCGGTGCTGGCTTCACATAAAAACACAAATCACACATCCTCCTTCAGAAGCTCTCAATAAAAATCTACCCAAACAGCAGAGACCTCCAAGGCAGAAACGCACAACACAACACTAATCACGAGACACAAAACTCTCCTAAACAGTGTGCCACTCAACCAAAGCGTCTAAGGCAAAACAGCATGCTCAACACACTAGTCATAGGTGACTTGATAGTGAGGCACACTGATGTCCCACTCACTAGGTTGAATAAGGAGAAAGTAACAGTCAGCTGCCTGTCAGGTGCCAGGATCCACCACATAATGTATGCACTCAGGTCCCTCAACAACAGGTACAAATATGACTCTGTCATTGTACATGTGGGTGTAAATGACCTGAGATGCACCTCCCTGGACTATATGAAAAGAGACATGGAGGATCTCTCAGATTATGTAGCCCAGGTGGGTACAATCCTAGCCCTGAGCAACATGCTACCATCACCCAGAATGATACCACAAAACAAGCAGAAAATGACTGATTTCAACAATTGGTTAAGTTTCTGCTATCATTCTAAGGGGATCCAGTATTTGTCTGCCTGGGATGACATGATTGACAGACCTCAATGCTTTGCCAGAGATGCCCTGCATCTGTCACCCCTGGGCTTCCAAATTCTAGACAAGGCTCTTGCCACCCCTATAATGCCTTTTTTAGGTGGTGTTCCAAAGACCAAATTACCACTTTAACAGCTACAAACAAATGCAATCTGAGGATCATGCTGCTCGATGCTACAAGACTAAATCTCAAAATGCACTCACTCGAAGCACTCCTTAAAATGCAGAACATCAACATTTCTGCTGTAGCAGAGACTTGGTTTAAGGCAACAGAAAGCACCCCTGCACTACCAGGCTATAACTCATTCCACACCTCTCGGTCTTAGAACTTGGACCAAAGCTCCAAATGCAGTGGTGTTTCCATATTCTTAAAGGATGCTCACACCTCCAGATTGGTAGCCCAACATAACACATCAGAGATACTTCAGGTGCAACTAACATTGGGTAAGACAGCGATTCAGATTGTAGCCTGCTATAGGTCTCCAACCATGTCCCAACACTCACACTCCACATTCCTAAGCACCCTGGAGAATAGTAGGGTCCAAGCTAACACTCTCATACCGGGCAACTTTAACTACCTCTCCACTAACAGGGAAAACTACTCATGTACCAATACACTTGCCCAACATTTCCTGGAGTTCATTAATTCCAATGACCTGGAATAGCTTGTTCTTACCCCCACTAGAGGTAGCAACATCCTTGACCTGGTCATTACAAACATGGGCGACCATTGCTCTACACTAATAGTCAATTGGTCCCTGGTTAGATCTGACCACAAACTAATCACCTTGAAAATCCACATCCCTCCCACCCCACACACCCTGCAAAGGTAACCACCATGAAATCTTCGCCAAAGCTAACTTTCATCTCCTAAAAACAGAGGTGGCTAACTTCACGGCACCCATGCAAATGGAGAATAGCTGCATGACCGCCAAATCATACACCAATGCACTGTAGGAACATGTACACAAATACGTGGATCTCACCATACCCAATAGAACCAAGAGGCTCTCCAACAAAAAAATGAAGCCAATCTGGTGGTCCCCTGCCATAAACAAACTGCACAACAGAAGGAGGAAACTGATGTGGAAAAAGGTGAATTTCAAGACTGGAAAAATTGCCTTATCAACTTCAACAAAAAGTTGAGATCCCTCATTAAATCCTCTAAAGCTAGCTATGAAAACAGAATTGCAGCAGATAGTAAAGACAACCACAAGGCATTCTATAGTTATGTAAAGAACCTCCACGTCAATACCCAGATTTGCTCTGAGCTACTGCACAATAGTACCTTCTATACCGAGCCAACAGATATTGCCAATATACTGGCCGACAGATTTAGGCCCAACTTTACCCCTCCCCCCAAAGAACCAATCACAATACTAGTAGATTGCCAGGCACCCAGTATTACTGCTATGCAGGTTAAAACAGCACTGTCCGAGGCCAAGAATACAGCTTCTGTGGGACCTGATAATATCCCTGGCTGCGTTCTACATGAACTATGGCATGAACTGGTACCTGACCTGTGTGCCCTCTTCAATCACATCCTTACCTTAGGCTTTGGCCATACCAAAACGGCGCACTGCTACAGTCATCCCTCTCCACAAAGCAAGAGTGACTACAGACCCTGGGAGCTATTGCCCCATTAGCCTGACGAGTCTGATATGCAAAGCTATGGAATACATCATCATGGACCTAATAAACAAGGATATAGGGAATCTCCAAACTCCGGATCCCACACAGTGGTTGACTTCTTTGAGTCAGTCACCAGAGCTGTGGATGAAAGCAAGGTGGTTCATACAGCCTACCTTGATCTGGCCAAGGTCTTTGATACCATTCTCCACTCAGGACTCATAGAAAAACTGACTAGGCTAGGCATCAACCCCTATATCACTAGGTGGGTTGCAAACTTGGTCACAGATAGAACTCACAGTGTGAAAGTAGCTGACTCCAAGTCAGAGTGCCAACTATTCAAGAGTTGAGTCCCACAGGGTTCGGTCCTGTGTCCTCTCCTGTTTGGTATCTACTTCTCTGAAGTCCAGGCTGACACAAAGGGACTCTGACTGACAAAGTTCACAGATGATTACAAGTTGGGAGCTATTATTAACTCAAGTGATGTTGACATCATGCAGAATGGCCTCACTGAGACCAACAACTGGTGTCAGAACCATAGCCTTAAGCTCAATGCCAAAAAATGTGTCGTCATCCCCTTTGGGAAAAAACCCGTTCCCATGAATTACCACATCAATGGTAGTCCACTGAACACAGAAGGAGTTATAAGAGATGTGGGAACACAGGTTGACAGCAATGTCTCTTTTGATCACCACATTGCCAGAGTGGTCAGAAAGTCCTTCTATGTGGCACATCTCATTACTAAAGGTTTTGCATCCAGGAAGAAAGAGGTCATTGTCTCCCTCCACTCTTCCCTCATTAGACCAATCATCGAGAACAATGCCCATTTGGCATGTACCTCACTAGACACCTCCAACAACTGGAGAGGCCACAAAAGTATCTCACAAAGAGGATCCTATACCTTAAACACTAGTCCTATATGGACAGACTCAAAAAACTCCCAATTATTCTCTGTCTCATATCGCCTATTTAGAGGCAATTTCTGCTTCACTTACAAAGCCATGTCTGACCCAGCTCTGTTGAAATGATACATCTAAAGAAATCCCAATCCCTCCTCACCACATGCTCCAGAGACCTCAACCTCATTACCACAATCAACAGAACATACTGGAGGGTTAGGTTCATAACCCAGAGGCAGCTCATGCTATGGAATAGACTTCCCATACATGTCAAGCAGAGCACCTTGCTGACCCTCTTCAAGAGAAATCTTGATGAGAGGATGGGGAATAGAAAATTCACCTCGGGGATAACTCCAGTGGCTCTACTCCATAGAGGCACTGGGAACTAAGGTTGGGTGGCACAATGGCAGGGTAATCCTATGGCTAGGCTTGTAAAGGACATTTAATACACAAACATCGAAAAAATTCCAAATTCCTGAATACTAATTAGCTACACATGTCAAAAACATGTCAATTCGAAATGATCGAGCGGTTTAGACATTACCAAAAGTTTACTTGCTGCCACTTACCTACCTGCTTCCCAGTAGTACAAACATACATAGTTCAGTACTGGACATCACTTTACCTCATGCTCCCTCCCCCCCTGCACATATTTTTCCAGCTGAGAGATCAGACTGCAGTGAGGAAAAGGGTAAATTTCCGGGTCCACACTGTACCGCAATCTCTATTCATAACATCAACCTCATATGAGCAAATGCACAGTGGTATTCTATAAAAGACAGTCATTGAATTGCAGATCGGCAATACAGGAATTAACCAACATAGATTCAACATTCCTGCGTTTGCTGAACTGCATTTCTACATTTTGATAGTAAACCTATATAAATGGGAGCACTTTACATGCTCGAATTACTGAAAGCTTGAATTGCATATGGTCGAGACCATATACTCGAGCTTTCAGTAACTCAATTGTGTAAAGTGTTAAAAATAACACTTTACTTACCTTAAAACATTACTTACACACACAGGCAAGGACCCCTGTATGCTCTGTGTGTAAGTAATGTTTTCATTATTTTTGCGATGTTGACAGGAAATGGGAACTCTCACATTTTGCACTTCGACATACAGCGTGAAATGGGAGATTTCCCTTTTCCCCACTGTAGCGCAATCTCAGAGTTGGTATATTTAAGTAGGGGGGTATGGAGGGTGCAGGGGGGCAAAGCCCCCCTGCAAAAGCAATGTTTGACTTTTTTTTTTTTTTTTTTTTTTTTACGATTCATTTTAGGAGTTCAAGTTTCCAAAAATCGAACTTATGGTCTCGACTATATGAAGTTCGGGTTTTAGAGCATTCGAGCTTCTAAAGTGAATATATATATATATATATATATATATATATATATATATATATATATATATATATATGGTTCCCCTTCACAAAGTCGAACGTTCAGAAACTCGAAATGCATATGGCCGAAGCCATATTCTTGAATTTCTGAAGCTTGACTTCATGAAAGGGAGCTGAAAAACAGAAAAATGTAACACAACAAAGTTTTTCTGCAGGGGGCAAGCCCCCCTGCACCCCCCACACCCCCCACTACTTATTTATTCAAACTCCGCGATCGCACTACAGCGCTGAAAGGGAAATCTCCCGTTCTGTGCTGTATGCCGTTCCCCATTCACAGAGTCGAGCTTCCACAATTTCGAGCATATGGTCTCGACTATATGACTTTTGAGATTGTGGCCGTTTGACTTTGTGAAGTGGCCACATATATATATATATATATATATGTATATATATATATATATATATATATATATATATATATATATATATATATATATATATATATATGTGTAAATATACATTAGACCGTGAAGCTGAACTTTGGTAAGGTGTGCAGTTATTACAGCAGGGTGAAGATTCATATAGGTAAGATTCAGATGTAAGAATAACAGCATCAAATATGGGTGGTCAGATTTTAAATGCAACTATTAACATCAGAACAGAGGTAGGAAAAAAGGGCAAATAATTGTAAATGTAAAACACAATGTCAGGTTGAGTATTATTTTTTATGAAAGATATAATGCTGGATAGGAAAATGATTACAATGTATTAGACGAGTATATGTATGTAAAATATGAGGTTGTTTAATAGAGAGAGGTTTATATAGTTAACAGGAACAAAGGTCATGGTGGGATATACGAGTGTGAAAATGAGGAAATGTATAAATTTGTGGTAATTTGCCAAAACAGACACCAAAAACGGAGTAACTGTAGACTTTATTTCCTGGAAAAACACTGATAAATTTGAGTGGTATTGGTTGAAAGTCTAGGCAGTGAGCATGGAATATTTTAGAGCCAGTTTAAAGGTTTTGATGATTTCTACTGACCAAGTTTCAGTAGGAAGTGAGCTCTGTCTTAACTACAGAATTAGAGCACAAGGCATTCCTGGCAGATGTTTGAGCCTTGTTAATTGATAGGCATTTTTATTGATAGATCAAATGGATCTGTTAGGGTGATAGTTATGGATGGCAGTGGTGAGAGCTGGGCAAGACCTAAGCAACATTACATAAATTATTCTATTCCTGCCACTTTTAAGGTCATTGTGAATTTGATTCTGTCTTGGATATGTGATTTGGGGAAGAACAGACATAGTTTTATATTTTATTTATGTATTTAGGATTAAGTGAAAGTTGGGTCTTACTGAGCCATTTTTCTGCTGAAAGCATCTTGTGTGATTTGTTAGAGGTCAATTAGATTATCAGAGGTGTATATATGAGTAGAGTCAGCTGCATATTGTATTAATGAGGTCTTTTGGAAAGAAATATGAAAATCATTAATGAAAATATTGAATATGTTTGTGCCAAGAAGAGAACTTTGGGTAACTTTTGTGGTGTTGAGCAAGTATGGAGAGAGTGAGTGTTGGCATTTTATGGATTGATATCTGTTGAACAAGTAAATGTCAAATCAATGGAGGGTAGGTTGTGGCAGACCAAGAGAAGATATTTTTTGCAGGCATATGTTATGTGAGATTATATTGGAGGCTTTGGATAAATCTAAGAATATGGCAGTGATGCATTTTCTATTGTACCTGGCTTTGCTGATGGTTTTCAAGAATGTTAATAGGACTATAGTTGTGCTACTGACTGGACAAAAACATGCTGTGTAGGGGTTAGAAGTTGTTTCTTTATGAGGTATTGAAAAAGCTGCTTCTGAATACACTTCCAGAATTTTTGAGTGTAGAGATAGTATAGCAATAGGTCTGATATTAGAAAATATAGTCAATTGGCTGCCTTTGTGAAATGGAATACTGTGAGACTTTTTCCACACTTAGGGAATGCAAGATTCTTAGAATGGCCTGTTTCTCAGAAAAAGACTAGATAAGCTTTGGTGTCTGCTGATATTTTAAGATATTCTGCTGAAAAGCTGTCAGAAGAGCATGAACCTTGTTTAAGTTTTAGAAGTAGGTGTTCAATGGGGGAAGTAGGGAGAGCTTGTATGGTGAAGTTTGAGTAGTTGGCAGGGAGTAGTTAACGTATTTCAGTGGGTGTAGAAGGTTCTTTAGTGATGGCTGCTATGCTTTCAATGAAATATGAGTTAAAATTGAATTGCTATTTCATGGGGTGGACTGTTGGGAGAGGAAGCATGATTTTTTTTTGTGCCTGCTCATAGCATTTGATTGATAGAGGACCAGCATTTTTTGAGTCATGTCTATGGTTGATTTGGAGGTCAGTAGAATATTTTTTCTTGTCTAAAGTCAGTTTCATTGTAAGATTATTGAATTCTTCAAACCAAGATAAGTTTTGAAGAGTCATTAGTTTTTTTCCATTCCTTCCAGGTCTATTCTCTTTCAAGCATAAGGATTCTACTGGAACTGAATAGCTAGACAGCATGACTGAACTTTATTCTCTTTCTTCATAGGGGTGCACAGCTGTTAAGTATATTAAGGAATAGTTTGTTGCATTTTTGATGAGCATTGTGTAAAGGCAAAACTATTAGGATGGACCAGTTAAAGGACTTTCGTATTGTTATTAGGGTATGAGATCTGAATTTAGAGAGCTTGTGAGTCAATCGAAGATGATCACTGACAGAATCTGAGAGTGTTACAGAGCAGGTGTATTCTGTGAAGATATGTACTGATATCTGGTCTAATATTGAGCCTTTATGCTAAAATTTATTGAACACGTGGACACAGGGATAAATTGGGTAAAACCATAAATACTTAAGTTGGCTAAGGGAAAAGTAGAGGTGAGGTTTAGCCAGTCTATATTAACATTCCTTGTATTTTTGTCCCATATAAGATGATGTTGCATGACCGTGAGAGGATGTCTTTAAGCTTGGCTACGTTGTTTCCTTGTGGGATGTAAAGAGCAGTGACACAAAGTTTAGTTATGGTTGTTTACCTTTAAAATAAACACACACATACCTATCTATCTGTCTATATATATGTATACACACACACACACACACACACACACACACACACATATATATATATATATATTTATATGTGTGTGTGTGTGTGTGTGTGTGTGTGTGTGTGTGTGTGTAGATGTGTATATATATATATATATACATATATATATATATATATATATATATATACTATATATTGCATGTGTATGTGTGTATCTATATATATATATATATATATATATATATATATATACATATGTGTGTGTGCGTGTGTGTGTGTGTACATGTATGTATGTGCATATATGGGCCTCATTCTCTTTATCAAAAGTACAGTTACGTAAATAAAATCTCAAGATGACTTCTTTGAAACACAAAGCATTCAAAATCACAGAGCACCGATATTTTACATAGAGAAAACAACCACTTGGCTACCAGGACAAAATAACACAATGGAACACATTTAAACCCACCCAAGTGTGTACTCCCCATACCCTACTAATTTATTATACCAACTCTGGGATTGTACTACACTGGGGAAAAAGTCAAGGTTCACCACGGAGGCCAGGTGTTTTTTTTCCCTATGTAAAATATCAGTGATCTGAGGTTTTGAATAGTTTGTCTTTTGAAGAAGTTGTCTCGGGATTTATATGTATATAAATGAATATATATATATATATATATATATATATATATATATATATATATATATATATATATACATATATATTTGTGTGCATGTACATATACACATGTGCACACACACACACACAAACACACACACAAATATATATATATATATATATATATATATATATATATATATATATATCAACTCAAATGTGAGAACCTCCCAAGTTTAAAAATATGATAACATTCCAGCAGCAACAAAATTCTATACCAGCAAAAAAGATAGAACTGCAAGCATTTCCTCTTTATTTCTGCATAAGATCAATCAGTAGTCTAGTTTTGCCAGTATATAATTGGCTACTCATTCACAAAAAAATTTAACTCATAAAAAGAAGTCACATGAGTAATCACAGCCAATTTGCAGTGCTTACTTTGTGAAACAACTTCCATCATTCTAGACTACATGCCCAGTAAATATAGAGCATCTGTGCCACAAATTGTAAAGAGCTTCACACATCATTTCACAAGTATACTTCTGAATGATTGCATGGTTCAGTAGATACATAATAAATGCAATAACTTTGTAGTTTACTTTCCACTTATCAATGACACTCTATTATTGTTATACTGTAATATCATACCAACTTGAAAAACGGGATGGCATTTCTAGTCCCACCCTTCATGTACATGTAAGCTGTATCAGCAAATAGTGTTGTCCCTCCTGTATGCAAATAAGTAAACAGTAAATGAGCAGCACTGGGTTTGGAAGTTCTCAGAAGTGAGCTACAACTCCCATTTCAATGTGGCATATCTAAATATGTGTAAACTGAAGAATGTATATGTGCTCAAAACACACTCGATATTGTGAGCATGCTATATATTTACTAGTTCATGAATAGATGTGCTGTTTTTGGCAGCAGGCATCAAGCACGGTGATGTGCCAGTTTCACAAGAATTTTCAAAGGGAACGTGTACTGAATACAACTCAATACTACTGGCCAAACTTTTGTAAGCCTTTAATTAACTCAAGTTTCCTTATTTGGACACCCTGTATTGGCTTTTATAAGTCAAGAAAGGGGGAGACAGGGCAATCAGCAAAACGGGGAGATTGCAGACAAGGAAATGGCAATAAGGAGGAGTATGCTGGTAGATGCTGGTGAGGATGGGTCATATTTTTTGTTGGGGATAGAACCGATTTTTCCAAATATACATCAATAAGGGAAGACGGAGTATGAAAAAGGGAAAAGTGTGTAAGAAAGAGAATTACGGAGGAAATGGATACAATGACATGGACATATATTATAGGTTCATAGGTTCATAAGTTGGTACTAGGCTATCAGCCCTAGGGCCTATACAAGCCTAGCCATAATAATTCCCTGGCTATTTCTTCCCACACTATTTACTTCCCTGGATCCCTGTCTAGCAGGGCGGCTGACATGATTCCCAGGGTGAATTTCTTTCTCCCATCCAATCGTCAAGATTCCTTTTGAAAAGGGCCAAAGAGGCACTCTGCTTGACATGTATGGGCAGTCTGTTCCAGAGTCTGGGGAGACTCTGGGCTAGGAACCTATCCCTCTACCATGTTTTGTTTATTGTGATGACAAGGTTTAGATCCCTGGAGCGTGTGGCTCTGAGGGATTGGGATTTCTTTAAGTGTAGCATGTCCAACAGCTCTGGGTTTGACATGGCCTTGTATGTTAAGCAGAAATTGCCTCTGAGTAGACGATATGCGACAGAGGATAGCTGGAGTTTTTAAGGCAGTCAGCATAGGGCATCTGCTTTAGGCCTGTGATTCTTTTAGTGAGGTATTTCTGCGGTCTTTCCAGTTGTTGCAGATGTCTTGAGAGGTACATACCAAATGGGGCATTGCATTCTATAATGGATCTAATGAGGGATGAGTACATAGGTTCATAGGTTCATAGGTTCATACTAGGCTATCTGCCCGAGGGCATTTACAAGCCTAGCCCATAGTTTTGTGGCTTACGCCACCCCTTTAGTATGGGGAACTATACCCATTATTTTGCTGTGCCTCTGTCGAGCAGTGACACTGAGGTAATCCCTGGGGTATATCTGCGATCTCCCATCCATTGGTCAAGATTTCTCTTGTGGGACAATAACCTCTTTTTTTCTGGATGAAAAGCCCTTAGTGATGAGGTGTGCCACATAGAAGGATTTCCTGACTGTTGTGGCAATGTGGTTATCGAAGGTGAGACCACTGTCCACCTGTGTCCTTAAGTCTCTTATCACACTTTTGGTGTTTAGTGTACTGCCACCTATGTGGTAATTCACAGTTACATGTTTTTTCCCAAAGGGGATAACTATACTTTTCTTGGTATTGAGCTTGAGCCCATGGCTCTGGCACCAAGCATCTGTTTCTGTAAGGCCCTTTTGTTGAGTATCCACATCATTTGGCGATTCAATAATGGCTCCCAGTTTGCAGTCATCTGCAAACTTTGTTAGCCAGAATCCCTTAGTGTTGGCCTGTACATCAGAAAAGTAGATGCCAAACAAGAGCAGTCTCAGGACTGAACCCTGAGGTACTCCACTTGTCTGGAGCTGGATTTGGAGTAAGTTACTTTTACAGTGAGGGTTCTGTCAATAAGCCAGTTGGCAACCCTTCGAGTGACGTAGGGATTAATGCCCAGCTTAGCAAGTCTATCTATGATTACAGAGTGGGGGATGGTGTCAAAGGCCTTGGTGAGGTCCAGATAGGCTGTGTGGACCGCCTTACCCTTGTCCACTGCTCAGGAGACTGATTTGAAGAAGTCAATCAGGTTCAGGAGTCAAGATCAGCCCTTCACAAACCCAGACTGGTTGTGGTCCAGTTTTTGAAGGTTGCCAATGTCTTTGTTTATAAGTTCCATGATAATACATTCCATGGCTTTGCAGATCAGGCTCATCAGACTGATGGGGCGGTAGTTCCTGGGATCCAAGGTGGGTCACCCCTTGAGGAGTGGGATAACTGTAGCTGTGCACTACTCAGTGGGTACGAAGTCTGAGGTGAGGCTATGATTAAACATGACACTTAGGTGAGGTGCCAGTTCATTTTGTAGTTTATATAGTACACAGCCCGGGATGTCATCTGGTCCCATGGATGCTGTATTCTTAGCTTTGGAGAGTGCGGTTTCTACCTGTGTGGCCATGATTACCGGAATTTGGCAATATTTTGATATTGAGATGGGCCATTTAGGGGATGAGAGGGGGATGAGGTTGACACTGAACTGATCTGACAGGATATAGTCAATATCATTGGATCAGTATAGTTAATGCCATTCTGTTGTAGCTCAGAGCAGATCTGAGCATTGCCATTTAGATTCTTGACATAGTTATAGAATGCCTTGTGGTTGTCTTTGCAATCTTTGGCAATTTTATTTTCGTAAATAGCTTTGGAGGATTTTATGAGGGATCTCAGCTTCTTACTGAGGCTGGTAAGGGAGTTTTTTGCATCCTGAGATTTTCTTCTTTTCTGCAACAGTTTCTTCCTTTTGTTGTAAAGTTTGTTTATGGCAGGGGACCACCAGATTGGCTACCTTTTTTGGAGGAGAGCATCTTGTTTCTATTTGAGATGGCATGATTCATGCATGAGTGGATGTGTTCGTACAGTGCCTTAGTGTAGGATTCAGCAGTCGGACTTTCAGTTCCCGTCTGCATGGGTGTCATGAAGTTTGTCACTTCTGACTTAAGTAGCATGAAGTTGGCTTTGGAGAAGTTTTTTATGGAGGTTTCCTTACTTGGGGAGGGGGTGTGGATGTTAAGGGTGATTAGCTTATGGTCAGACCTGACCAATGAGGGGGTGACCATAGGTGTGGAGCATCTATTTCCCATGTTGGTAATGACCAGGTCTAGGATATTGGAGCCCATGGTGGGATTATGGATTAGTTGATCCAGAGCGTTGGAATTTATGAATTCCAAGAACCGCTGGGGGAAAGTGTTGGCACATGAGTAGTTTTCCCAGTTAATGGCAGGGTAGTTGAAATCACCCAGTATTAGGATGTTTGGCTGTATCTTAATATTTTCCAGACAAGACAAAAAAAGAACAGTATGGTGGGCTGACAACTGGAAGGAGAGACAGACATACAGATGGTGGACAGACATGAATGTAATGGTGATAAAAGCCTCGTAACCTATACCATCTTGGTATGGAGTCCCTTACAGACTTCCCAGCCCTGTTGTTCCTGGGCGAGAGGACCTCAGTGGTGAGAGTGTTGAGGCCTCCAGTGGTTCAGTGGTCAGATTCAAATGAGACAGAGAGTCTTACACCCAGTGAATAAAATGGTCATATAGCCTCCACTGCCTCTTGACTGCCCTCTTTACCACAATCTCCAGTTGGCCCTGAAGCTCATGATGTTAGCTTGCCAGGCTATCATGTCTCAGGGTGCCTACAGTGATGGACATCTTTCACTACTGGGGTTGACTGAGTTCATGGTGCTCCAAAATAACTGACATCTACAGCAGAAAAAGAAAAAAAAAAAAGAGAGAGTCTGTGAGATAGCCAACAGGACGGACTCATAAATGTTTAATAGCAAATGCCTTAGATAAAAATGAGAGAAGTGATATTTTAAGGACTAAATGTTAACTGTTTGTTAAGGATTAACTGGCTGCAGTAAATGTATGACAGTAGTTAATTATTATAATAGCAAATGCTGATAACTGCAGGTTCAGGTTTGCACTGGAAAATTTAAAATCTATGTAATACTTCATTTCCTTCATAATTTACTGTCTGAATTGTTGAGCTGTTAAGAAACGGCTTCCTTCTCCTGAGGTATAGGGTTTAAGTCCTTCCACCTTTATTTGTCAACCGTGTTACTGAGTGAGTCACTTAACAAGGCTATGCTCCCAGATCATCACTGGGCTTAACCAGTAAACTAATAGGGGAAAAGAAAAAGAAGAAAGTCTATGGCTGCTACCATTGCACGTTATTCTATTATTATCAGTGACACCTCGATAGTGCCGACTTTCATACATTCATAATGTGTCACTAATATAACCTAGATATATTCCCTCCCCACATCTTATTAAGTTAACTATCAAAGTGTGAATAGAAATGGATTTCTCTTTATTATTAAGTAATTGTTTTTATTTTTATTTCACTTTTTCATCCTTGTTCATGGGGGAACCATACCATGCTTATGGGTTCAGGGATTCACTCTATCCGGTTTTCTCAGGTACAGGTTATGGTTCACAGCAACCTCATTCAATAATGTGAAAATAAGATAGAAATTAAGAGATTAATAATAATGATTATTATCTGTGCAATTTACAATAATGATTATTATCTGTGCAGTTTACAATTATGCCGTGGTGGTGCAGCGTTAGCGTTGTTGTCTCACAGCAAGAGGTTCTCCCGTTCGATTCTCAGCTGGAGTGTAGGGAGTGCCTTCTATGTGGAGTCTGCATGTCCTCCCCACGGTTGGGTGGCATTTGAAAGACATGCGTAAATGGGCATGCCTTTGTTGAAGGTTGGACGTCGAGCTGGCACCTCGGCATTCATGAAAATCTACTGCCAGTCATTAGCAGACCGGAGTTCCACTGTGGCGACCCCTAACCGGGAAAAGCCGAAAGACAAACAACATCTGTGCAATTTACAATTGCAGCTGTTATACTTTGAAATTAAACTTCTGTAATCTTTCCTGGCATATGTGTAGGTAGTGTGAGTAAATAGCATTAGATTTTTTTTATTTGAATACTCCTTTTTGCCTCTATAATTCATGTATTAGCAAGTAAAACATATAACCCTATAAATGCAAACAAGCTTCTTTAGCAAAAAACAATTGAAAATAGATAGGCTTATTGTATTCTTAATCAATAACTAAAGCATCCATCCTGCAAAAACCAAATGAAATGTTTGTCTATAGAAAAAATGAAGGACTAAATGGAAATTAAATTGTTTCAGGCATTTCTCAACTTCTGCTGCTTACTTATTCAGATGCATTAAGTAACGTTGAAAGGGGAGGGTAACTGAGATATTGACCTAGCTATCGGTAAAAAAAAGTGTGTTGCTATGCCAACTTTGCAGATAGTCAGTTTTAGGAAGGGCAGAGACTTTTAGGTGTTCCTATGGTTAAAAACAAGTTTTTAGTATTATCAGTAATCTAAAATGAGTTATATTGACTAATGTTTCCTTGAAGCTATGCCCATTTTGAGTGCAAAAGTTTACATCTCACTGCATTGATAATTACATCAGTAGATACACCTGAAAAATATGGCATTAATCAGGTGATCCAGCAGTGCAGTTGGCGTTAATGAAAAGCTTATGAACAGTATGTAATTCAATAACCCCCCGCCCGAGGTGTGCAGTGCCTCTTAATGCATCACTTGAAGAAAATGGGAAATATTCAATATGTTCTCAGTATCAAGCTACAGAAAGGCAAACTTCTCAGCTGTCCATATTTTCACAGTATGTCCATATTTTGTCTCATATTTTCAATTTACTCCACATAAAATGTATGGTTTTCTGGCAAATCATAGCAGATTGAAATCTCTAAATAATCACATACATTTCAGTTTCTGACTTCTTGTCTCTTAAAATATCTATGAAAGTTCAAAATGTGTAATTCTACCAATTATTCTAAGTTAATAAGAGCAATTTTTAAAATGTGTCCCTAATTTTGGGTCTTTGCCCCACCTCCATTATTTTCACTTTATCTAGATTTCCTGCAATTAGAGGTTGAGAGGTGTGAAAAGGGTTCTGCTATGTCTTTTATTAGAGCTACACATAAAACATTAAGTAAATGTAATTCTGTTTGAAACTTTCATCAGATGAACCGAGTAACAAACATTGTAATGTAGCAGTAGGGACAGTAGCAGGCAGAAACAACATTAAATGATTCATACTGAAGTCCACTGTTATATTAATATATCATTTCTCTGTGTATTTATACTAAAATGAAATAGAGGCCAGCAAGTAGATCCACAGTTTACTGGATTTTTAAACCATTGTAAACTTTTGCAATAGAAATGCTCAGAGTAGACCATGACATAATTGCTATAATTACACATTTCTTAGTAAGCTCAACAATAATTTTGTAATAAACATACTCAATATAAACCTCATATTTACTACGGCAATAAAAAAATGGAGAGGTAATACTTTATGCAGTGTCAGTGGTGTAGCAGGTATCACAATTACCATTGGTGCAGAGGGCTGTGGGTTATTTTCCCACAAAAAACAGCAAAAGAACCAAACTGAAACATGGCCTCACTGTTTACCTTAAAAATATTTAATCCAATCTTAAAACACCATATAAAAAGAAAGAAAAATGCATATAAACAAGGCAAACACTTTTACATCTACAAACAAATGCTTCATCAGACCATTGAGCTACACAGAAACAGCTTAACTGCCTGTTTAAATCAGTTCTGTGGAGCAGTTATCCAATGGCCTGATTAGTCATCTGTTCGGAGATTTGAAAGCTCTTAACTTCTTTTATATGCATTCTTCTTCCTTTTTATATGGAGCTTTAAGTTTGGATTAAAAAATTTTAACCCGCAGAGTGAGGCTGTGTTCCAGTCTGCTTCTTTTGCTGTTTTTGTGATTTGTTTTGAAGTGGAGGACTGGTTAACTTGAGGCAGAAACTTTTTTTCTTGTCGATTATTTTCCCACACCAGTGGATGGGTTGGTGACTTTGCAGTACAACATAAGGGTGGTACTGTGTTCGTGACTATGTTGCCCTTTGGATGACATGTTAATCCAAGGTTGCATCTACTTGAGTTGGAAGTAGCTTATATAGATATTAAAGATCCTATGGCATCTATAGAAAAGAGTAGGGCACTTTATATTATATACAAAGAAGAACTATGTACAGCATATTTACATATGTATAAATATTTACAAATGTACCAATGTATAGATATACAAATATATTACCCATGTTTAAAATTTTCCTTTCAATCATACTAAATTTTCATTCAAATTTGACACCTACTCCTTTGTCCATAACCACTATCTGATTTTACTTAATATTATTGCTAAAATCCATTTACCATTAAAAAATATTCTTTCATTCCATATAACTCATATAACATAAAATAACTTTTCCTCTATTCTTTTAACATATTATTTACTTCTGTTTTTGCAATGTCTTTATTATTTCATATCCATGTTTATCTTACCCATTTCTTTTATATCTTCAGAAAAAAATAACAGTTTACACCATATTTTTTTACTCTTTTATATTTCTAAAACACATGTTCAGCAAAACACATTCTATTACTTTCCTTTTTACATGGCATATTTCCTTTCACTAGTAATTTATCTATTACCAGTACCCAAAAAAATATTGACATTCAGTTTCTTATTATACCATTTGCTTTTTGTTTTATAGTTTCAATTTTTTAATCTGTTAGATCTTCCCATGGTTTTCCATAGTAATGTTTTATCATTACATTCTTATACCATACTTTTCTTTCTTTTTCTATAGCATCAATTTTTATTTTCCACAAAAATATATTTTCTTGGTAACATTTTATTTCTCCATTTATAAACTTTTTTCTCTTTTACTTTTTTACCATACCCAAACATTTACCATACTTACATTTATATAATTTTACTATTAATCTATCATCTTTTTCATTTATTTCCTTTAACACTTTACACAAATAGCAGCATATAGCATTAATTAAGCTTTAACCTCCTTCCTCATTATTTACATACAAAACTCCTCTTTTTACTGGGTTTAATTTAGAACCCCAAATGAAATATTAACTTCAATATTTCCTTTTCAAATAGTGTTGGCAACATAAATATACTTGCTAAGTACACTATTCTTCCCAACAATACTGAATTTATCAAATAAGCCTTTTTTTCTGAATGATAATTTATATGTTCTCCAGAAAATACAGGTTACTTTTAATTCTTCCACTGTTTTTCTTTTTCCATTGAGTTCTACTTACATCTTTATTCCCAAATTTTATACCCAGCACAGAAATGTCATTCATTCTAAAATATATGTCCCATATCTTTACTGCATCACCTAAACCTTTAATTTTCTCTTTATTTAAAACCATCCCTATCACATCTAGACTTAAACCTGTGCAAATTATTACTTCTTTATTTAAAAATTTATTTTTGGAGTTATTTTAATGTAATCTGCATGTGTTAACATGACTGCAATTCTTAACCCTTCAGGTGTTATATTCCTCACTTCCTTCATTTTGTAATTCATGCCATATACTATCACATAATATCACATTCAAAACTACTGCAAAGAGTATGCAACTCATTGGGCATCCCTGTCTCACACCACTCTCCATATGCACCTCTTGGCTTAACCAGCCATTTACAAGTATTTTTGCTTTATTATTACAATACCCTGACATAAACGATTTCCTAACTTTCTCACTTATATTATACTCTTTCACTATTACCCATAAGATTTTACATCCAGTTGTATCAAATGCCTTATTGGGGTTTCCTATCACGATTTGTGTTTCTTATTTTCCATTCATAATCTCATCCATAGTTTCTCTGTCATTAATAATTCTTGACAACCCTTTCACTTTATACTATACAGTATGGATTATCTTCCATAATATTTTCGATTTTTGTTTCAAATCATTTTTGTATTATTTTCATAAAGAGCTTATAATCACAATTATTCAGTATTATAGGTCTCCAGTTTTAATTGCCTTCTGTCTTTCTTCTTCCCTATGAAATTAAATATTCAACTATGTAATTCTTTATGCATAAAACCTTAATTTAACCATTCATTCAAAATCTAAAAAATATATATTTTTTGTCAATTCCTCAAATTTTTATACTTTTCATAGCCTATTCCATCTGGTCCTGCAGCCAAATCTATACTTACTTGTCCTAATATTTTAGCTAGTTCATATAAAGAAATCTCATTTGCCAACTCTTTATTCTCTTTTTCTGTTAACATTTTTACTTTCCATGTTTTCTCGCTATTTTCTTTTTTCTTTAAACATTCCCTGTACATATTGGACTACACTATTAACATTTTTTCATGAGTTCTTTCTATTTCTTCTTTTATTTTATTTTTATTTCTCTTATTACACTGCTGTCTTCCTTTCCTAATCTGCTTAAGTTACTCAATACTTCTATTTTTCCTTGTAAAAATATCTTTGTATAAATAACATTTCTTGTACTTTTCTTGATTTTTTTCATTTAATTATTTTTTTTTTGCCAAAGTACTTTCTGTCATTATGTTCTAAATCTTCCAATGCATTGTGATATATTCTTTTATACTTTTCTTTCTCTACTTTTCTCATATCATATTGCTACTGTAAGAAAACTTTTTTCTAGATTTTTCCTTAAACTCCATCCACTATTCAGACCATTTTTTATAAAATGTCATCACAGTAATATGTTCTTTCCAAAAATGTATTACTAATCTCTTTCCTTATCAATTCCATGCTTTTTCATTTATCCTTTTTATTTCTTTGCCTATTTTTATATATTTGTTTTCCTTTATCTCTAGTCATATTGCAAGATGATCAGAAAACCTGCTTCAACAAACGCTCCTTCTCCTATAACTAAACCTACTGATACAATAAAATTATCTATTTCATTTCTATACATACCCTTTTTGTAAGTCCATTAATTTTTGTCCCACAGTTTTAACTTTCCATATTTTATAAATTGTAATATTTTTCTTACATCATTTCCTTTTTATGCTCACCTTTTAAATCACAGTTAAAGTCTCCTGTTATTATAATGCTCATATTTATCACTACACAGTCTAAAATCTGATCAAATAATATTCCTTTCTTTGTAACTAGTATAAGCATATAACATTATAAATCTATATACTCTCCATTTCTGTTAAAGTTACATCTAACATCTTAGCTTTATTTCTACAAAATATGGCTATTCCAGAACATCTCTCATTTCACAAATTGCAGATTATCTTTCCTCCCCATAGTTTCACTGTTTGTAATCTTTCTTCATTCATTAAAAATCATGTGTCTTCTATTACAATTGCATCTATATCACATGTATTGCACAACTCCAAACATCCCTATTCTTCTTATTATATCCTTAATACTTTTTACATTTACAGAAAGCAATCTAAAATTTTCATTTTCTTTTAGATTCTGAGTTTCATAGCTAATTACTAGTCTAGCTGCCTTAATGGGTCATTCTAAGCCTAGCCAATCGACACCCCCAAAAGTAAGAAACAAATGTTATACCTTGTGTGTGTGTGAGTCAAACACCTTAACCATTATATCAACCCCCAACCATTTCCTTTCTTTTTCTATTGTACTTATCCCTTTAAATGTTCTTTTTATGCCTTTTACATGTTTACCAATAGAATTCTTTTTTCTTCCATTATCTCCCAATTTATCTCTTCTTCATCACTTAGTTTGTAGTCTTGTGGCCAGTAATGACTCCTTCTGCAATTCATAAGTGTTACATGTATCGGTAACATATTGTAGTACGATCGTAAATTATTTTTTATAAGACCTGTTGCTCCTACTATTATTGGAACTGTCTTGGTATCCTTCTTCCACAGTGCCCTAATTTCTGCCTGTAAATCTTGGCTTTAATGACTTTGTGCCTCTCTCTACATAAAACTTTGTAGTCACGGGTCTATATCACTTCATCGAATACATGAATACTGAAACCTCACGTGAACAAATATTCACGTACTTGAAGTTTATGAATTTTTTTTTGTGGTACAGTGAAGTTTGGATTTTTGCCCTTTCCTCACTATAGCGCGATGTCAGAGTAGGAATATATATTTAGCGGGGGTAGTATATCATAACTAGCAACAAGATGTGCAACTGTTTCCAATTCTGTTTTACAAAACCTACATTTGTCTGTTTCTCCCACATGTTCAATTGACTTTGTAAACTGAAATGTATGTAGTCCACTGTCTTGAGCCGCCAATATTAATCATTCATCATTTGGTTTAAATTCACCTCTCTTAATGATTCCTGCATTTGATCTTGATCAACATGAGGTTGCCCCAATAGTTTTCTATATCTGCAACTATATTTATTCATTTTCCACATTTCTTGCCTTCTCATTTGATCTTTCACCTTATATTCTTTTTTGTTTTTTTTTTTGTTTTTTTTTTTTGGCAAATTCAGTTCCTGGCTGATTTTTATCTACTTCTGGTTTGATTTCCATTCTGGCTTGACACCAAAATGCTTCTGTTAAACTAAGCAGGTAAGTCATCTTAGACTTAATCTCCTCATGTTTTAGAACTTTCACTATGTCTGGGTCTTGTGAGCTCAGCAGATATTTATGCAGTCCTAAACTGCAGATCTGTACATGTAATCAATGTTGAGGAGGCACATACCTCCTTAGAATGGGGAATATATAGTCTTGGTATACACTGATTTTAAAAATCATTTGATGAGCATGAAGCATCCTTCTTGTTTTCCTGTCCAATCAATCCATTGCCTTTTGTGGCCAGTCAGTCACTCCAAAATTGCAAATTAGAACAGGAAGAGCAAATTGGTTTATAGCTTAGACTTTGTTTCTAGATGTCAACATTGTTTTCAGCATTAATTTTAGTCTTCTAAAATATTCCTTACTAAGTTTTATTTGCATGTGTTCATGTTTTATTTTTGATCCTTTATCAGTTTCCAAATACTTATACACTCCCTCTTGCTCAAGTTCTTTTATATCACATTCCTGTGTCAGACTGATGTTTTCTTGGTGCTGCAGCATTATTGCTTTATAAAGATTACTTTCTGCATATTTATCAAGACCAAATGACATTCTTATATAATTTGAAAATGTTTTGATCCCTTGAGTTATGCTTTCAGTTCCTCATCTGATGAACTCTACAGTTTTAAATAAGATGAGAAGTCTTTACACTTTGTTGTTTTTTGAGAGTCAAACTGTATCTGTGACCTAATCTGTTAAGTAAACAGCTTAATCCATTAAGAGCAAGACAAAGCAGCAGCAATGACAAAGAGTCACCCTGGAATATCCCCCTTTGACTTTTTATCCCTGGAATAATAATTTGTCCTTTATCATGGCTTAACTGCAAGGTAGTTTGTCACTGTGCCATGGTCACTGTAATATAATCAATCAGTACATGGTGTATCTTATTCATTTTTAAGCACTCTTTTATCCATGAATGTGGAATACTGTCAAATGCTTTTTTTTAGACTATCCATTCCATACTTAGATTCTTCCCCTTTTTACAGTTCTCCATTATGAGTTTATTTAACAACAAATGATCCTTTGCTCCATATGACTTCCTTTTGTTACCCTTTTGTTCTATTGCCATGATTGTCCGCAGGATTCAGCAATGTTCCATGCAGGAATAACTTATTCCTGCATGGAAATGACTATCTGAGTGCAGCACGGCAGTGTGCCATGCATATTTATGAAGGCGCTCTGCCTCTGCACCTAAACGAACATGGAACGTGGACGAGTGCAGGGGTGTGTTTGAGAGCAGAGCTCTCACAATATACATGCCCCTGCACCCAAGAATTGCCGTTCGGCAATTACAATGAGAGAGAATGCTCATAGTACAACAAATGCATACCTCTCAACCATCCCTGATGGTCAGGGACGTCCCTGATGTATACTCAAATGTTAGTATTGTCCCTCTGAATCCCTCTTAACACTGGTGCCATTGGAATTATACTGAATAAATAATGACACTAATTAAGAGCTGATCACTTATTTCACTGCAGGAAATATACATTAATTCACATTCTGTAATGCCGTAAATGTCTCAGGTTAATAGAACTAATACGTTAAAAGTGTCCCTGACTATCCCCGATTTTGTCTGGATTTGACCCTGATTCTGTTGAGAGTTGTCCCTGATTGTATGACAGCTATGACAACAATCACAATTTTATTTTTTTTTATAAAAGTGATGAAGTTTAACCGTAGCTGCGTGGGTTTGCCCATTGCTTTGTTATGCATACTCCAGCTTAAATGGCACAATAAGTTAAATAGCAAGATTCACTCAATAGAAGCAGTACTGCAATACTGTAGTAGTTAGAGCGCTCTCTTTGTGAGCAGGCATTCTGGGTTTGATCCTTACTAAAGCAAATTCACATTTTACATGTGAAAGGAATTTATAAACAATTTTTTTTGTTATATAACCTACTAAATAACATATATTTGTGAACTGGAGTACTGCATTAAGTTCAGACATGAGGTATCATTGTAATAAAGAGGTGAAATCCTCCAATAAACACAAGTGCCCCATACAGTATACGTACACATGAATCACAGATACTAAACAAATTTATAACATGTAATGAATGATAAATCAATGCCATACAGCAAATAGTGTGTAAAATTAAAAATAAGCAATGATAAGCATTGCACACCTCTGATTACCTGGTGTAAGCAATGAGTAGTCCAGCTAAATAGATTTCCCCAATGGTATGCCCATTTAAGCAATGCCAACCTTAGGTAAGCAGGTCTGCCCATAGCTTAGCATTTTCAAAACCGTCCAATCACGGCAAAGTGCAAGAAATCGGCCCTATTTAAACCCCAAAGGCGGGAATACATCTCATAACTGATTGCAGCTTCCTCCTGGAGGCACAATGCCCTCAGTGTTGGGGAAGGATCGTGCTTCCGAGTGCAGCGCTGGGGCATCCAGGAGTCTAAGGTCATGGTAGGACTCCTGGTAAAAGACATTGAACAGAGACTGCTGCATGGCTAGTACCAGGGCTCCCAATATAAAGTGGAAGCCTGGGACCATCTCGCCCGTGACCTCACCAATGCCACTGGTATCCCTCGAACTGGTGAGCAGGTCAGGCATCACTATGCTGACTTGAAATGGAGGAAGGGGGAGCTCTTGGATCAGTGGATCCAAGAAGCTAGGCAGAGGGGTGATGTCCCAGCAGTGTGTAAGTACTCATTCTACTAACTGTTTAATAATTGCCTAGCTCATGTATATTATGGATATGTATGGCTAAATATTCCTCAATGTCTCTGACAGCTGCATCGGAGTGGGCTGTGAATCAGGAAGCCCATGCGGGTAGGCTGCAAAGGCTGTGTCACGAGGCAGGTTAGTAATAATCTTGCATGTACTGTCATAAGAAATAAACATAAAAGTAGTAGAAAGTTAATTGCAAGTACAAAAACTGCATTTTGTATGGGATGTACTGAACAAACCAGACAATATGGCAGGAAGAGTCTCATATAGGTTGTATTTAAATAAAAGGGTAACAGCCTGGCAATTAAGATCTAACTCCTGGAATGCTTGTGTTTACTCTGGTATCATATGGTAATGTAGTGTTGCATTCTCTTAATAGTACTGTTGTATTAAGCGCTGTTACCCACACTGTGCTACATAAATAAAATCTGTAGGAATGTCTTTACAAGACTGGTATAATCACAAGGTCATATTATACAACTGATGGAGACTTAGATAAAAAACAGTAAAAAGATAAACAGCAAAATCCAAATTGCACACTCTCCTGTGATGTAAACTGTTGCATTTTTAGCACACACAGCCATGGTTCGAATCCTGTGAGTGGTACTAAGCTGTATGCATAATCATGCCCCTCAACTGTACAGATTTTTTTCAGAATGTTCAGTTTGGCTTATATTTTCTGCCTGTCATCCTGCCCCCTGCCAAATCAGTGGGATGATCCCAGAAGTTTAGGCAGCAAATAATGACATACAACTGATTGTCAGACATCATAACCATCAGAAAAATGTCTATAAGACCAAACCTGTCACTCTAGCAACTCACCAAAATGTTATGAGAGTAATATGCAAAATATGTCCCATCTCTATCCCCATCTTGTGAAGCTATGACCAGAGTGTGTGCAGTAACAGAGTGAGATGTATGTGCATAATAAAATTGTGGAATGTGGTAATATGTGTGGCATTCAGGTAGTGTTAACAAACATTCCCTCCACAGGTCTATCAGATAAGAAACGTGTGCCTGGAAATAAAGATTGAAATCCTGGACTGGTACTGTTTATGCTGGTATTGTATGGCATTATTGTTAGTGTTGCAGTTTCTCTGAATAATAATGTATTAGTCATCACCGTCACCCACATTGTGGTACATAATAAAAATGTCCAGGAATGCCTGTATAAGACTGTTGTAATTACAAGGTCAGATTGTAAAACCATGAGAGACTTATAGCTAGAAAACAATGAAGAGATACACATCAATATCTCAATAGCACACTCAACTGTGGCGTAAACTGTTTTATTTTTAGCAGATACAGCCATGGTTCAAATCCTAGGAGTGGTAGTAAGCTGTATGCATAGTCATATCCCTTAACTGTATAGAATTGTTCAGAATGTCCAGATAATTGGCCCATATCTGCTGCTTGTTACCCTGTCCCCCTAGCAAATCTCTGTGATGATCTCTGAATTTAGGCAGCTTTTAATATCATATAACTGATTCTCAGACCTGTAAATATTCAGAAAATGTATATGAAAACAAACCTGTCATTGTAGCAACTCGCCAAAAGTTTATGAGAGCGATTGTCAAAATATATCCCATTTCCACCGGCATGTTATCAAGCCTTGACCAGAGTGTGTGCAATAAGAGATTGAGAGGTATGTGCATAACATCAACCTGGAATCTAGGAATATGTGTAGAAACAGTCAGGTAGCATTAGCAAACAATCCCTCCACAGGTATACCAGGTAAGAGGTGTAGACTGGAGGTAAAACACAGTTCACATATATACTTGTCTACAAACATACCACTGTCCAAACTAAGGCCATAGGGTAGTGTAATAATACCTGTAAGGTACAGATTACAGCAGTGACTAAACTACAGTGATGTATAAGTTAATTGACATCTCCCTCCCCCCACCATATCTGCAACAATAATCTAAATACACAACTCAATGGGTATGTGCACAATTAAATCTACTGTTGGAGCATATGTCCTAATGTTTGATAAATATTTGAAATGTGTTACTATGCATGTTCCATGTTGAAATACTCCCACTTTGGTGGCCTGTTGCCATCAATGTAACCTGCATGCTGTTGTGATGGCCACTGTGGTTCCATATATACATGTGTTCTGTTTGCCATTCAACTGTTCCAAATCTGTTGTTTTGGGTTAAGGGGAATATCTACTCATGCTGTTATACCTAATCCTGGAATGTGTTTCTTATTACTAATCCACATATGTTTTACAATTGCAACACCATAGCATGTTTCGAAAGGCCGGTCCCAGCAGACCCACCTGTTCCACCTCATCTGGCCATGGCACCTGGCACCAGCATGTCTGAGGCCCACCCCAAGACTTCCTCGTCTGCTGGTCCTGCACCACTTTCAGGTGTAACCACCTCAGGGGATGGGGCTCACCGCCCCTGGGAGCGGGCGCAGACAGGAAACTGTCACCTGTTGTCAGTTCCAGGGTCTGTTGCTTAGCAAGCTCCACAGAGAGTTTGGAGATCTGCTACACCAGCTTGAGGGCTGCATGGGGCATTTAGAGGGTCAGCATGCCCTTACTACCCAGTCCCCAGCACAGCCACCTTTGGGGCTGTGAAGGTGCAGTGGTGACTGCCCATGGGTGGGGACCTCACTCCCACTGTTTCCATTTGGGGGAACATGGGCTTCCGACTTCCAACTTCCAAACACCTTTCCCAGTCCAAGGTGTTTACCCCCCACATGTGTCATATACCGCCCCTGTATGATGTCTTGTCTGTCATCCTACCCAACCTACGTCCCCAAATATACCTACTATCCTTCCCCAACATCCCACTCTCACCTTAAAAAAAAAAAAAAGGGACAATCTATTCCCCCCAAAAAAATCTCGCCCCATACATAGCTGTCCATTTTGCACACATGTCTACTGGACACATGTAATCTGATGTAACTGGTTTCACAGCATATTATTGCTGTCCTCATCACTCTCTCATGGGTTTGAGTGTCCAAATCTACCTCCACATTCAGTGTGCATGCACAGATGTTGCTGTAGAAGAAATGAGCAGCTATGGACTATCCCTACACCCATCCTGCACATCCATATTCCCTATTGTCTTTCCCTCTTTGTGACCCCGTTTTCACCATTTTCCTATCACACCTTTTTCTTTTCTTTTAAAAAAAAATAGCACGGGGTAAGCGGGAGTAAGCACTGTTAAGCAGTAGTAAGCGGGTATAAGTCTGTTTGTGCAGGAGTAAGCAATTCACACACAGAATAAGCAATTTTGAAGCTAACTCTCTGTAAGCATATATAACCAGAAGTTAGCATTGCTTACCATCGTGCAAACCCACGCAAACCCACTTACAACTGCTTAAAAGTGCCTTAGTCACTCTGTATGTAACAGCCCTTGTTCTGCCAGCAACAAAATAATCAGCATTTGCAAGTCTCAAACCCAGGACCCTGCACACCATATCCACAGTGAATTACCACTCTGTCATATGAGCTGTACCCAAAGCTGAGTTATTGCCAAACATATCATGTAGCGCAGTCATTCAACATTAGGAAAATGTTTTTATATATGTAGATGTGTATGTGTATATATATATATATATATATATATATATATATATATATATATATATATATACATACAGATATATATATATATATATATATATATATATATATATATATATATATACATACATACATACATAGATATATATATATATATATATATATATATATATATATATATATATATATATATATACATACATAGATATATAAATGGGTCCACTTTGTAATTTACAAATACTGAAATCTTGAAATTCAGTATTTGAAAACCACAAAGCCGAAAACCCAACCACACCTCACAAATTCGAAAACACACACCCGCGAAATTCAAAATCCCCGCACTTACGCTACACATGCAGTACACACATAAACATACACAAAACTCACCCTACAATCAAACAAATTCATCTAAACTACATGTAAGCAGGGGAGAAAGCACCCCTGCACCCCCCCATGTGGGGGCTACACCCCCACACCCCCCTACTTATATATTCTAACTCCAAGATCGCACAAACAAAAACGAAACTCACACACACACACACACACACACACACACACACACACACACACACACACACACACACACATCTTACAATCCCTCAAACACACACATAACAGTCACAACACACACTAAACCCCGAACCAACATACTTACACACACAAACTTACAAAAATTAAACCCAAACATCCAAATACTGCACCACTGGAAGCAGAAATTCAAAATACCCGTGCTTCAGTATTTTGAATTTCGCGCTTCTGCCGGTTTCGGAAATGTGAGTATGCGACTTTGTAAGTTTGAAATACTGAAATATATATATATATATATATATATATATATATATATATATATATATATTTATATGTTTTATATATATATATATATGTCTGTATATTCATATATATATTTATAACTAAAATATATTTATAGAACAAAAATTGTATGTATATATATATATATATATATAAATATATATATATATATATATATATATATATATATATATATATATATATATGTATAAATGTGTAGTTCAATCGCACATTGGAACCACATCCTGAACCTCTCACTGCAAAAGATATTAGTACCTATAGATATGTAGAAGAACAGTAGATGTAGAGGGTGCACAGTATATCCAACAGCCATAAGTCCTGTATTTGCCACTTGTTAAAATGTCCAGTGTGACACTCATTCCCACAAATGATAATATTTGCATGAAACATATACCCACACACAATGCAAAGGACATGACCACACACAAGTATGCATACACAGAAAAATTTATTTGTTTACTATTGAATTGTTTATGCCATTTGTTACAGCACGTAGGTGTTTGAAATACATAATCACTGATTAATGCAAGTCTCACACAAAACAGTTGATGCAAGTAATGTGAAAAATATAACATACTATGCTGTCCAGGCTAAGGCCTTCAAGTAGTACAATGATAAAAAAGCACTTGCCTTGTAGATAAGAAACAATCAACACTTAATTAAAGATGTAGTTCAGCAGTCTCCAATTACACTCTGTTCTTAAACCCTAGGGGGAAATGTAGTAGTTTTGAAAATGTCAGTGTATCTGTTACATAACAATACTTAATTTAAAATGTCACTATCACACTGACAAACAGAACTGTGTGTACCACTGTAAGCTGTAGGCCACCACTGTTCCCATGGAGAAAAGTATGGAAATGTACAGCCATATACCTCAGTGTGTCTTAACACAGATATCCCTCACATGTTGTAACAGCCTAGGTTAAAAGCATTGAATACCCCTCCCCCATAAAAAGTTGTACAAGGGCAAATAACACTGTGTACCACACACTGATCACTGGGATGTACAAGGTCACACATGTTTTGTCCAGCTGTTGCCCTCATATATGTGGACCCTACCCACAATTTGTGTGGGAGTCCGCAACATGACTGGAATGATAGCAGGAATGCTAGCAGTAAATAATGATAGGCCATTACCTAACAACGTCTTACTGTATTACATCAGGACAATGCCTGGCATATATGTGGAGGACAGAGGCTGAAACACAGGGCCATATTTCACGGGATTAGTTGCAACATACCTGTACTGAGGAATATGAAGTCAGAAACACAATGGAATGTTGCCATGTACTGATAGCAATCAGTAGAGTTATGCCACTGATCTGTCAGACACATGCCCTGTGTGGTGAGCAGACAAAACATAACAGCCAACCCTCTGACTATCATGTGGATAGGCCCACAGTTGAGAGCTATGCAGACAGACTGCATTCCATTCAAGACTAGCATGTACACACAAACCCTGTAAAGCCAGCAGTATTCAATGCAAACAACAGCAATACTCAGTCTGTAGCTCTTGAACCTTATACAATCTTGTATGTGTCCTGTGTCCGCAAGTCCTGTTGTGGAAGGTATTGCTACCTGCTGTCTGTAACAATGCTGCCTACACACAGGAAGGATGTCTTCCATACAGGAAAGGTAAAGGGACAATCCCCACAATTTTGCAGTCATTTATATGAGTGGGTTGCTATGAGATTGGCTATTAGAAGTACTACACAGCTGGCTGCATTCAGTTAGCAAGTGGGTAACACCAGTTGGTGCAGAGGCCATCACCTGCTCCTGATCAACATCTACAAAAGGCATGCTGCAACCTATTCAAAGTAGCTCAATCCCTGTAGTGGAGTGAGAGACACAGAGAAAGACTGAGAGAGCGAGAGGGAGATTGAGATCCCAAAAAGAAAAGTTATAAACCAAAGTTATACAAACAGGAAAAACAGCAATCAAGCCAGACATCCTTGAGCTGCAACACAGAAAAAAGCATACTACTACACCAGGTATGTGAACCATGACACCATTGTATGTGAATGTAGTATTTGGTCTGTAATAATGGAACAGATGATTTTGAAGGCTTGATATGTGCCATCAATACTTGCTGTAATGATGTCCTGCTGAACAACTGCTATGGACATAGCATCTGGCCCTGTGGGCAGTGGGCCATACTTGTCAATTTTTTTTGATCTGCACAGAATGACAAGTTGTAACCCATCATAATGTCTGTGTTGTTCCTCCAAACATGTATTTGAGTCCAGCAAATAGCTGAAGGTGGGAAAATTAAGTCATTATACACACGAGTGTCAGACCCCACCACCTGCAGAACAGTCATGCCAATGTGAAATGTATCATGCACAAACATCATAGGTGTGTAATAGACTTATCTATAATCTGTCCCTATATATTCCCCCTAATTTGAGGCTGTGTCCACATGTGATGCTCTGTGTTGTAGCAAGGCAGAACAGTGCAGCAGTTCAGGAGGAAGTGTCAGAGTGTGGACCTCATGTCTGAGGTTACTATATATATATATATATATATATATATATATATATATATATATATATATATATATTTATAGATTTGTATCACTTCACTGAATGACCATTTCGCTGACACCCATTTCATTAAGACCAAATCACCTACAGTTCATTTCACTGAAAGTTAATTTCATCCAAAGCCCATTTCACTTACAAGTACTGGTCTTAGGCACGTCAAAGGTATATGTCCTGTTCCCTATTGTAGTACGATATTGGTGTTAGTAGATATAGTTAGGGGGTTGTGGGGGGTGTAGACCCCCACATAAGTTGGTTTTCTGTTGTCTGGTGTTGTTTTCACATTATATGGTAAAACCCAACTTAGTGTAGGGCCACGATCCCCCCACACCGCCCCTAACTATATATACTAACATCAGGAAGGCAAGACAATGGAGAAAAGGACATATACCTTTGACTTGCCTTACAGTACTATTTGTCAGTGAAATGATTACTAGTTGCAATGAGTGTCAGTTGACATTAACCTTAGATGAGTTTGTCTCAATGAAATGGGTGTCAGTGAAATGGTCTTTCAGTGAAGTGATACAAATCTCTCTCTCTCTCTCTCTCTATATATATATATATATATATAGATATATATATAGATATATATAGATATAGATATATATATATATTAAAAAAATGTCTCTACTGTTGAATGACTGTGCTGTATGATATGTTTGGTACCACCTCACACATACCTGCAGCCCAGATAGCTTACTGGTAAATATATGTGGCTATGGTGTGCAGGGTCCTGGGTTACACACTTGCAAGGACTGAAATTGTATGTGGTGGCCAGAACAAGGGCTGTTAGATACATAGTGATGAAGACACCTGTAAGCACATGTTAGTGGGTGCAAAATGGACAGTCATGTATGGTGTGACATTTGTGTTAGTAACACATTGCCCGGTGTGTGTTAAGGTGAGAGTGGATTGTTAGGGAAGGATAGTAGGTATATATGGGGAGGTAGGGTGGTGTGGAAATCAGACATGATGGACAAAACAGCATACATGGCTGGTGTATGACACATGTGGTGGGTAAACACATTGGAGAGGGAGGGGTGTTTGGAAATAGGAAGCTTTATACAGGTCAAATGGAAATAGTGGGGCTGAGCTCCCCACGCATAGGCAGTCACCACTGCACCTTCAGGGCCCTGAAGGTGGCAGTGCTGGTGGCTGAGCAGTAGGGGCAGGCTGAGCCTCTGCATGTGATAGGTGGACATCATGGTTGTGTTGCTGATCACACAATTCCCTGCATAGCTCCATATGCACCAGACCCTGGACCTAATGTCAGGTTGCAGCATCCTGTCTGTGTGCACTCCCAAGAGGGCACAAGCCCATCCCCTGAGGTGGGTCCACCTGAAGGTAGTGCAGAACCAGCAGATGAAGAGGTCCCATGTTGGGTCCCAGATGTGATGCTGCCTACACCCATGGCCAGATGAGGTGGAAGAGGTGGGTTTGCTGGGAACAGCCTTCCCAAATGTGATATTGAGTTGCAGTGTTACAACATATGTTGTCAGTAATAGTCAACATAATCCAGGATTAGCTATAACAGCATGCATACATAGTCCCAGTAATCCAAAACACCAGATTTGGAATGGTTGCATAGCAAACAGAACAGATGCATATATGGAACTACAGTGACCATTACAATGACATGCAGGTGACATTGTTAGCAACAGGCCACCAATGATACTGTTTAAAAATGGAACATGAATAACAACAAAGTTCTGTATGTGATGCACAATAGGATATATGTCCCAACAGAAGGTTTGGTGTAAACATACCGAGTGATGTGCGTGTTCAGATTAGGTATGCATATATGATAGGGGTGAGGGAGATGTTAAGTATCAAGTATGATAACCTTGCAGTATAATGTCCTCAGATCTTGTCACCTGTTTATGTCTTTCAGGTATCATGTCCAGGGAAAGGTTGCCTGCATATACTGTAGATGAAAGAGACATCATTGTGCAGTACCTCATGCAGCATCATGGAACCCTGTTTTCATGGACATCACATGATATGCAGGAGAGGACTGCCCAGTGAAATGAGCTTGTCCACAGGGTAAATGATGATGACCTGTATAAAAGAAGTGATAAGCAGGTACGACATTGTTGCACTGACCTCATCTGCCATGCCCATCAATGTGCTGCTGCTGTCAGAAGGGACCAACAAGCCACAGGTAGGGGTCATACCATCCAGCCCCCACTGATTCATGTAAATGAGCTCCTCGCCAGCCTTATGACACCCACACACCAGCAAATTCTAGCAGTCAAAGAAAGTATTGTGGAGGTGGGTGCTACCCACACAATGGAGCAGGAGTGTCCAGGTAAGGCCCCAGGGCATATTAGTAGACCAGTGCTGCTTATCTATCCTCATCTGTCAAGTATATATATGCATATGTTGGGTAATATAGTCTGTTGCTGCAGTGTATTAAGGAGCAGATGTGCATAATCTCTAGTATTGTGTGTTTGTATAGATGATGTTCTGAAATGCTGCTCCCACCCTGCACCAATGGCACAGGTGTGGCTACTGACATGACATTTTTCACACAACTATGTAGGTCCCTATGGTATCCAACTAGGGCAGCAGCTTGCAGCTGATGAGTATGGAGTTTTTTCTATTTCATATTTGCCAATACACTGGCCATGTTATGGCCATGCTATGTGCCATGCGCACATGTAATACACCTACCCATAATACATGATGTACATGTTCAATTATTGTTGCTGTTAACTGCACTGCATCACAGTGGTCACCTTGGTGCCATATCTGAAGGGTATGTGTGAGCTTGCAGTATACCGCACAACCTGTCAGTGCAAGATGTGTGGACAGAGATGAACATAATGGTGGGAGGAATGGCCTACAGTACAGACATGTTTGACACAGTACCCTTCTACAGTGTGCAAAACACTGTATACACCACAATTGCAATGGCAACTATTCCAGATCTACACACTGGCAAATCACAGTACCACATTACACACTGTTTACAACCTGTAATGTTATCCTAAAATGAGCAATGCATGTGTAATATGGAACCCTATGTTAGGACAACAATTATGGGTAATACATACCTTAACAAACACTGGACGCATATGTGTGCACACACTCCAAATAACATATTGTGGAAGCAGCTTGTGAGGTACTGACAGGATTCACTCTTCTGGAATACACACCTTCCATCATGTACAGGGCCTAAATGTCACACCAAGTAATGTTCTGCTGTCCAAGACATCTATCCATGACATCTGCCCACTCACTTGCAACAGAAGCAGCCCTGGCTTGCACGCCTGTTACAAACCATGGAATACATCCCATATCTGAAAGGTAGCACTCAGGAGTACGAAAAGTAGCCTTACATCAACATTACATATACCATGGCAAACAGCGCACAGTCATGTATGTGTGTATGACGTATGGGACAACATTCATGTCAGAAATAAACAGATGCCCATCCAAGACAGATGACAGCACATGTTGCAAAACAGTCATGGAGGCTGCCCAGACACATGCAGCAAAACTGGGGACTTGCAGGAATGTCTATCAGGTACTGCCTGCACACTACTTGTGTCAACAATTACCTGGACTCTGCATAATTGTGGCCTATGGGTTAGGGTACTTAGATCGAAGAGTTGTTCCACAGGGGACATCATCAAGGGCTCTCTCCAGGTACCATATGCATAACATCGTCTCCCACAGGCATGTGTTGCAATGTATTATGGTGTTCCGAGACCAAGGCTGAAACCTACAGACATTATTAATAAAGATACATGAGCTGCACAAGCATCACCTCAGTCCACCTCATGCCCACCATCTCCATCTGTACCCTGCTGGTGTCAGTGTACACCTGTAGGTTTTCTGTTAATTAGCAGAAACTATGGCGGTAAACATGTTGTTCTGCATGTGGGACACCGGCAAGTGACACTCATGTGTGGCCCATAGTTGTCATGCATCTGAAAAATGGCTGAGGATGGGATGGTGAGTCACCCTAAAACACAGCAGTGAACCAAAGCATATGTCTGAAGGTCACATAGAATGGCTGTATCTGAACACAGTCAAAGTCATGCATTGTGCAAGACATAATAGTGACTCAACAGCAATAGTGTAGGGACTGTGTGACCTCTCAGGGCTGTGCACATGAGCCATGCTTGCAATCTGGCAGAGTTGGGGGACATTTGTAGGGAGGGGTGACCACATAATGTCAAGTGAGGATGAGCCATGCTAACACTTTCCATGAAAAGCTACTGCTGTTGTTCACGTACAGGTGTTGCAACAAAACATTGTATTAAAGGTGTGCACACTTATGTAACCCACATATTGTATGCATCACTATCAACATCTGCACAACTAGAGCATTTGCTTGATACTGCATGTGATTGCACATGTCATATGTCATATATCAGGTATGTGTAATGGTAACATATGCAGTATTGTGACACCATGGCATATAAGGGAAGATGGTTGCATGTCAATAAGGGTGTGTACACTCCTCATAGCCACAGTAAGCATGGGAGGTTGTCAGTATAATTGAATTTCATTGCTGAGACATACACTGCTGATGATGAGATCTGCAAATCAAACATCAGGCACTCACTATTGCCATCTGCCCTCATATTAGCCCAGGTATGTACCTGTCAAATGCATAGGGGCTGTGGCAACAGAGCAAACATAACCACCACACATATACACATTCAGCAATGGTGTGTACACCTGTGAGGTATGGTGCACAGTACATGGCAGGGTGCTGATCAGGTGCACATCATTACTGTGTACATGGGTGCAATGTGTTCCAGGGGAAGGGCCATCACCTACTAACACAACTCACGTATCACAGAGATATATAATGTCAGTAACAGGGATTGAGATAGCTGCACTGCATGTTGTTGACTGCTATATATCATGCATGCTGACATGTGGGTAATTGGAGGTTTATGTAATATCTATATGTCACCTCATCTGTAAGTATGTATGTGTGTGTGTGTGTGTGTGTGTGTGTGTGTGTGTGTGTGTGTGTGTGTGTGTGTGTGGTGTGTGTGTGTGGCGGGGGGTGTAGAGGTTAGCAATGACAAACAGGTCTGAAAGTAAGGTTTCCATGTTCCCCTCACAGGTGGCGAGGTGGGTCAGGGCCCCTCCTGCAGAGAATCTGAAGTTAGTGTCCATACAGACTCTGACAATGATGATAGGTGTGGTGAGGCACAGGCGGGGTTGTCAGTGGCTGAATCTGTGCCATTGGTTGACATTCCACTGTTATCCACCCCATCCCTGCACACAGTCACATTGCCTATACATACCCCATCACCAGTGGCCATAGATCAGGGGCAGTTGGTGGATGGTGGCATGGAACAGGACAGTGTGGGGACTATGGCAAGTGTGTCTGTACACAGCAGCCATAGCCGGATGTCCAGCAGGTCACCACACAGGCAGATGTGCAGGGGTGCTCGTAGGAGGGCTGCCAGACATCATGCCCCTGGCAGCAGTGCCATGTTCAGGCCATCATGGAGGTAGAGACATGTATGGAATGGTATACCAGACATGGTCTGAAGCTACAGAGGCTACTCATTCAGCTGTTATTGAAACCATCCATGATCTCATAGGTGCCCACCGTTATTTTGCAGAGGTCATGGATAGACAGTTTGGTGAGCTGGTGGGACTGGTCAACTGTACACTGTCCATGTTAGAGCGTACGGTGGGAATATGGCACGTGGACGTAGGTCTGCAACACCAACAGGCAGACATCTATGTGGACATGCAGGAAGTCGTAGCTGCTCCCATAGTGGCAGTACCAGCACTAGCACTACAGGGGAGATGCAGTCCACACCACAGCAGGCCATGTGCACATGGCGCTGGCCAGTCCCAGCAGGGAACCAGAGACAGTGGACAGGTGTCATCCTCAGGGGAGAGTAACATATCTGGCCTTGTACTTGGTAGTGCCCGTGGAACCACTGGCAGGCACAGTTCTCGTGTCTGTGGCCGGAGACATTGAACTGCACACCCTGCCATGTATGGTCTGCAGAAGACCAACAAACCCATGTATAGGGCAGGCAAATGTCCAAACTGTGTGCATACACACACACACACACACACACACACACACACACACACACACACACACACACACACTCACACATCACCAAGACAGCTTGGGAACCTCCACACCTACACACACCACATTTTCACAGCCCAATTAATAGCAAAGCCCCCTCACACACACACACATAATGTCAACCAAATGACTCAGCTAGGTCTTTGGCAATCCCACACCACACCCTGTGCATATGATGACATCTGTGCCACATCCCTATCATCCATACCATCAATGTAGGGGCAGGCTACTATGGTTCTGATGCACAGAGTGAATGTATGAAGGTGCATCAGTATAATGCTGTGTAATATGTTTTCAGCAGGCAAGTTTAATGCTTACATGTCAGGATGTGTAGCTGTGCAGGCATGATGCAATATAGCTGGCATTACCACTGACTGATAGTGGTCTCCATGATGTATTCCATTTCTGTTGGAAGTGTGTATGTGTCATCAGGAGTTTGGCCTGCTGTTGTGTCCTACAAGGGGTTTGGCACTGTGGTGACACATTTTGACTGTGTCATATCCTGGGTACAGCTACGCACAGGTAATAGGTCTGTATAGTAATTACTGCATGTGCCACATGGCTGATAGGTCTGAGGGGTGTATACACATGAGTGCATGGTGGCTGATGTCAGCAGCCCATCTACAGTGGACAATATACAGTGTACTGCATGGCACATACCACATGTTCTTGTATAACAGACACACACAGAGGGTTTGGTGTTGATGCTATACACACACATTACTGTACACATGGATGTACTGTATTTGTCAGTGAACACATTTTAGCCTATTTAATTCCACCAAGACATAATAGACAAAACATCACAGCAGTACATCATCAGTATGCTACTTTAATGTCATCAACGATGGTACTGGCAGGGTATGTGTCCCCTTCCCATATTTGTGGCAATCCTGGCATTGGTAAACATAGGTGTGCTGGTGTGTGTGTGTGGCACAGTCCTACATTTTGGAGGTTGTGGGGTGGTGTACAGCTGCACATCGTGTGATTGATGACTACCTAACCTGTTAACATACACTGTACAGTATTACAGCAGACTAAACATCAAGATACATACAATAACCTCAATGAGGGCAGCTGTGTCCACAACATTAACAGCCAACTATATATACCAACTTCAGTATCAATGTTCAGCTCTACAGTGAGAAAGAGGGCATGTACACATCTACCACCTGTTTTGATGGTAATAATTCCCATCAGAGGAGTCCTTTGAAATGTTATCATATGCCAGTCATGGACAGATAACCTCCTGTGACATGTATATTCAGCAAACTGAAGTAGATCCCTTCACATACATACACACGTACTTGGCAACACTGACAGTCGAACCCCTACATAGGTACATATTGATAATAATGTTTTTGGTGTAATTGCATACAACACACAGCTGTAAGATGAGGTGTGTCCTGAGTCTCTTCTTAAATGAGGAACATCACCAGGCCGTGTACAGTATGGAAATGGGGGATGTACTGGGTGTTACTGGACAATACATAGTATGCCATACTGTTATAGACAGGTTGACAAACACATTACAGTCATAGATACATCTGACAGACCTGGGTTTACCAGTGAAAACTACCATGTCAGTGCATCCATTCTGTTACAGATACCTTGCACACAGCACAGGCATCATTGGACGGTATTGTGTACTCAGTTACATATATGGTTGATTGCCACAATGGTTCTCATACAGTGGACCTTGGAACATGTGCTGGGGGTACCAGCGTGTCACAACAGTATACCCAACACCCACACCACACATTGGGTATGTTGCTCACTGACACCCATTATAAAACTCTGATGTACCCACAATCACACATTGACCAGGACTGCAATACAAACGCTTGTCTATCTCAACAGTTGTACTACAGGAATATGCATTTATTGCACATGACACTGGTATAGTAGGGTGATTGTTCATCATGGCTCTCTGAATGTCAGTGACATCCCTATGCCTTACAGTGTATGGGCAGTTGCATTGTATTTGGACAATGTGGCCTCAGAATTATGTATCCTACAATATCCTACAAATATACACACTTGCACATATACACCCACACTTGACAGAACTCAGAGGATAACCCATGACTATCTAGTCATTTGTACAACAGTGTTGTGCTGATACTGCAAGCTCCAGGTAGCCCACAGGGTGAAGAGTGTGGCATGGTACATGTAAGGTGCAGTACAGCAGCAGCCATTTCTAACTATGCAATGGGGGATGCAGTGTGTGAGGAGGTCCTAGGGTTATTATCAACAGCAGGTTTACAAACACATGAACACTGTTATTATCAGCAATGCACAGTAACACATATGTTGGCACTGGGGCCCATTGGTGCAGGTGTTCTAGGTGTGTACCAGGATATTGTCCATGGATTGACGAGAAGAGTGGGGATGTAGGTACAGTGTTATCATCCCACCTGACATTTGTCAGCAGGCCATCTATCAACTGATGCCACATGACTGATTCCTCAGGGTAGCAGTTACATGCAACACCCAATCATCTGGTTGTCTCTTGCATAACATGGCCATTGCCTGGGTTGGATATCTGTAACCAAGCATTTTCTGGTGACTGTGCTAGTGTAGTTGGGGAATCCATGGCATGTGGTGTATACAGGGTGTGGTTTCATA
>NC_056735.1:1958318023-1958325523 GCF_019279795.1 Protopterus annectens
TCTGGGATTAGCACTCCTACCTGACTAGTAAGTTAAACTACAGCATTATGCAGTTATCGCATGCATCACACAGATTATAGGGCTAGCCCCTGTCCAAAGGTATATTTCAAGGTGATGACATCAGCAGGCTTGCTAAAATGGGGCTATGGGAGGTGTTGTGACTGTGCATAGTCTCAACATCATGTCCACAGGTGTATTTCAAGGTGGATGACATCAGCAGGTTTGCTAAAGTGGGTGTAGTGACTTTCAGTAACCTAAAATCATTTATCACTACACACAAACTCACACACAGTTTCACATTTGCCATGTCTGGGATTAGAACACCTACCTGACTAGTACATTATACTGTAGCATTATGCAGTTATCGCATGTGCCACACAGATTATAGGGCTAGCCCATCTCCAAAGGCGTATTTCAAGGTGGATAACATCAGCAGATTTGGGAAAGTGGGGCCATTGGAGGCGTTGTGACTGTGAATAGCCTAAAAATCATTAATCTATACACACAAACACACACAGTTGCCATGTCTAAGATAAAAAATCCTACCTGACTAGTACATTACACTATAGCATTATGCAGTTATTGCATGCTACATGTAGATTATAGGACTAGCCCTTGTCCAAAGGTGCATTTCAAGGTGGATGACATCAGCAGGCTTGGTAAAGTGGGGCTATGGGATTAATCTCTACACACAAACACACACAGTTTTATAGGTACCATGTCTGAGATTTGAACTCCTACCTGACTAGTGCATTGCACTATAGTATTATGTAGTTATTGCATAAGCCGTGCTGATTATAGGACTAGCCCTTGTCCGAAGGTGCATTTCAAAGTGGATGACATCAGCAGGCTTGGTAACGTGGGACTATGGGAGGGTTTGTGACTGTGAATAGCCTAAAAATCATTAATCTCTACAGACAAACACTTGCCATGTCTGAGATTAGAGCTCCTCCCTGTATAGTACATTACATTATAGTATTATGCAGTTATCGCATGCGCCACACAGATTAAAGGACTAGCCCTTGTCCAAAGGTGTATTTCCAGGTGGATGACATCAGCAGGCTTGCTAAAATGCAGCTATAGGAGGTGTTGTGACTGTGAATAGCCTCAACATCATGTCCGCAGGTGTATTTCAAGATGGATGACATCAGCAGGCTTGCTAAAGCTGTGCTATTGGAGGTGTTGTGGCTGTCAATAGCCTAAAAATCATTTATCTCTGTACACAAACACACAAACACATGCTCACAGTTGCCATGTCTGGGATTAGAATACCTGCCTGACTAGTACATTACACTATAGCATTATGCAGTTATTGCATGCACCACACAGATTATAGGGCTAGCTCTTCTCCATAGGTGTATTTCAGGGTGGATGACATCAGCAGGCTTGCTAAAGTGAGGCTATGGGAGGTGTTGTGACTGTGAATGGCCTCAAAACCATGTCCAAAGGTGTATTTCAAAGTGGATGACATCAGCAGGCTTGCTAACGTGGGGCTATAGGACGTGTTGTGACTGTGAATAGCCTCAAAATCATTCATCTGCACATACACACACACACACACACACACACACACACACACACACACACACACGCAAACCCAAGCCACAGAGCTCCAATAAGCTTACAGTATGCTTACAGTATGCCTGACAACCCCCCCCCCCCCATGTCAAGCAAAATTCCTCATTAGCACTCTTCAAGAAAAATCTTGATGAGTGGATGGGAAATAGGAAATACACCCCAGGGATCACTTCTGTGGCTCTGCTCAACAAGGGCACAGGAAAATAACTTTCTTGGGTGGTGTAAGCCAGGGAACCTTGTTGGCTAGGCTTACTTAGGCCCTTGGGCCAATAGCCTAGTACCTACCTATGAACCTATGAACCTATGATGTCAGCTAACTCTTAGGCTTGAACCATGATATTCCTGCACTTAGATGGTTGGGTGCTGGCTAACAATGAGGGGAAATCTGTGATTCAGTATCATTCCCCTCATTTGCATAGAACTGACTGCTAATGCATAGTTACAAGTCTAACACTGAGCTTTCCCCTTTAGCAACCACTATTCAGTGGCCATGTTGTCTGCCTGCCATTGAGTATAATGGCAAAATTGTGATTTTGGCTAGAATGCTTTTTTCAAGGGTTTTTTTTTTTTTCGGGCCTATCCCATTTGTGCAGCGCTGCCCTACACTTAAACGACCAAAATCGGCCAAAGAAATACAAGTTATTTTTTGTTATTTTGACACTATCTTCCATGCGAATGGCCAAATTTATGGCCATTGGCATGCTTTCCACATTATATACACCCTTTATTTGGAGCTGTCATAGCTCCGTTTTGTAGTTTACAGAAATATACTTGATTACTAACCGATTACATTTCTGCAGGTTACACTAATCCTGCATGGACGACTGCCTGCTTCCTGGGTCACAAATTCACCTCATTTGCATGGTTTTCACCTGCAAATGGGGTAATTAGCATACAGGAGCGGTGTCCGTGCAGGAATAGTTCAGGAGTGCTCATGCACGTCCCGGGAGCGTGTTCCTGGATCTCTCTGCGGCCATATTGCCTATAGCAGCTCTTGCACTATTCCTGCACACTGTGTAGAGCTTGCTGAATCCTGGGGTGTGTTTTCCTCTAAATGACTATAAACTCTGTGGGCATCAATTCCAGTGTATATTTTATACATCGTCGGAAGGCAAGTTATTGGTCTATAATTTTTAGGATAGCTTTCAGGTTCACTCTTAAGTAGAGTTATTGTTAAAAAGGTTGTTGTCTGTTCAGGGTGCACATAAAAATAGTTCCTACTCATGGCTAAATCTTCATGTAAAGATGTTAATAACTTTTAGCAAGAAGTCAGGTAGTGCATATGGGTCTGAGGTTTCCATTTATGAGTGTTTATTAAGTTTGTTTCAATTTTTCTGGCCATTGCTTCATCTCATTGAATATTCTGAACATTTGAACTTTTTATTCCTTCTTTTACTTCTTCTATCCATTAAGCATATTTGTTATTTTCCACAAAATCTTCATAGATATTTTTCCAAAATATATCTACTTCTTTTTTGGCAATTTTTCAATTCATTTTGCCAGTTTCCCAGTTCTCTATAAAACTTTTTTTGGGTCATCAATAAAATGCTTATTTTGTACTTTTCCTTCATATTTATTTATTTATATATCTTCCAAGTTTTTCTGCCTGTGCTGATATTTTTAGTTTATTATTTGTGCTAATGCATGATAGATCCTGATCTGTTCTGTTACTGTACATTGTTCTTATCACATCTATCTTTTTGAGTATCTTTGTTGATCTGTTCCCTTTTCTATACTTTTGTAACACTGACACGTCTGGTCTTAATTGCTTTACTGTTTTCTCTGTTTGATACATCCATGATGGGATTTGATTTCTCCCCTTGCTTTCCCTTACTGTTCTGTGTTTTTGTGGTAAGACTTTATCTGCTATTAATTTAGCTGCACAGTAATATATCCTACTTACTTCTGTTATATTAAATGAATCTCTATGAAAAGTTCTAATTACTGTGTTCATTTGTTTTATTAAACTTCTAACTTTTTGGGTTTTATTGATTTTCTGCAGTCCATTTCTTTCATTGATCTTAATATGTCTGCCCATCTCTATTAAATCATGCCGCTCTTTTCTTAGATTGTTTTCTTCTAAACTGAGGGCACAGTCCTTGTTCTCCATTTCCTACATGCATTCTATAGAAAGTTCCAGAGCATCTTCCTATGCCACATTCTCTTCAGTTTCATCCTGTGTTGTCTGTTGCTCTTTCATATGAGAAATCACTGGCCTATCATTCCACAACATTGACTGTGTGAGAGTGGCCAAAGTTTTCCATTTCATCCCTTGCTGTGTAACTCCAGCTGAATTTTTGTACTGGTTTCCTATAGAAGAATCTAAAGTATCTTCATATGGCAACTGATCAGATGTTTCCCACTCCACTGGTTTCTCATTCATTTGGGATCCATTGCTCTGTCCTGCTGTGATGTTATCAGAGTTAGATTTTTTACACTAAATCCTCGGCTTGGCAGGTAATCCATAACCTTGGTTTCTGTTTATTTAACTATTTAACTAATCCTCTTTTCTCCTTTTCCTCTTTGTTGTCTTATTTTTTGTATTGTAAGATTTTTCCACATCCAGATGCCTTTGCCTGTATTTCTCTTCAAATATTTTTGGTGCTGCTCTTCTTGTATTGGTTAGTTTTGCTTTCTTCTTTGCATAAATATTGTACCATATTAAACCTCTTTTTCTTTCCCATGTCCATATTTCTTCTTCAGATGTCTCCTGCTCCTTCTGTTTCTCCTTACTTGGGGGACTCGTTATTCCATCATGCTGTGATATAACCTGTTTCGTTAGACTTTCTCACTAAATATTTCACTTTGTAGGTATTCCATAACTTCAACTTCTATTTTTTTTTATTTCTGCTTTACAAACCTTCTGTTTTACACTCCCTCTTTGTGATCTTATTTTTTATATTGTGAAATTTTCCGTATCTGGATGCATTTGTCTGTATTTCTCTTTGAGTATATTTGGGACTGCTTCTTTATAAATGATTCATTTGGCTTTCTCCTTTGCATAAATATTGTACCATATCAGATCTTTCTTTCCCATGTCGATATTTCTTTTTATACCTTTCAAAAATCTCTAGATTTTGTTCTTCATATTTTCACACTTCCTGAGTCGCTTCTTTTTCCAAACAGCTCAAGGTTGCTTAGTCTATATAATGTTTTTCATAAATCTGTTGTATTAATGAACACACATTTTTATTTGAAGCATTTGACAGTTTTTCTTGTGCAAGTATTTTTCTTTCTTCTAATTTCACTCTTAATCTTTTTGTATACCTTCTGTCTAGAAATTCCGGGCTTCTTGCATAAGAGTAACAATACATAATTTCTTATCCTCAATAGTCCATTATATTGTCTTTATGGCTCTCTTTTGGTCAATCATTTTTTTATGATTTTTGTGGACTATTTCCTTCTACAAGCTTATATTCCAGAACCTGATCAAGATCTATTGCACCATCACCAACACTGTCTTTAGGGGACATTGAGTATGACACATTCCAAATGAAACACAAATTCTAAAGTGCTGCAATAAACACTTTATTCACCAAGAAAATAATTTGAAGAGTAACATATATCACATCTCATAAAAGCAATTGCAAATGAGAAATGTCACACTTTTTATTTTCCTAAACAATGAAAGAGAACAAAAATCATAGTATAAATGGATAGCAGCTATGGCAATGAAACATTTCAAGTTGAGTTCATAGCCGTGGGTGCATAGGTTCATACTAAGCTAACTGCCCTTGCAAGCCATTTTAAGCTTAGCCAATTATCCCTTGTGAGAGAAAGAAAGTGCATTTGCTTTAGTGGCTAAATGTAGCTTCAGTAACACAACAATTCAAATATTCAGACTACACTCCTAAACGTTTGTTATAACAATTGCTACTTTATAGTTACTCCAGCGCTCACATTATAGCTACCACGTGTGTCACTGACCACTACAAATGATGATAGCTACAAACATATGAGCAACTCACCTGTATGCATTTGGAGAAATATCTAATGTACGGCATAATTTGACCATGTGATACTCAACATAGTCCGCATGTACCAAGTATTATCTTTGAAATGTTGCGCTATCATAAAATGAATGTTATGGCCCATAGCTGTTGACTGGATGCCACTGCTCTGTCTGCACAGCCATGTAATATGCACAAGGTTTGCTCTGCTGCTGTCATTGGCTGGCTACTCTCACTATTGTCATTGGTTGGAAAAAATGTTAGTGGAGCTGCATTGTCTTTATTTTTCAGTGACTATGGCCATTGTCCATCAGACTGATGCATACTCATATTATGCAGAATGCAGCAGGGTGTGACTGTTCTCCATGTGGCAGCAAGCTCATACTAAAGGGATCCCCACCCCAAGTAATCCAGGCAATGGAAACAGACTTTCAGCAGACCACTCCCTTAACAACTATCCATATCTGGAACAGGACAGTGTTACAGCAGTCCACAGCAGCTCCCTGTGGGTTAACTGCTGATGTGATTAGCCAAGGTTCAAGTGGATAGACTCCATCACCTGGAAAAAAAAACAGGAAGTAAACATATAAGTAACTGGCTAGTTATTCACTACTACCTGCAGCACTCTATAGATAGAGAAATAACTATGATTAAAAACATTATATTAATCTGCACTTACCAACGAGGTGACCATGTAAATTCCCGCTGTGCAGGAACTTGTGTGCCATATGCAAGAATCAAGGGTGCTGTAAGCATGCTGGGCTGATCCATCAGTGAGAAACTTCCATGTAGTTTATTTATTTTTATTTGTTTGAAATTTGGTAGCCAGGTAACAGTAATGTAGCCAGGTGGGACAAAGAGGGCAGTTCCCCCAGTGCAAAGTGTCAGAGACCATGAATGAGAGGTGCAGAAGTGCACTTCATTCAGGTTTTTTTTTTTGTCCTTTGTTTGAAGGGCTGGGGTAGGTCTGCTGTGATGCAGTATAAGCCGAAGTGCTTTTCTTCAGAGCTGGGGGGGGGGTTCGACTGTTGGAAGTAGGAAGCAGTTTGGCTTACTGTGTAATCTAGAAAGTTTTTCTTTTTCCTTTTTTCTTCACTGAAGAGCTGAGATGGCATGCATCTTTTTTTTTTATCTTCACTTAAGAGCTGAGGAGCTGAGGGAATGCTGTGGTACACTGGAAATGGCCACTGAGCAATAGATGAGACAGCAATGGCTCTGACAGGTAATTGGACAATTCAACTGATACTTTTCAGCCACAAACTAGATATTAATGTAATGGTAACCCTTCCTATCTCGATACCTCTTCCATTGTTGTCCAGACAGAGCCTTTATAACCACTTGTGTGCAATCTATCACACCAAGCACAGCACAAAAGGGTGCCATTCTGTAGAATGAAGCCATATTACTGCCTTGGTCCTGTGTTGACACTAGGAAATAGATATGCTCATATACAAGGGACAAGTATATCTCGGAACTGCTGAAGTATATCCTCAAGACATAAGTCCACAAGATACCCAATGTGTCACAAGTCTGTCAATGAAAAATTAAATTTTATTTAAGATCCTCTGATATGTGTAAATATCGTAGGTAATTTGAAGAAGCATTATTTTCTGGATTCAATTCCTGTGATGCAACCCTTTATTGCAGTCTTCTGTTCAGAAGACAAAAAGGAAGGTGTAAAGATAAGACTTTTATTATTAAACATGTGACTATGTTTAAAAGCCACAGAAGAGATGTTAACACTTTTATTTAACAGTCACTATAGCTTGTGTATTAACAAATCTATTCAGATATTGTTTTGGTAGGCTAATGTACAGCACTCTCATTGTTGAAGGAGAGCAGCAATCTTCTATCCCAGGTTTGGGATTTAACAAGCACCAAGCCCTCGTATAGTGTAGTGTAGTGTCAGAAGTGAAGGAGGAGAAGTGAAAAGGCCACGCACACAAAAAAAGCCAGGCATAAAGAAACAACC
>NC_056735.1:1958328023-1958583023 GCF_019279795.1 Protopterus annectens
GCATAAGGCCCCTAATCTTTAGAATTATGGGAATTGTTCTGGCAAAGCCCATGATGAAGATTTTCTAGTGTAAAAGTGCCAGAGATATCATAGACAGCAAGTTGTGGTACCCACATTATCCTGTACTTATTTCATCTGGCCATATGTATGGTCATGCTATTTCTTATCCTAATTATTACCTTTCTTTTACAGATGTCCTTACACCTAGCTGATACTTCACTCATTTCACATGTCTGTTGACCCCATTTAATTGTAAGCTAAGGCTTGAGTTTGTTACTTACTGCAGGAAAACTATGAAAAGATCTTAAAACTTTAAATATACACAAAGGAGGTTTAACATTAAAAACATGTTAGATAGTTGAGATTGTGGGTCCTTAAAGCAAATGGGATCCAACTGATTACAAAGATTTCAAAACCACCCTAATATCCTTATTGGTATTTTTCTCCAGTGAAGCTTAAAATCAGTGTTTTAGGGTAGAATTACTGTGTTTTCTGAAGGTCTTTATGGTGTCCACATTCACTTAAGTATGCAAAAAAGAGGTCATACTTACAGTTTTTTCAGAATAAAAAATTGTTAACAGAAGAAGGTAGAGTACTGGATTACTTAGCCAAGTGAAAATGGTTAAGAGGGTAAAAAGATATGAGTACAATGACTGCTACCAAAAAGACAGAATTCTGCCTCTTTGTGCCATGAAGCTAGTCTCCTTTTGTCAACTAATGGATCTGGAAAAAACTTAGCACTCAAAAAAGATGCATTCAGTTTAAGAGGTCATTTTTACAGCACTCTCTTAAGAGCTTCAGGGTTGAGGTAGCTTCTCTAGTCGGTCTATAGGGGATTCAGAATATAATGTTTAATATTACCTTTGCTGAAAAGTACAAATCTGGAACATTTGTTAATTTGATATAATCCTGCCTTATTATAATGGAGCTTATAAAGGTCAAAAAGTTTCAGTCCTTTTTGTCAAGCTCTTATTCCGTCGAAGGAATTATTTTTGTCCTGGTCCTCTTCAATAAAAGACATCACACCAAATGACATTTGACAACCTTTATTAAACTTCCATAACATAGCTTTGATAACCAATATTTATTAATTACAACTGAACATAATATAGCTGATTTTAATTACAACATAAACATCCATGTAATGTTAATCAGGGCAGCATGACCTCATTCATCCTGATCCATTAAGCAGCGTCCATACCTCCACTCACTTACTTTACTTATGAAGGAGCGTCCCACCACTCACTTCATATGCCATTTATTGACATCCAGCCGAATAAGTCAGGACAGCTTGACCTCACTCATCCTGACCCAGTAAGCAGCGCCCATATTTCCACTCACTTACTTTACTTATGAAGCAGTGTCCCACAACTCACTTCATATACCATTTATTGAATTACATCTCCAACCAAATAAGCAGCATCCTTACCTCCGCTCGCTTATATTTAGCACTTATTGAATTAAACATCCAAGCCAATAAGCAGCGCCCTTACCTCCGTGCACTTATTTTACTTATGAAGCAGCATCCCATCACACAATTAATTTACCACTTATTGAATTAAACATCCAAACCAATAAGCAGTGTCCTTACCTTCGCGCACTTATTTTACTTATGAAGCAGCATCCCATCACTCAATTCATTTACCACTTATTGAATTAAAGATCCAAACCAATAAGCAGTGTCCTTACCTCCGCTCGCTTATATTTACCACTTATTGAATTAAAATCCAAACCAATAAGCAGTGTCCTTACCTCCATGCACTTATTTTACTTATGAAGCAGCATCCCATCACTCAGTTCATTTACCACTTATTGAATTAAAGATCCAAACCAAATAAGCAGCATCCTTACCTCCGCTTGCTTATATTTACCACTTATTGAATTAAACACCCAAGCCAATAAGCAGCGTCCTTACCTCCGCTCGCTTATATTTACCACTTATTGAATTAAACATCCAAGCCAATAAGCAGCATCCTTACCTCCGCTTGCTTATTTATTTATCAAGCAGCCTGTAACTGCTCACTTTCTTTTCCTAACTCATTAAAATGAGCATTCAACACCAGAGGGGGAACAGAAGAGGGCAAGCCTGCCCCGCTTCTCCACCCACCAGCCTGACCAGGCTGTTTCCCCTCTCTCCTACCAGAATTTCAACAACCTAACCACCCATAAAAAAGGGGGGAGGGGTAGTTCAGCCAAACATCATTCAGTGTACTCATCCTCTCTAAACCCAAGTGGATGCCCATGAACCCCCAAAATCCTGTCATATAAGCACTGAAAGCCACCACTTGACTAACAGTTAAATAAAATAATGATCCCTTTCCAATGCTAAAATAATAACCATGTCTTTGTATAACTTCCTTATATTATTTAACTTCTCACTCATTCTGACTACCAATGTTATAATGAGCCCCAGGACATTACCTGCCCTAGGCAACACCAAAACATTAAACTCAATGCCACGCGAAACCATGCAAGGGCAATTGCTTACCATCATCCTAACAGCAGCCATATATAATAATGTCCAAAAGCAATCTTGCCTTCACTCCAGCTATCCAGGATAAGCATAGAACATAATGACCATCCTAGACTTTTCTGACCCTCAAAACACCCAACTGTCAGAATGAATAATGCAGCCATAACATAAATGTCAGAGAAACTGTAACTGCCTGAACTCTATTTCCCAACTCCAATCCCTGCAAAAAACCCCATTTTGACAATAGTCAAAGTCCGTCAATCTTCCTTCTCAATCTACCCCAACTCTTCAAACCAGTGAAGACTAACCAAATTAATTCACTTAGCCTTGTCATCCATGCAACTGAAGTACTCATAGCTACATCCTCCTGACCAACTGAACTGTCTTACCTTGTTCCCAAGCCTGGCAAATAACTAAATCTTTCCCATCAAAATTCTTTCCACAGACCACTGTAACCCACACTTAAGTAAGCTAGTCTTGCCCAAACTTCTACAGCAAGCCTTTACCTTAATTCAACATGATACACCTCTGCAAACAGACAACTCAACCCATACCACTGTCATCTTACACAATTGAAGTGAACCCTAATCTTCAACGCCCACTAACCAACTCTGTTAAATTGAATCTCCAAATACTCAACGTCCCCAATTGTCATTCCGTCCTGCCATTCACCAAACCACAAACAACCCCCCCCCCCAAATTATGCCCTACAACTCATTTCCTATAATATGTGTAAACAAAATCCATCTGCCCCAAGGGCCATCCCATGAATTAACCCAAAGGCAATACAATAGTAAACTACACCAACTTATTAACCCCTACCTATGCAACTCACTTAAACTAGCTGACAAGAACATCCTTAATCCATTGCCTTACCCCAGCTTCCCGTCAATTTTTTTTTTTGATACGTTTGTATCTGTTAAGTATATTAACATGTCCTACATCTGCAAGAAAACACAAACAAATGCCTTGCATAAGACTTCTGCCTAACAAACAAAATATCCAGTTCCATGCCTGCCCCCCCCCCAAAACCCACATACCCACAATGCCCATCAAATGCACCATCAATCCCTATGTAGCTATAAAAGTCATACTGATACCAAGCATCTCCTAGCAGCCCATAGCAAAGTCACAAATACCTGGCCTCTTAAAGGAAAATAGGAGCATGTGGACGTAAGATGGGAGCTTAGCTACCTTGCGAGGACCCTAGAACCAATGACTTCATAGCTTTCTATGATCCTGTCATTGTTGTACCAACACTTCATCTGTGGAAACCACAACTCCCTTTAAACAAGACCCCAACCCTGCTTTACCCTGTCCCAAAACATACCTCCCTCAACTTGCCCCTACACAACCTCAAACTGCTCCATCTCTGATGTGCCTTAATGACCACTGAATAAAATTGCCTGCCATCATAGTGCACCCCTCCAGAAATCAAAAACATCTACACAAACAGAATGCATTACCTTTCAAATCCATTTCCGGTAGGGCACTGACAGTTACTCACTCAGCACTCTCCATCTGTGACCTCAATGGGCGCCACCCAAGTGACCAGAACTTCCATTGAAAAAGCCTTCATCACCTTTCAAATTCCCTTCTTTCAGGTCACCAACTGATCCCCACTCCACTTTGTACCAATGCAATCTGCAAAAGAAAACAAATGAAACACCCTGTCTTTACAGGAATTGAAACACAGATGATTCTCAAACCCTAAACCTTGTGTCTATGCGACAAACACCTTATCAGTATGACACCCCTTTTAACATCTACACTAAGTTATAATGTAGTTTACTGTATGTTTCGTCCTCTCTTGGGAATAGCCATCTCAGGGATAAAACAGATGACAAAACACTACAGTACAAATCTATCACACAAAAACAACACTCATGATGAAACTACATAGCATTAAAATGGAGTGTGACCTATCACTGAGTGCTGAAACCTATCACTGTGTGCTGAATCAAATCAATGTTTATCTAACATGTTGAAGACTTGCTGTAAAACTCCACCAAAAAGTGTTTTTCTTCAGCAGCCAGCTTCAACCACGCCTGCACAGCAGCCACACATTAATCACGGCTATTCTCCAGCCTACAACTGTCCAGAACATCCAACTGTCAACCATCAATGAACAGTTAGACCTACCCCAGAGCCATACACCAGGCTGGTTAATAAATGTGAAGTAAATAAGACAAAGTGGGAAGACACTCTCCCAGTAGATATATATACCCAGCCTCACACCTTGTGCCCATACACCACACCTCCACTGCTTCCCAGACCATGAATTAAATAAGAAAACTCCGACTCATTCAGGGCAGAGACTCAGCCAGGCACACTCGCACTACCTTACCCCCTTTTCCTAACCAGTCTCAATAACTCTATCAATATCAATGATGGCCCAAACACCCCCATTAAGCACTCTTCACATGCCACTGTTCACACTTATAGACACCCACTCTCTGTAGCTCTTGCACCAAAAGTAACATCACCAGTGGGTAGGGCTTACAAGTTCCAACTCATCTCCCTCAGCAATGACTTCAGACCCCGCCACTCATGCTCAGACTACACCATCACCACAGGAGCTTAGAGTACGTGAAAAGATATTCGTGGATCTCTCCACCTCCCTGACTGCTGAAACCCCCATACAAAACCACCACCACTAATGCAAATGCCATCTTGAGAACTTGCTCCCCAAACCCATGCTACCAGACAACAGATCAATAGATCTCAAATAGTAAGGAACACAATAAAAAAAAAGTGATGTTCTACAGGTTACAGCTGCCCCCACAAAATTTCTGCTAGCAAGGATTGGACACAAGCATCTGGGCAAAGCCACAACTGTGGTGAGAAAAGCAACCAGAACTACAGCCACTCCGAACATAATTCTTCTACTGAAAAGTCAACCGAAAACAACCCATCCATCAGCGTGCCTTACAAGGGCACAAAATCTGCAGAAATCATGCTGCACAGAGAACATACCAAAAGCAGGAAATGGACCACAATGAGGATGAAAAAAACATTAACTGTGTTTAAATTAAAGAAGGTCCTTGGGATATTGTTTTGGTTGTTTTTTAGTTGGTTACAATACTCTGACTGCAGATAAAAAAGAAAAACAATACATTACATTTTTACATTACATTTTAAACAGCTTCCTTTAGTCTGGCATTACTTTGCCTTCACACAAGCAAACACTAACATATGCATTTGGTGGTATATATAAAACAGGATTCTTAAGTGCAAAAGCTACCACATATAATGGGATAAACATAGGACAGTTACCAATAAATTCAATCAGTTGGGTTTTATCAAAATAGCAACATTCAAAGTTAATTGCAGTTTTGTTTAAACAAAATAATGCTTTCTCTGAAATTATCAGGAAACCTAATGACAAAACATCAGTGTTGTTGCACTAATGTACTATGCATTCACTTCTAATGCTTTCTAAACACACTATATGTTTTTATTATTTATAAACATCACAAAAATTATACTTGTCTATTCAAACAGAAGTCCATGTTAAAACTAGAACAATGTTTACTGATAAAGTCATATCTTACTTCATATCAACTGCAGTATTGTGATAAGTATAAAATCAACAAAACGTGAGTGTTCATTGAATAACTTAATGGGACTGGGCAGTATACTTCCATTTGTCCCAGTCCCCTTCAATAAACCCTAACTTAACGTGTATTTTTAAAATTGCATAGTAATAGCCATGTGATGTCGCATGAAGTATATACTGAATGCTGAGTGTGTTTGCAAATTAGTTCTGATGAAGAAACAAATGCTTTCTTACATTATTTGATCAGCTGCATGTAACCAGATAGACCACATTCCTAACTCCTCTCCCATTCTATGAGAAGCTGTGCTGATAAGAAGCACTGCACATGAGCAGTGACAACTGGTGCTGTACCTTGCACGAATCTCGCAAAAAGCCTCTCGCAGCCCCAGCTGAAGGGAACAAAGCAAAACAGCCGCAACACCATGAGAAAACAACAAAACATTCCAGAAATTGGGAGATTCAAAGGTGTGCATGCCCTGACCACTAAACTGAACAACATGAAACCAAGTCCCACAAATCAAAAACCACTCTGCCCACGTCCCTAACAACAAGCCACAACACCAAGCAACCCCGGCAACAGAAAGCAACCAAATGAGGCCAACGTTTTTTTTTTTTTTACATACTGATCCAGAAGCTTGTCAACCACACCAATCAACAACACTCAGCCCTGGCAACAAAAGAACATCCACAAACTGGGATGACAGCAAAGCCCCTCTTCCAAAAGTCCTAAAGCACTTCAGGACAAGAGAACACAAAACAACTAAATGGCATGCACCCCACTACTACCACCGTCCCATCCGCTCTTCTCCCACTTCAAAACCATGGCAAATCAGCAATAGAGGAAAAAAAAACATGTACAAACCTGCCACTAGCCATCCCACTATCCACCCTTAACTAGACGCCCACCTGTCATCCTAGAATACCTAATGTTGTCTCAGACATGAACTTGCATTAGGAAGTTCACACCAAAATCTGATTCCTTACCCAGTTACACTTGCCTAAACCCCTTAAGCCCCTCCCCACCCTTACCTTATTTCCTCCCAATCATCCCTTCTCCCATTTAACCCTTTCATCCCCCCACCATCTTAACTCCCACTAATATATTTATATAACCCCCTTCTGAAGTTGCCCCTGGACAAATTGGTTTGTTACCAAACCTCACTTATCACATGGTTCCTTTGGTAGGTTTTGCATGCATTGTTAGTGGAAGAGGGCTGTTTATTGTGTAGGGGATAAAAAAGTTTTAAAAAGCATATATAAAGAAACAACTAAAGATGTGATCAATCAAGAAAAAATAGCAACAATTGATTCCACAAATCAAACAGCACTTTCAGCTCATAGCAAACTAAAATACATTTCAATAGACTGTAAATTATTGTAATAGTATACAGATGCTTGTGTTATAAATATACTTTGGCAGCTGGTTTTGCGTTAGTAGGTATGTGGTCATTGGGAAGCAGCAGTTAATGTTGCACAGTACCAAGTGTTCCAATTTTTCCTATGGTCATGTGACCTTAGACTTGATTAAAAAAAGTTGCAGAGACTTTCAGGGATGAAATGATGCTACTCCACTTTTAAAATTTAAATGTGTTTTTAATTGTCTTGACTGTTTATCATTTGTGAGGACTAGGTTTTCATTTTCTTAGATTTCAGTGAGTTAGGGGGGCACTGTGTTGCATTTTATCTAGATGAGGGACATATATAATGCTGTTTTATTGCAGAGCTATTTTGGCAAAGCTATCTATCATATGAATATGATAATATGACACATTTAGCTTAGAAGACTAAGTAACATTTTTTGCATATATCAAGCCTGACATACTGATCACAATTTTCAAGCTATAATTTGAAAGCAAAAGACTAATAATGGCATGGCTGTAGCCACTTCTCCCCATTATTTATTATGGCAGAGTATATAAAGTACTGTGGTGTGTGTCCGTGTGTGTGTGTGTGTGTGTGTGTGTGTATGTTTGTGTAGATAGAGGATTAAAAGAAGTGCAGTTATCAGTTTGCAAGAATCAACCACTAACAGCGGAAGCAAGATCATAGGATCATAGGAAGTTACTAGGCTATGCCCTGAGGCCCTTATAAGCCTAGCCAAGAGTTTTGCCCATCTTTAGACAAGTCAGCACCCAAAGCCCCTGTCCAGCAGGGACATAGGTGGAATCCCAGGGGTGTATTTTCTGTTTCCCATCCAGTTATCCAGTTTGCGCTTAAAAAGGGATAACGAGGTGCTCTGCCTGACATGGAGACAGAGTCTATTCCACAGATGGGGGAGACTCTGGGACACAAATATGTCCCATCAAAAAGTCCTATTGATATCACAGATCAGGGTGAGGTTGCGCATATGGGTTGCTCGAGTGGAGCTTGACTTGCGGATATGCAGCAGTCTCTTCAAAGGCGGGGTCTGAGATTGCTTTATATGCCAACCAGAGGTTACCTCTGAGGAATCTGTATGAAACTGAGTAGAGGGATAGGGATTTTAGCCTGCCTGTGTAGGGTAGATGTTTGAGGCCCTGGATTCTCCTGGTGAGGAACCTCTGTGGTCTTTTCATCTGCTGCATGTGCTTTGTGAGGTACATGCCGAAGGGGCCATTGTACTCAATAATTGGCCTTATAAGGGAATAATACATGGATGTTATGACCTCTTTGTCCCTGGATGAGATACCCTTACTTATGAGGTGGGCCATGTAGAAATCTTTCCGTACAACAGAAGCAACGTGGTGGTCAAAAGTCAGGTTGCTATCAACCTGGGTGCCCAAATCCCTCACTACTGATTATGTACTTAGGACATTGTTATTAATATGATAATATGTGAGGATGTCATTCTCCCAAAGGGGATGATGATGCATTTTTTGGTATTCAGCTTGAAGCCATGTTTCTGGCACCACTCATTTGTTTAGGTGAGACCCTCTTGGGGGACATCCACATCACTTGGGGAATTGATGACTGCACCCAGCCTGCAGTCTTCTGTAAACTTGGTCTGTCATAGTCCACTGGTTTTGGTCTGCACCTCAGAGATGTATATCCTGAATAACAAATGCCCCAAGACCAATCCCTGGGGTACGGCGCTCATTACAGGTTGACTGCTTGAGGTGGCTTCCCCTATTTTGATTAGGTGGGATCTATCAGTGAGCCAGTTTGCTACCCATCTGGTAAAATATGGATCAATTTCTAATTGAGAGAGTTTATCTACTATGCCCAAGTGGGGAATAGTGTTGAAGGCTTTGGCCAGGTCAAGGTAGGTGGTGTGCACCGTCTTACCCTCATCCATGGCTTTGATGACTGTCTCAAAGAAGTTGACCGGATTTAACAGACATGACCTCCCTTTGACAAAGCCAAACTCTGTGGGCTCGAGTGCTTGGAGGTTGCCAATGTCCCTGTTAATGAGGTCCATGATAATCCTTTCCATGGCCTTGCAGATCAGGCTAGTTAGGGTGATGGGTCTATAATTTCCCGGATTGGTAGATGCTCCACCTTTGTGTAATGGGATGACAGTGGCTGTCATCCACTCAGCTGGGACAAAGCTGGTACTCAGGTTTTGGTGGAATAAGGTGCCTAATGGTGCTGCAAGTTCATGCCTGAGTTCATGTAAAACGCAGCCAGGGATGTTATTGGGTCCCATGGAAGCTGTATTTTTTGCTTTTGAGAGGGCAGTGATGACCTGTTCCCTAGAAATAAGGAGTGGGGAGCAGGTACTGGGGATGTCCTGATTTACTGATGAGGGGGCAAAGGTGAGAAGTTTTCACTAAATCTGTCAGCCAGTAGATTGACTATATCTACAGCATTTGTGTATGTGGTGTCCTTGATCACCAGTTCTGAACAGATCTGGGTGCTTCATTTGAGATTTTGGACATATGTGAAGGTGGCTTTATGATTGTCCCTAATAGATGTGGCCAATTTAGACTCGAAGTTGGCTTTAGAGGATTTCACTAGTTCTCTTATTTGCTTGTTCAGGGTAAAGAGAGATTACTTCCAATTGGGCACCTGCTCATTCTTGGTTCTGGAAAGTATTTTTTTTTCCCTTTTGTTATATAGTTTATTTATTGCAGATATCCACCAGACAGATTTACTCTTCCTTCCAGAGGATGATTTTGTCCTTTCGGGTATTCCTGATTCAGTGCATCTATATAAATGCTGATATAGTATTTTGGTGTAGATTTGGACATTGGTGCCAGTTCCTACAGTGGGGGAGGGGGCTGTGAAGCTGTTTATATCATCCGTCAGGAGGTTGTAATCAGCTCTGGAGAAGTTTTTTTGTTTGACCCTAGCTGGGGGTTAGGGGTCAGGGGAGCTGGTGACTTTGAAAATGACCACTTTATGGTTGGATATTAAAAGGGAGGATGATACTGTAGGGGTACTGCAGTGGTTACTCATATTGGTTAAAACCAAGTACAAGATATTATCATTTCTTGTGGAGGTATCGACTAGCTATTCCAAGGCATTTGCATTGATAAAATCGAGCAATCTCTGGGCATTTGTGTTCTGGCATGAGTAGTTTTTCCAATTTATGGTTGGATAATTAAAGTCACCTAGGATGAGGGTAAAGGGTTGAATTGTGTTAGATTTGAAGAGGTCCAGACAGGTGGAGTGGGCATCTTGAGTCACATTTGGGGGCCTGTAGCTAGCTATAATTTGAATAGGGGTCTTGCAATGGTTACCTGCACCTGGAGAGATTCAGGTAACTACCCACAGAGGCAAAAACAGAGGGGAAACATACCTTAGGCAGGTTATTGCTAGAGTTCTGCAGGGAGGTTTATGACTGGGAACCACAGAGCAGATTTTCACAACAAAATGAGATGAAAATAAGCATGGGAGTCAGTTTTTCTAGCAGTGGATACATTCCCTCACAGCCCATCTGCAGGTAGGCTGAATGAATCAAAGCTGGAAGTAGTAAGAACCTAGTGACTTTTTACAATTGTTACAATGAACTTTTAGGTTTTTGCCTTCTCCAAAAATGATTGATGCATAGGTAATTGATGGATTCATGTGTTGTGATAAATGGTTTGTAAATGCTGGAAGATAGAATGTGATAAGGCTAACCTGGAAGAGATTTTCTATAGATGTTCCCCCAAACAATGTAGAAGAACTGGGTCTTCTTAAAATCATCCTTTAACAAAGCACACTGCAGTGTAATAGCAAAAGTCTCTAAAAGAGCATGATTCCTAACTTTTAATACATTCTTAATAGTTTATAAACTATGTAAAGACTCACAGAAGACAAAGTATAGTATACTGTAGTTATTTTTTAAAGTACAAGCAAGAAGTGAGTTATATGCTATGAATCCATATAGTGTGTACACACTCAAACACACATACATGCGTAAACATACACACATGCACAAGCTGACATGCCTCATCAACATAACTGACTAGAAATGAATTAGCTAAAAGGAAAATAAGTTAACCATAGTACCTGTACTGTTATTTTGACAGAAAGTATACACATGAAATATGGTTGAAAAGGAAACTAGGAGACAAAGGTTGACAAATTAGTTTATTAAAGCAGTAATTGTATTTATTTATTTATTTGTTTGTTTTTATTTTATTTTATTTTGATTTATCCACCTGAACCATTTTTAGGGTTAGCCTGTATTAGAAAGATGTGAGTACAATGAATAATAAATAATTTTACTGACTAAACATTAGAGTGACACAATGGCTGAACAGGCCCTGCTGCTGAATATAGGATGGGTTATATTATGTGGCTTGATGTAGGTCAAAGAAATGGATGTTGGGAGTTCAAGATTGTGCTCAGCTTTCTAGATGTACCACTCATTACTCTTAACCTCCTTTACCCATAGTGCTCAGCCTCTTACTTCAAGAACTAAGGAAGTGTGCAAGAATATACATGGCAGACCCAAAATCAGGAACACTTTATAAAATAAAAGGGCTGTTCCCTTGGAAAGGTGATAGAATAAGATAAATGTGTATTCACACTTGTTTTCTTGATAGTTTGAATTCAGCAGTAATAATGTTGTTTACCACCATTTATTCAATGCCACTGTTTTGTCTCGAAATGACAAAATTAGTGAGAGACAGAACAAGCTTCAGAGGTTGAATTACTGACAACTCTGAAAATCAGGGACTGTTGATAGCCACGGTCTTAGGGAAATGAAATGTTACACATCAGAAAGATGCATAACATTATAATAAAAAACAGGGAGAATTGCAGGAACAAAGTGAAAAAACAAGGCGGTATATAAAAGGTGTAATTACCAAAGATAGAAAATAGAAAAGTTGAAGAGTAAGTTATTGATTCTCTAGAACTACAGACCATTAGTGGGCATGGCAGAGACAGGAATGTGTTACAAGTAAGTAGGAGAGAGAGAGAGAGACAGTGAGAGAGTGAGGCTTACTGTTATAAAGGCAATTAAACGAGACAGTTGTGAAGCCAAGGAAGAGAAAGTCATTAAAGCAACAGAAACTGAATAGCTTCAGAGAAGCATCCTTGGATTGTAATTGATGGGACTGGTAAACTGCTAAAGGGCTAGATAGTGGCTACCTATGCCACTTTGATGAGAAGCAAGCAAAATCCTAAGTCTGTTCTTAAAATAAATGTCTTTGCTATCATAAACAGAAATGCAGATATAGTAACCACATATGTCATAAGTGAGTGCAATAGGTAACACAGCATTATTTCCAATATCTGACTTGGCAAGCTATCGAGGCATGCCTAATGTTAATGTGATTACAGTAAAATTAAAAAAGAACACTTAGCTGTTGTTAAAATATTGCAAACATTATCAATTATGTACAGAGATAGAGCATTCCTCACTCATACTAAATTTGTGCCTCTCCTGCCTGTTCTAGTTTAGGCCATATAGATCACAATGGTTTGTAACAGGATAACATGATAATGAGTAGAAAGTGTATAAGCAATATAATTCTCTGAGTATCTAACAAAACTGCACACTACTAGAGGCACAGTGGTAAAATAAGATATAAAGGTTAAAAAAACTGTTTCTGCAGTGTGCAGGTAAATGCAGATAAAGGGAGCAGCAGTCAAACATCAGATTTCATGAAGGTTTTTTTGTTACAGAGGTGGCAGCAGCTGTCATTAGAAACTCTTGGCCACTCAAACATGAGTAAAAAGGACAACAGACATTTTAGTCTGAGCAATGAACAACCCACCAGAGGCAAAAGTTTAAATTCACTTTATGGTACTGACTCCAAAAAGATATTGTCAGACTGGACAATTTTCAGAGATAATAATGTTACTAAGCCCTGCTAGCACTGCAGATGACAGCAGAAAAATAGCTCATGGTCAAATATAAAACAATGTTTTAATTTCTGCAGCCAATGTACAGTGTTCTTTCCGTAGAATATGCTTTAACCTCAGGTAATTTTTATATATTTCTTTCTACTTCAACAGATTTTGAGATCATAGTAATGCTACCCTTTGTCAAGGTTATTTACAAAATGGTATTTTTTTTTCACTGATGTTGAGAATGATTATGTAAAAATAACACAATATCAATTATAGGCGCAAGACTGAATGTGTGCATGAGTGGGTGAGTGTGTGTGACTTTGTGTGTGAATGTACTTGACTGTGTATACACACACACACACACACACACACACACACACACACACACATTACATTTATCCCCTAACCTAGTTCCTACTCCAACCTTAACACAAAACACTTGCATGCACACATTCACCCAAACACACACTCACCCCCCCCCACACACACACACACATACACACACTCACACACCAAAACCATTCAACACCATATTGCCTCACTGTTAAACAAATTGCCATTCAAAAAGAATTAGCTTAGACATAGAAAAAGCTTTCGACTCTATCAAATGGGACTATGGTTTTGGAATATTAAACATATTAGGACTTCCACCATCATTTACTTATATGATAAAAGCTATTTACAAAGATAATCTTGCTTATGTTACACTAGGCCCTTTTCGGAGTCCATACCAATAACTACCACATTGATCTGCTCGGCCTCCTTGCAATCTGATCTGCTTTCCTTAACCCAGAGCACCTTCAATACTGTTGAATATTGGCTCACTAATCGCTGTCTGCTAGTAAACCCAAAAAAAACTAAGCTGCTTCTCTTTGCACCCACTCATAGGTCCAACCCTCCAACCATGACCATTACATCTTACAACGGGACCATTATATACCCTGATGCCCAAAACCAAACTCCTGGGAGTCACAATAGACAATAATCTTACATATGATGCTCATATTAATCAAACCATCAAAACCATAAACAAAAAACTAGGGTTACTGTATAAGCTTAGACCCCTCCTCATTCCTCTTTCCAGAACTTCCACTGCACAATGTCATCTTCTTTCCACCCTCCTTTATGCCTCCCCCCTATTCACAGGCCTGTGTAGCACTGAAATCAACAAATTATCCCATTGCTACAACCACATAGCTAGATTTGCCACAGGCTCATCCTATAGGACACACCACTGCCACCATCTAAATCTCTGAGGGTGGCTTGAATTTCCTTCCCTTCTTCAATTTACTCAGCTCACATTAGCCCATAAAGCCCTACACCACCCAGATAATATTCCATCCCTCACAAACAGTGTCACCCCATTCAGTAATCACAGCAAACTCTGCTCATCCAATAGACTACTTATACAAACAATCAAATCCAATAACTCAGCTGGTGAAGCCTTATTCGCCAACTTGACTGGCAAAATCTGGAATCAACTACCACTCTTAATTGTTCACTAACTCTATTCAAAGAAAATCTTAGAAAACATTTTAAATCACACTGGCTCTGTCCTTGTGCTAAACCTGACTAGCATCTTCTCACTGTCCCTAAGACTTCAACTCAACTGTGTTCCAAAGACTCTAACTCAATTGTATAGTGTAGGCTAAATGACTTAAAGAAGGAATGTATTATACTTATGACCTACCATGTATAGGGTAAATATGTGAAACTACAGTTACTTATTCTCATGTATTATGTCTTATATACTCCTCTCACTGTTTGTCACAATGTAATGTATATATCAAAATTTGTGTGTGGAGCTTTTCTCCTTGGACCTCCACTGAAAATGGACATGTATCCAGTCGGACTATCCTGGTCAACAAATGTAAAATAAATAAAATAAATAAAGGGACTAAACAATGCTGTCCACTTTTTCCCCATCCTATTTGCTCTAGTTATAGAACCTTTTGCCTCTTTAATAAGAAATAATTAAAAGATTAAGGCTATTAATGTTTATAACAATTATAACTCCAAAATAACTCTTTTTGCAGATGACATTTTACTTTTTTTTTTTTTTATTTTTTTTTTTTTATTTGTTGACCGGGAATGTCCGACTAGGTTCCACAGAGCCTGTTTTCAGCGGAGGCCCGGGGAGAAATTCTCCAGATGCATGTCTTTGGAATAAAACTATAACTTAGTTATAAATCATTTACAAGAAATTTCAGGACTTCATTTCAATAAGCAGAAATCTAATCATATTATTTTGAATAACAAAGCAAAAACTCATCCTAGTAACCAAAAATGTATTGGAGAACAGGTACATTTGTTAAATTACTTAGGTATAACCTTAAACAACACTATTGAAGCAACAATAAATAACCACATAAGTAAGTGGAATAACAAATTCTTCTCATTTGAAAATACGATGCAATTAATACAAATGGTCCTTTTGCCAAAGATTCTCTACATAGTATTAGCCCTTGGCACACCTCATGGAAATAAATTTACCAGAGATTTAAAAAGTATTTTATTCAACTTTTTATGGTTCCAAAAACAACAGAATAGCCTATATACATCACATTACATTTTGGAATAAAAGCAGCATAAAATTCCCAGCTATAGAAACTTATATAAGAGCCTTGCTGCTTAAAGATGTCATAAGCTGGATTTATCCAAATTATAGTTTTCATTGGATGTTTTTACTCTTATCTGTATTTTTAAATGAAAATGCAGTATTATCAAAAGATTTATTAGTGAATCTTCTAATAAATGTTGATATTGTATTTGTCACTCCATACAATACAATGTCACAAAAGCTACAAAGTCTAATATCATAAACAACACCTTTAATAACTTCAGAAAGATAATAAACTCCACTGCAGACATTAAAATTTGATTTTATTTACTTGCTCCCTCCAAAATTACAAAACAAAAAAACTTTCCAGATAAGTTTAACTTTAATCTTTTCAATGAATGGAAGAACAATACATTTGTATGCTGGAGCCACTGCATAAGAGACTTCAAAGTTTTAACTGTGCAACACATTATTAAGGAATTCAATCTACAGACACAAGACTGGTTGCTATTACAAAGTATAGTAAATTATTCAAAGGATCTAAGTAGAGTTATTAGTAACTCTTTTTATGAAGACCAACCACCTATTTGTTATATATTTGAATTATTGTACAATAAATTTAACTTTAACAACATAATTTCCAAACTGTATGGTATACTAATAGGATATAAATCTACACTAACAAATAAACATTGGAACTTGATAACTAAGAGTTTCTCTCTTCATTATACTTCACTTGAAAAATCCAAGTTATTATCTTCTATAAAATTAGCATCCCAAGGACAGTATTGGGGTATTTTTATGTGGAAGTTCTAGCATAGAGCCTTTTTAACTCCCAAAAGGGTTTCAAAATTTAACAAAACTGACATCATTATTTGTTGAATATGTTGTTCCCCATGTAAAGCAGATGGGATCCACATTTTTTATGAATGTGCCTGTTTGAAACAGTTCTGGGATAATACTGTTTTTTTAAAGCATTATTTACAGATATTTTTTCTCTAAGTAAAGAATATTATTGATTTAATGTCAGTGAAGGTTTTGTAATGAGCGATGCCAACTCATACCTATTATGAAAAATACTAGTGATTGCTAGAAAGTGTCTAAAAAGAAAATGGAAGTCCACCACCTCTCCAACTATAGAAGATTTTCTGTCTCTCCTTGAAGAAGTGATTTCCAGAGAACGGAAGAAGTAGGAATAAATCAGAGAATTTTTTATAATAATCCATGAATAAAGGTTTCTTTTCTCATTGAAACTTTTCATGTAACGACTCTAACTCTTTTTGAATTATCTAATGTTTAGTATGCAAACCTTTTGCTATCGTTTTATAATTGTATCAGTTTTGGGCCTTGGTAAATGGTGTATATAGTTGTAGTATGTTTTTTCATTGTTCTTTTATGTTCAAAAATTGTATCCGTGATGTTCATATTATTATTAAAATGATCATTACTTACTTCAATAAAAATATTTGATTAAAAAAATAAAAAAGAATTACTTACACACTCCAAAACACACATACATACCACAAAAACTATCTCCTTACCTAACCTCTAACCTTACTCTACCCATCATCCAGAAATACTTGCACACACTTGCACGTGCATACACACACATACACACACTATAAAACATATTCCCTTACCTAGCTCTTGCCCTACACCTTAACCTCATTTCCAACCCATTATTACTGACTTACCAGAGAACTATTCCTGCACTTATCTATGTTAGAAATGCATATGTGTGCATGTGTATGTGTCTGTGAGTGTGTGCATATGTATGCCTGTGTGTGTGTGTGTGTGTGTGTGTGTGTGTGTGTGTGTGTGTGTGTGTGTGTGTGTGTGTGTGTGTACGTGTGTGTGTGTGTGTGTGTTTATGTGTGTGTTTGAGAAAGATAGAGACTGTACCTTTCTATCCCAGTTAGATTTTCTACAATATTTATATAGCTATATTTCCTGCTAGCATTTCATTTGTGAGGAAAGGATAAAGAGTATATAATAAAATTACTCTTGATTCTGTAAGTCATCTCTGCAATGAAGCATATGTACATCTTCCATGTATCATACTTGTCTTTGGCTGTTTACTTATGTGCTTTATCAAAGCCAATCTACAAAAACACAGTTATAAACTATAACATGTCTATCTCTACGTGCATAGGAGGAACTGAATGGGAAGTTCATTTTGTTCTGAATCAAGTATTACATTCTACATGGACTAATATCTTACTGGATGCATTTGACTAGTATTGTACTATTAAATTATTTATTGGCTAACAATAAGGTTATACAAATGAAAACAAATCAACAACAGGAGTAGGCGATGAAGTACCTGTGGCTACTGAAAAAGAAACAAATGTGATACTGCATACAAAACATATCAGATGAGCCTCTATAACTGAGTTTGCATCTGTTTTACACTTTGTCCCTTTATTATACACTTCTATTTTGGACAGTACACACACACACACACACACACACACACACATATATATATATATATATATATATATATATATATATATATATATATATATTTATGGAAATTCTCCTTTCCTATCTCAGTGTCACTGCAGTCCTTCATAGAACTCTCCCTTAGTCTCCCTCCTTAAGTTTATTTCTCCTTTGCCCCTGACACTTGTTCAACTCCTTCCATCTTTGAGACATTATTTTTTTCCTGAGCTGTACTCCATCATTATTGGGCTTATTTTTCCTTATTGTCTTGCTGGCCTCTTAGATGGGGGATAGGCTAGGCTACTAACACTGAGGTCCAATTGCCTGATTCTGGAGTAATTTCCATGTGTTTTCTTTTTACTGTCTCTACTGTGCTTTATACCTTACTCACTCCTCTCTCTATAAACATCCTTTCCTTTGTTATATCTCTCCAGCAGTGTACAAAAGACCAGGTTAAGTGAAATAATATAGTACTGGTGCTTTGTCTAAAATAAGCAAGTGAACCAAAACTCCATTCCCTGAAAAGCAAACATTCTCAGGCCTACAACTCACACACCATACTTAGCTGCCTTGATTTGGATATACATGCATTTTCATCACTTAATTAGCTTAGTCTAATCTGTTGTTTCACTTCAAATTACACAATTTTTTTTTCTGGACACTTACCCTCCTAGAGTCATCTTCTAGGCTTTGGTGCACTCCAGTCCCCTGTCCTACCCCAATCCAAAGATGGGAGTAAGGAAGGGAGATATGAATAATATATTGGAGCTGAAAGAGTATGAATGGATTGTTAGATTACAAGCAGACGTAAAACCTGGCCTCAATAATGCTGTTAGTCTTAAGCCAGTATTGTTGAAAAGGCAGAGAGAGAGTATTTGATTTTATTAATTATGGAAGGATGTTATCTTGATATGCGTCGTATGTATTATTAATTTTTACTTTATGATTAAATGTACTACGCTATACGCATTTATTAATGTCATTTGTAATTTTGAGTATAGTTGATTTTAGGTTAAATGTATGGAAGTTTTATATCATATTTTATCATCTGTCTTTTTAAATTTTAATTGATATGTAATTAGGCTGGCTGTATCGTGTGATTAATTATTTCTCCTATTTAAAGTTTGAAAAGAATGATTTTATTATGTACTGATGAAGGGTGTAGACCCGAAAGCTTTGCATTAAAGTATTTGGTGTGTCAAGTATTTGTTTTCTACCCCTAATCCAACCCAGTCACCTTTACTTTACATTTATTCTTTACCCAATCACCTTTACTTTACATTTATTCTTTACCCAATCACCTTTGATTTACATTTATTCTTTACCCAATCACCTTTACTTTACATTTATACTTTACCCAATCACCTTTACTTTACATTTATTCTTTACCCAATCACTTTTGCTTTACATTTATTCTTTACCCAATCACCTTTACTTTACATTTATACTTTACCCAGTCACCTTTACTTTACATTTATTCTTTTCCTGATTTACCACTATCCTGTCAGAGTACATTCCATACATAAACCAGTCACAACACCCCTACATTCTCTGTACCAAATGAAACTACTCCCTAGCCAACTTACACATTTTTACTAAAATATACCTTCCTCTCTATGACTGTGGTGGTGGTGCTGCTGTAGCGTTGTCACCTCACAGTTAGACGTTGCCCGTTCGATTCTCAGTTAGAGCGTCTTCTGTGTGGCAACATGAGTGAATGGGCGTTCAGCAAAACAGCAAGCGAAATGACGCTATGAGAGCCGGCAACTTTAAAAATGACAAAACAAATTTAATAAAAGTTAGCGCTTTCAGCGAAGTTAGTACTCCACCTTCTTCAGACAAACAAGAGAAATTCATCACAAAAACATTTATAAATAGTTACTAACAATTGAATAACCAATCCAGTAAAAGTGCATTTAAGCTACCTTATTCCATGACAACCTTAAAGAAATATATGGATTGAATATCAGTATAAAACACTGACAGTCCGAATGGAACCTATAACAATACATTCCTGATAGAACAACTGATATACACACAAACCATTAAAAGTGATTAATATACATCACTATCCAATTATTTAAATTGATCAGGTATATCTACAAAAAAATGGTGTAGAATATTATAAATTTATAATCAAAATAAAATGAATAAAAATTTGTTAGGTGATGCATCATAAATAATGACTTCTCGAATAACACACTGGGCTTTGCCATATCAGATGTGTTACGATAATGCAAATTGTTACAAAAGTGTAACCCATTAACTTGGATGTATGTCAAATCCGGTAAATAATTGATAATTAATCGTGCAGAGGCACCTCAAAATACATAAAAATGTTAAAACAAAAATTATTATTGATGAACAAGGGCAGACATGAATCTAATGAATACTTGTTATCTTTGCAAAGAGATCCACCTCAACACACATTTAATAGATAAACTGTCGTTAATACCCGGGAAGATGTGTGCCCTAGTTCTTATCTGCCACATCAATTCATCTATCTCCAATTGTACCTGCCAAGCCCCACCCCGGATATCGACTTCCCTGTGTTGTAGAATCACAAATTTGAACTCATGTCCATCATGTTCGATACAATGCTTAGCCAGGGCATTGGTCATCTTTTTTGATGATGGCATATTGATGCTCATAAATTCTTTGTTTTAATCTACGCTCAGTTTTTCCAATATAGAAGGCGTTACAGAAATTACACAATGCTGCATATGTGACGCTCTTAGTCTCACAATTGTAATGACTAGTGGCTTTATATATTTTACTATTGATAGAAAATTGGTTACCCACCTTAATATGTTTACATTGAGCGCAAAAGCCACATTTAAACATACCTGGGACTCTATTGGTACTGGACTTCTTTTTCTTTTCTAACATCCATTTTAAATTTTGACCTCTCCTGTAAGTGATTTTTGGATCCCTTCCCAATATTTTGGACAGAGTATCTTGGGTGTCCCTTCATTGAAGGTTGTACATAAGGCCCAACAAGCCAGTACGTAAAAATCTACTGCCAATCATTAGCGGACTGGAGTTCCGCTGTGGCGACCCCTAACCGGGAAAAGCCGAAAGACACAAAAAAATATCTTCCACTCTATATAATATTGTACAGTCAGATTGATTGTACTGCTCATTTCTAACCTCATCTTATCCTAACATTACTTGTCATTCTCAAGCATCTCAACTTCTCTACCATACCCTTTCAGATGAATGCATGTCTTTTAATAACTCCCATCCATATCACCGGAGTATACCTCAATTATTTTCATCATACTTTGACCTATACATTAATCCACACTTTCTAACTCTCATTGCTCTGAGAGATACATTTTCATTTCACCAGTTAAAACTCATCCCTCCATTATCTTCTTTCAGTCTACCAGACAGCATCCCCCTGCACATTCTCTCTCCAGTGATCATCTCATTAATCATTTCATTATGACTCCTAAACTATGTCATACGCAACCTCCCCATTTCTTATAACCAAAACATCTACAACTAAAAACTAAAAGAGACAGAATATATCCCAAAAGCCCAAACAACCTAAGCATACTTCACTCTTATAATCAAGCCTCATGGAATACACTAATACAGTGTGGGAAACGTGTAACCAAGGCTAAAAGTCCAACTAAAAACAATTCCTTAAATCTATTTAACCTAAATATCCAGAGCCTCTGCAAAAAATCACTGAACTACATATTTGGATTTCTCTCTCAACTTCCCAGATATTCTTATCCTCACAGAAACATGGTTCAACCAAGCATATCCAATGAAGAGGTCCTACCTTCTGGCTATAGTATGCTTAGACTAGATGAAGAAAGCAGAAGGACAGGTGGTATAGCAACAATGTAATCACCCAACTTCAATTAAATCCAAAAACACCATATGTATTGTAGCTGTGTCTATCTCCCCAAACAATAAGCACACTATACTTGAAGACATTTTGTCCTATTTCTCAAAAATCATTAAACTAGAAACTCTCATATCTGGTGATGTTAATATAAATTTGACTACACTGCATATATATATCAACTATTTCCACAGTCTTTATTATTTCACTCAGCTTATTACCACTCCAACCAGGCATTGCAGGGGCTACCAACTCTATACCAATCTTAGATTGGAAACTTCCTACCACGCCTGATAAAATCACTCAAGGAGTCACTCTTCTTGATTATTTTAGTGATCACTACCCCACCATTATCATTACGGGGAATAACAGACCAATAAATTCTCATCATTATAAACTAGTTAGAAACATAAGTAAGTACAATGCTGATTCTTTCTCCAATACCTTTCATCAGGTTAACTGGCACTGCTTAAACCACTTACTCCTAGATGAAGCTACAACCTACTTTATTCAGATATTCTTAAACATACTAAATAAGCATGCACCACTTAGGAAAGCATATATAAAATTAAAATATGCACCCTGGCAAAAGAACCAAGATCTTACAAATGTCAGGCCTACCATTCAGTATGGAACCAGGTAAACACATTATGTAAATGTTCAGAACACTTCCCAGAGTAAAAAAAAAAAAAAAAAAAAAACAACAAAAACAAAATTCTGGCATGGCATCAGCAACCTCCTTCATGTTTGCAGGAAACCCAAACTAGTCCTATGCCAAATTACACTGATAGCACTATAGCAACCTCCTTTAACTCGCATTCCATCAACACAGTAAGCACACTATGTAGAACCACAGGTTCTCAAAATGCTATGATAAACCTGAAAATCCGCCTCAAAGACCTTTATACAAAAGGCAAGCATACAGCACCCATCAAAAAATTCCAACATAAATTGAAGTCATATACTCTAGCAGCTGATAAACTGCCAGCAGAGAACATCAAAGCAGCAGATGATGCCTTAGTATTTTCAGCCTCTGTCCTCAAAAATAGATCCATTATCAAATTGTATGTTCTTGAAATATGGAAACAATCATTCATTGTACCAATACATAAAGGAGGAAACTCTACTGATCTAGCTAACTACAAACAAATAGGAATAATTTCTCCTGTCTCAAAAATCCTGGAACATTATGTGCACAGTAAGATCCTCCAATGTCTACTCTCAATTATCTAATCTCACCTATCCAACAAGGTTTCTGTCCTCACCATAGCACTGCTACTGTTCTGCTATGATTTCTAAATAATGTCTATACACATTCTGATGCTAGCACACCAGTCTCAGCAATTGCTTGGACATTTGCAAGGCATTCTGTATTATTTCTTATCAAAACTAATTCAGTTTTATTATTTATTTTATTTTATATTTGTTTATTTTACATTTGTTTACCGGGAAAGTCCGACTGGACACGGGTCCTTTTTCAGTGGAGGCCTGGAGAGAAAAGCTCCAGTTATAAACATAATATTAACATATACTAGCATTTATAAAGTAACAGTTACAGACATTTCAACAATTTAAAAATACAGAGTACTATGTTGATGGTAAATAATATGAAAAGTAAAGGACATAAATTTCACTTCCTGGCAAAAAGTCTTATTATATCACACATTGCTACATCTATAGTAGAAATAACTGAGTGGGTTAAAACATGTAGAGATATAGTTGCTACCACAGTGCTTGAAATGAAAAAGAGGGTTATAAACTTAAACAGATGAGGTTGCTACATTCTATTGTTAAATAGAGAGGGTATAAGATTGCATGGGAATCAGGAAGGCCTAACCAGGGAAGTAACAAGAACATAGCCAGGGGAGTAAAAAAAACATAGTCAGGTGTCCACTAGGTGTGATTTGAGAAGCTTTTTGAATTGTGAGAGGGAGCTACTAAATGTTTTTGGGGTTGGCAGCTTATTCCAAATTTTAGGAATATAATTAGAGAAAAGAGACTCCCCCCACTGAGTTGTTGGCTTTGGTAGTGTCTAGAAGATGTTGGTTACTGGAGTGAAGACATCTGGCTGAAGTGTACAGTTGAATGAGTTTTTGGAGAGAAGGGGTTTTATCAGGTTCTTGAAGAATTTTGTGGACAATGATCAGTTGGTTAAAGTATAGAAGCTGTGGGAATTCAAGCCAGTTGAGCTGTTTTAGTGCTGTACAGTGATGTAATCTATGTGAAGCTCCAACTGCAAATCATGCTATTTTATTATAGCAAGTTTCCAGCTGGTTTAGGTCTGTTTTTTGGAGATTGATAAATACAGGAGAGGCATAGATGAGGGCTGAGAGGAGATGTGTGCAGGCAATGGTAACTTTTGTGTTATTTGTAAGAAATTGTTTGTTTCTATATAAGAGACCTATTTTCTTGTGAACCTTTTTGATGGTTTGGGCTATGTAAATATTGAATTTCAGGTTTTTATCAATTTCTACCACAAACAGTTTAGTGTGAGTGCTTGGGGTGATCATAGTGTTGTTCCTGGAGAAGATGTTAAAGGAATGGGAAGATGAGGTCAAAAGAACCTAACTTAACCCACACAACATTATCACACTTCAAGAGCTACTTAAGTAAATGCACTCTTCAGTAAGGTGGCAAATGTTTTTCCTACCTTCCTTCTTCTCAGTATCTAGAGATGTCCCCTAAGAGTTCAGTCTTGGATCCTTGCTATTTAGCATATTCATAAATAAGTTTTACAGTCACATCTCCATCCATCATGATTTAATATACAGATGATGCTACAATAACTTATTCTACCTCCTTGAGACAATTATGGATCATTACTCAGGAATTCTAATCTGCAGTGAAACAGTGGATAATAAACAATTACAAAAAAAAAAAAAAAACTAAAGGGATACTCTTCACCTATAAAACTAATTCCCAAAGCTCAAATTCTGTCAATTTTTTCTTTGCCCAAAACAATGAACTTAAGCAGGCTTCCAATACCAAGTTGCTTGGCATAACAACTGATGATAAGTTTAAGTTTGATATTCTCATACATAATGTCATAAAGAAAACTCACCAAATGCTTGGAACTCAAAACAGAGACAAACCATTTTATACTAGACTACGATGTAAACCCAGTAAGCATGCTTATCTACTAATAATATTCCTATATACTGCCTCTATTGTCACTGACCTACACACCAGCTCCTACTGTAGGAAAGCTTGTACAGTACTACAGTAAAATTGTCTTCTTTCTGTTAATTTGCATAACAGGTCTCTTCACTGCCTTGCTCTCTCAAAAATCACATGAATGGAATTTCTGAACTATCTGAAATTCTTTCAGCTAAAAGACCAATTCTTTGCCACCCAGATGAATATCCTTCCCTGCATACCCTCCTGCAGTAGATGAACCCTAGCAGACCTCTCTTCTCTAAAGATAAATTCCAGGCTCAGCAATCTTAATCCCATAACTCGTCAAGGGATGCTTTCTTCTCCAGTTATATTTCCAATATATGAAAAATGCCACCAGCCCACTTAAGAAAATAGACAATAAGTTTAGTTTTAAGATAGACCTCCATTCTTATCTCCTAAATGCTAGATTATGTCAATAATCTCAACTGGCTAACTACTAACTACTATTCTCTCTACACTTTCTACTTATTTATTCCTCCCTTTTTCTTGCCATCACTCTTGACTAGTCTACCCTAATTATAGGTGCCTTAGTGTTTACTAGGCTAATGACCACAAGGGCCTTTTTAAGCCTAGCCATGCATCCAAAATCTCTGACAAGTTCTGATACCCTTGAAAGTGTAAACATGGGCCTAGGAGATGAACACTGGTTACCTGTGTACATTAGAAACATAGGTGTCAAAACAGAGATTAATTTCTGGTTTCCTGTCCAATTGTCCAAGTTGCACATGAACTGGGTTAGTGAGGAACTCTGCTTCACATTGATGGAGAGCCTGTTCCATAGACAGGATAGTCTCTGGGATACATGCCTATCTCTCCAGCAGGTCTTATTTACAGTATATCACAGGCAAAGTTTTAGTCTTTAGAATGGGTAATTCTGGTGCGGTTTGTTTTGTACATATGCAGGTGGTCCATGATAGTGGGGTCTGACAATACCCTGTATGCCAGGCACAGATCTCCCCTCAAAAGCTGTAGGAGGCAGACTACAGGGATAAGACCTTGAGGTGGTCTGCATAAGACATTTTACTTATGTTTTGTATTGTTTTAGTGAGGAACCTCTGTGGGCGTTTCAATTGTTGGATATGGCTGGTTAGGTACATACCAAAGGGGCATTGTACTCATTGATAGGTCTGATGAATGCCACATACAGTGGAACAATGACTACCTTGTTCTTAGATGCCATACCTTTGTTTATAGGTTGTGCAGCATATAATGATTTCCTCAGCCCTGTATACATATGATGGTCAACGCTAATTTACTATGTGTGTCCCAAGTCCCTGACTACTTGGTCAACTCTAAGGTGTGTGTTGTCAATATGATAGTTACAAGGGATGGATGATTTCCCAAAGGATACTATTATGCACTTCTTAGCATTTAGTTTTAGTCCATGGTTCTGACACCAGTTGTTTCTCTGTGTCAGCCCCTCCTGGAGAACATTTGTATCAGTGTGAGATTCAATGACAGCTCCTAATTTGCAATCACCTGCAAATTTAGCCAGCCAGAGACCACTGAATTGGCCTTGACCTCTGAGAAGTAAATGCCAAAAAGGAGCAGTCCAAGGACTGATCCCTGAGGATCCACTTGTGACTGGCCTCTTTTTAGAGGTGGACTCCCAAATTCTAACTTCCTGGGTCCTGTCTGTGAGCTTGTAAGCTATCCATCGGGTGACATACGTGTTTGTACCTAACCTTCTGAGTTTGTCAACAATGCTCGAGTGGGGTATTTTGTCAAATGCCTTGGCCAGGTCAAGCTAGGCAGTGTGAGCAATTTTGCCCTCATCCATTGCTTTGGTGACCTTCTCAAAGAAGTCCATCAAGTTGAGTAAGCATGATCTGCCCTTGATGAAACCAAACTGGGTTGGGTCCAGTGTCTGGATAATTACTATATCTCTTCTGATCATCTCCATGATAATTCTTTCCATGGCTTTACATATAGGACTAGGGAGACTTCTGGGTCTGTAGTTTCCAGGATCTGTAGATGGCCCACCTTTGTGCAGAGGGATGACTCTTGCCTTTCTCCATTCATGAGGCATGAAACCTGTTTGAAGGCTACAGTTAAACAGTCATTCCAGAGGCCCTGATAGAATAGGTCATGTTTCATTCTATTTATAAGGCATCCTGGGATATTGTCTGGGCCCACTGATGCAGTGTTCTTGGTCTTAGAGAGAGCACTGAGGGCCTGTTCTATAGTAATAGTACAGGGAGTTATATTTGATGATATTTCCTGAGAGAAGGTTTCGGGGGAGAGAGGAGTAAAGTTGGAGCTGAATTTATCAGCCAGGAGGTTTGCTATATCTTCTGGCTCAGAAAAGCTGGCACCTTTTACAATGAGCTCTGCACACAATTGCATATTGCCTTTGCAGTTGCAGACATAGCTAAAGATTGCTTTGTGGCTGTCTTTGACCTGGGAGCCCAAACATACCTCAAATTTGACTTTGGTAGTCTTTATTTGTACTCTGAGTTGTTTGTTTAGTTTTATGAGAGAGATTTTGTCCTGCTGGGTTCTGCACCTCCTAATTGTTGCCATGATTTTCTTCCTCTGTTATACAGCCTAATGATTTTGTGATTCCACCAGGGTGGCTTGCTTTTGGGTTAGTTCTATACTTTTTCTTGGTGGGTACAGCTGCTTCTATTCAGCTATTAACATGCTTATATGGGATTTCTCTGAACAATTCTGTACAGACAACAGTGTTCCTCAGAGTTTATCTCACTTAATAGCAGGAGGTTAGCCTTAGAATACTTCCTGAGTATTCCAGATTTAGCTAGAGGTCCAGATTTTATTTTTACTTCAAAAGAGACCATTTTTTGGTCTGACCTTACCAAGGAAAGCATTACAGTAGGGGCGTGTACAGCATTCCCCTCTATTAGTGAGGACCAGATCCAGTATGGTTGCACCCCTGGTTGGTGTATTCATAGGTTCATAGGACGATACTAAGCTATTGACCCAGAGACCCTTATAACCTAGAAAAGAATTTCACCCAAGTTCCCACAATGTCAGCACCTGTTTTCCCTGTCCAGCTGGGACTCAGATGGTATCCCAGGGATATATTTTCTGTTTTCCATCCAGTCATCCAAGCTCCTGTTAAAGAGGGTTAATGAGTTACTCTGCTTGACAAAGAAAGGAAGTCTATTGCACAGATGAGGGAGTCACTGGGATGCAATCTATCCCGCCAACAAGTTCTACTAATGTCACAGACCAGGTTGAAAACTTATGTGCGGGTTGCGTGAGTGGAGTTTGACTTACAGATATGCAGCAACTCCATTAAGACTGAGTCTGAGACAGCCTTGTTTGACAGACACAGGTCACCTCTGAGCAGTCTGTACGAGACTAAGTAGAGGAACAGGGCTTTTAGCCTATCTGTATAGGATAGGTGTTTGAGACCCTGGATTTTCCTGGTCAGGAACCTCTGTGGTGTCTCCAACTGCTGAATTTGCTTGGCAGAGTATATGCCAAAGGGGGCATTGTACTTGATAATGGGTCTGATAAGGGAGGAGTACAGAGGTATTTTGACCTCCTTGTCCCTGGATGAAATACCCTTATTTATGAAGTGGGCCATGTGGAATGCCTTCCGTACAGCTATCAACCTAGGTGCCCAAGTTCCTCACGAGTAACTGCATGCTTATTACATTGTTATTAATGTGATAATTAATGGGAACACCATTTTCCCCAAAGGGGATAATGATGCATTTCTTGGCATTTGGTTTGTGGCCATGCTTCTGGCTCCAGTCATTAGTTTGGTTAAGGCCCTCTTGGAGGATGTTCACATCACTAGGGGAATTTATAACAGTGCCCAGCTTGCAGTCATCTGTAAACTTGGTCAGCCACAGACCACTGGTTTTGGCTTGCACCTCAAAAAAGTATATCCCAAACAGCAGAGGCCCCAAGACCGATCCTTGGGGTACTCTACTTGCTATGGGTCTACTACTAGAGGTGGCTTCCCCTATTTTTACTGAGTGGGTTCTATCAGTGAGCCAGTTAGCTACCCATCTGGTAACATATGGGTTGATTCCTAGCTGGGAGAGTTTATCTATTATGCCTGAGTGGAGAATAGTGTTGAAGGCTTTGGCTAGGTCAAGGTAGGCAGTGTGTACTCTCTTGCCCTCATCCATGGCTTTTGTGACTGTTTTGAGGAAGGCAACCAAGTTTAACAGGCATGATCTTTCTTTGACAAAACCAAACTGTGTGGGATCAAGCATTTGGAGGTTGCCAATGTCCTTGTTTATAAGGTCAATGATAATGCAATCCATGACCTTTCAGATAGGCTAGTTATTCTGATTGGCCTATAATTGCCTGGATCGGTGGATGTTCCACCTTTGTGCAGAGGGATGACAGTGTCTGTCCTCCATTCTGCTGGAATGAAGCTGGTGTACAGGCTTTGGTTGAATAGGGTGCCTAGTCGTGCTGAGAGGTCTTGCCTGAGTTCATGTAGGACACAGCAAGAGATGTTGTTGGGCCCCATTTTTTGCCTTTGAGAGGGCATTAATAACCTGCTCCCTGGTGATGAGGGGAGGGGGGATGTCCTGGTTTACTGATGGGGTGAAAGTGGGGGTGAAGTTTTCACTGAACTTGTCTGCCAGCAGATTGGCTATATCTATGGCATTTGTGTATGTAGTATTCCTGACCAACAATTCAAAGCAGATTTGGGAGTTACCTTTGAGATTGCTGACGTATGCAAAAAAGGCCTTGTGACTGTCCTTGTGAATGTGGCCAATTTGGACTCAAAGTTAGCCTTAGAGGATTTCACCAGTGACCTTATTTGCTTGTTCAGACAAAGAAGAGATTGCTTCCAACTTGGCCCCTGCTCCTTCTTGGTCCTGGACAGCAAATTTTTCCTTTTATTATAGAGTCTGTTTATTGCTGCTGTCCACCAGACAGGTTTACTCTTCCTTGAGGAAGATGCTTTGGTTTTGTAAGGTATTGCGGAGTCCATGCAGCTCTATAGGTGCTCATATAGTTTTTCAGTGTAGGCTTGGACATTATTCCTTGATTCAACTGAAGGGATGGTGGCTGTGAAACTACTTATACCTGCTATCTGGAGATTGTAGTCAGCTTTGGAAAGTTTTTTTTGTTCGAGGGGAGATGGTGACTTCGAAAGCGATTGCTTTATTATGAAACTGTAGGGCTGCTACAGTTGTTACTCATATTAGTTAGTACTAGGTCCAGGATATTTTCACCTCTTGTGGGGGTTTCGACCAACCGATACAATGTATTGGCATTGATGAAGTCGAGGAATCTCTGGGCATTCGTGTTTTAGCTAGAATAGCTCTTCCACTCAATGGTTGGGTAGTTAAAGTCACCCAGGATCAGGGTAGAGGGTTGAATATTAATAAATTCAAGTAAGTGCAGATAGGTGGAGTGTGTCCTCCTGAGTCATGGTTGGAGGTCTGTAGCTAGCTATGATTTGAATAGGTGTTTTTTCAACAGTTAACTGCACCTGGAGTGTCGTTTGTGTGTCATACTGTTTGATCAGCCTAGAGGTGTGCATGTCTTTGATAAATATTGAAACTCCATCTCCTTTGGTTTTGTAGCCCTCTGTTTGGTGTCTGAAAGTATGGTAAGACAAGTAACCTGGTAAGACAGGGATGCTCTCAACAGCTTTGATCCAGATTTCAGTGACTGCACAAATCTCAGCATCTTCCAGGGTGAAGAATGCTTGCAATGAGTGCAGTTTGATTTTAACAATCCTTGTGTTTAGCAGCATGACCCTTAAATTTCATTTAGAATAATTTTTCACGTTGGTAATGTTGTCCTCATGACTTTGCCTGAAAAGGCACTATGGGGTATGCAAGAGCCTTTGCCAGAATCCTGAAGCCCAAGGGAAACAGATGAAGGCCATCTCTGGCAAAGCATCGTGGTCTGTCAATCATGTTCTCCCCAGGCTGTCAGGTACTGGATCCCCTTGGAATGACACTAGAGACTAAGCCAATTGTTAATGTCAATCATTTTCTGTTTGTACTGAAGCATCATGCTGGGTGACAGTAGGATGCTGCTTAAGGCTAGGGACATACCTGCCTGGGACAGATATTCAGCTAGCTCAATAATGTCTGTCTTCATATAGCCCAGAGAGGTACATCTCAAGTAATTCACACCGACATGGACTATGCCAGAGTCATAACAGTACCTGTTGTTGCAAGACTTGAGTGCATGAGTGATATGGTAGATTCTAGCACCTGACAAGCAACTTACTGTGACTTTCCCCTTGTCTAGAGTGCTAAGGGGCACATCTGTGTGTCTCACCATTGAGTCTCCTGTGACTAGTATGTTGGGTTTATCGCTGGGCCTTAGAGGCTGTGAGACACAGGCATGTGTACTATGTTTGGTGCTTGATGCAGTGGGTTGTGATGTGTGTGCGTGTGTGAGTGTGTGTGTGTGTGTGTGTGTGTGTGTGTGTGTGTGTGTGTGTGTGTGTGTGTGTGTGTGTGTGTGTGTGTGTGTGTGTGTGTGTGTGTGTGTGTGTGTTTGTGTGCTTTTGCCATGGCGGTCATTTTTGTTTAGGTTTGTTTTTGCTGAGAACCTCCACATATATAGGAAGGTACTGTACAGGAGTGGGTGGTGTTAGAGGTGTAGTGCTTGTGGTGTTTGTCCACTCAACCTTCTCAGTGCCAGATGTACCAACTTGTGATTGAGACAGCAAGGATTCTCGGTTCTTAATATAATTACATCTCTCACATATTGTGTTCCTAGGTGGTAGAAGAAGAGGGTTGTCCATGTACATGATGCAGTTGCTACACTGTCTCAGGATGCCCATCTCAACAAGACTAGCAGGAGAAACAACAGGAAATTGTCTGGCCATGGTTGTCAGAATTTGTGGAAGAGAGGTAAGCAATGGTAGAGTGGATACTATCAGAATAGAGTACCGATAGGTGTGAGTATTGTCTGGTCCAGGGAGTTTGTATTTACAAAATCCAGGAATCTCTGTGCATCTATATTTAGTGTTGTATAGGATTCCCAATTAATAGAGGGGTAATTAAAGTCACCCATGAATATGGTATTGGGTTGGATGGTTAGTGTTTCTAAATACATGGTATGGGTTTCTTGGGTCATAGAGGGGGACCTATAGCTTGCAAGGAAGTGGTTTTGGATTTTTTCTGTGGTGATTTGAAGATGGAACAGCTCAAGTGCATTGCCCTGTTTAACCAGCCTTGAAGTATATTTATCTTTGATTTAAAAAGAGACACCTCCATCTTTAGTCCCTCCCTGTGAAGTAGCTGGCCTAAATGTGTGGAAGGCATTATAATTCAGCACTGTTGGTGTGCTGTCTGTGGCTTTAAACCATCTCTCAGTGACTGCACAGCCATCAGCATTCTCTAAGGTAAAGAGAGCTTCTAGGAAGTGGAGAATATTTTGTTTAGACCCCTAGCACTGAGCAGTAATACGTTTAGATTTTCTTGGTTTTGATTTGCTATGTTGGAAGTACTTTCAGTTTTTCATTGTCCAAAAAAGGCATTATAGGGAAAGACAATGTTTTAGCTAACATTCGAAAGCCTAGAGGGGAGATGTGCAGACCATCCCTGGAAAAGCAACATGGTTTATTGACCATGTCCTTCCATGCTGACAAATATTGCACCACCCTTGAATGACACCAGAAAGTTAGTCATTTATTAAAGTCAATCATCTTTTGTTCATATTTTGGCATCATCCTTGGAGAAGGTAAAATGCTGCTCAATTCTAGGCTCACACCAGCCTGAGACACATATTCCGAGAGCTTCATGATGTCCCTCTTCCTATAGTCTAGGGAGGTACATCTCAGGTCGTTTACTCTCACATGGACTATGACTGAGTTATATTGGCAGTTGTGGTCCAATGACCTGAGTGTATAATGTGGTGGATCCAACCCCTGATAAGCAACTGAGCGTGACTTTCTCTTTCCATCATTCTCTCTTTCTTTCTTTATTAACTTTCAAGTTCTCTTCCCCAATAAATGCCTCTACCCCCATCTACCTTCCTAATGATCGAAGTACAACTACTTTGGAGCCTAAGACATTCCTACCACTTTATATCACCCAAATAGTGAAAACAACTTTTGACATTTACTGACTGATTTGTATTGTAAAACTTAAACTCATTGCCAGATGTTTATTATGTAAAATGTATGCGTTTTCTAAGTATGTTTGCATTTAACTATGACATATTTTTCCTGATACGTCCTTTGCCTAGTTACTATGGTAGCTCAACTATGATATACTTATAAATGTTTTATGTTTATGGAGCTTTTCTTCCCGAGTCTATGATGAAAAGGAGTCTTGCATGGCTCAGTCAGACAATCCTGATTAACAGATGCAATAAATAAATACATACATACATACATACATACATGCATACATATATAAATACTTCTAATACTGTTAAGTTACAATAGGTTGTAATACCCATGTTCTGTTTATCAGTTGAGACATTGTTTTTGAATTATTTCTCTGTATTACCTTATTGAGAAAGCTTATTGCATTTTTAAGCCCAGGCTGAATCTGCACTTGGTCATACTTCATCAGTGCCCTACTGCAGTAAACATACACAATGCCCTTCCCTGTGTTATGCACATTCATTTTTTTTTTTCCTGTTCTACTGCATAACTGTGTCAGCACTGCATAGGATTATTATTGCGCTATAAGGATGGCTTCATGTTTCTCTTTGTACCTGTCGTGTACAGTCTGTAAATGAATGCAGAGCAAGTAGAATTCATGTTGTTCTACTTTATTACAGTTTATTCCACTAGATAAAATGAGTGAGAATACCTCCATTATTCCACCATATACAGAAGTCCCTCTCTATTCTACATTGCAGTTCATATGTCATTAAGTAGGACCACTACTTTCTACTTAGCAGTGTACTAAAAGCAGTCACTGACATCGGCTGTCCATTAAATTTGTTCTTTTTTTTATTTTTTACCGGAATATGTATATAGTCAGTGCCATCAGTTCATTAGTGGACTAAAGGCAAGGAACTCCAATTCATTGTACTGTAAAGCTGTTGTGTCTTTTGGGCCTGTCATTAACCTTAAATTATTGAGGTCTTGTACTCATATGCCAGTTCTGAAGCATAATGTTGTTGATTAATTAATATTACCACTGTTACAGTGTCACTGCAAAGCTTCTCATTTTCTGCCATCCTACTGTATAAAACACTATACCTTTCTACAGATTAGTTATCCTTACCTGATCATATCATCAGCCATTTCTTCCTGTTCCGTTGCACATCTATCTTTATTTTAGGAAAAGTCACTTGAGTAGTTTACTTAATGCAGCATATCCAGTGGCTGTTCTCTCCAGCTGCATAATCATTGTGTCTTTCATTAATTTCATTGCAGTCCACCAATTAGGGCATGACAAGCAGGGCAATTGCCTTCAACTTCACCTGGTTAGTTCATGGTGCCTGGGCTCTGTTATGCTGCATTGAACAATTGTAACATTAGGACAAAAGCTCTTATCTGACTAATTACTGAATGCAGGATTCCCTCTGTTTCACTACGTAAATGAAGTGTGTTTAGAGCTAATCACTGCCAGCATCAGACTATTGTACTGTTTATATTATCCCTCTGGCTTTATTGCATAAATGTTTTGTTAATTAGATGGATCACTTAAGTGCTTTTTCAGCTGTGTAGAGGATCTATGTTATTACTTCAATAGTACACTGGTTAGGTTCCAATACTGCACTTAATGTCTGTTGTGATAACAGAGATGACCACTGCCATCATTTAGACTAGTTAGCTAACTTGGTCTGGCGATTGGCTTAGATGATGAAGGAGGTGTTAACAAGCTGTTTTCTCTGTTCCAGTGTTGCCAGGTTTGATTCCCTCAGCTTCCATTGCCTAACTGTGTGACTCTAAGCAAGTCACTTAACCAGACATTGCTCCTGGTCTGAGTCTGCAAAAGGTTCACAGAGATCAGGGCTCTAGCCCAAAAAAACAAATACAAATAAATAAATAAACTGCTGTATTATTTATAAGAATCACTGAAGTAACAAGTGTCATTGTCCCAGGAGGGTGGCCTAATGGTTAAGGTATTTGCCTTACAAACACAAAGTGCAGGGTTTGAGTCTCACAAGGAATAATTGGATAGGTTTAAAATGGCCTTGCAAGGGCAGTTAGCCTAGTACTAATCTATGAATCTATGAAAGCTTACGAAAGAATCATGGATCAAGACTCCTTAATCCATTTCCTAATCTGTGGGTCATTGCTCATACCTATCAATATTATCTGAGCAATATACTGTAAACATCTGCATTCCCTAGAACCCTACATAATTTCGGAGAAAACTATGGGGACAATGATGTGTTTGATTAGTGTATCACAGAAAGTGTTTCTTTATCCCATTCCACCGGGTAGTATATCTGATATTATAAAGTATCATTATTAGGTTCATAGGTTCATAGGTTTATACTAGGCTATCTGCCCTAAGGCATTTATAAGCCTAGCCCAAATTATTGTGGCTTACGCCACCCCTTATATGAAAAAATACTGTGCCCATTAGTTTGTTGTGCCTCTGTCCAGCAGTGACACAGAGATGATTCCTGGGGTAAACCTACGATCTCCCATCCACAGGTCTAGATTTCTCTTGAACAGAGTCAGCGAGGTGCTCTGCCTCACATGGACCGGGATTTTATTCCACAGCATAGGGAGTCTCTGAGTGATAAATCTATCCCTCCAGCACGTCCTATTTATATCCGTGCTAAGGTTTAAGTCGCTTGCTCTAGTGGTTTTGGTGGATTTGGATTTTTGAGGTGGAGCATGTCCATTAATTCCGGGTTGGACATGGCCTTGTATGTCAGGCACATGTCACCTCTGAGCAGACGGTATGCGACTGAATAGAGCTGGAGTTTCTTCAATCTGGCAGCATATGACAGATTTTGGAGTCCCTTTATCCATTTGGTGAGGAACTTTTGGGGTCTCTCCAATTGCTGCAGATGTCGGGTGAGATACATCCCGAATGGGGCATTGTACTCGATCATTGGTCTGATAAGTGAAGAGTACAGGGGAACAATGACCTCACTAGATCTGGATGTGAATCCCTTCATGATCAGGTGGGCAATGTAGAAGGTCTTTCTAACCACTTTAGCAATGTGAGTGTCAAAAGAAAGGCCACTGTCAACCTGGGTCCCCAGGTCCCTGATAACCTCTTCTGTGCTTAGTGGATTGCCACCTATATGGTAGCTTGGGGTTACCTTGTTTTTCCCGAAGGGTATGACTATACATTTTTTGGCGTTTAACTTCAGGCCATGGCTCTGGCACCAGCTATCTGTTTCCGTGAGTCCCTTCTGAAGGATATCCGTGTCCGATGCACTTTCCACTATGGCCCAGTTTGCAGTCGTCTGCAAACTTTGTCAGCCAAAGTCCTCCCATGTTGGCCTGTACTTCTGAGAAGTAGATGCCAAACAATAGGGGGCCAAAGACCGAGCCCTGTGGGACACCACTTGTGACCGGCTTGGAGTCTGACACAGCGCCAGCAACTCTAACCCTGTGGGTTCTGTCCTTAAGCCAGTTTGCAACCCATCTTGTGACATATGGGTTGACATTTAAGCTGGTAAGTTTTTCTACAATACCCGAGTGGGGTATTGTGTCGAAAGCCTTTGCAAGGTCAAGGTAGGCTGTATGGACTGCCTTTCCCTCATCAATGGCCTTGGTGACTGTTTCGAAGAAGTCAACCAAGTTCAAAAGGCATGATCTTCCCTTGACAAAGCCAAACTGGGTCGGGTCCAATGTCTGCAAGTCCCCTATATCTTTGTTTATGAGCTCCATTATGATCCTCTCCATAGCTTTGCAGACTAGACTTGTTAAGCTTATGGGGCGGTAATTACCAGGGTCCGTAGAGGCACCGCCTTTGTGGAGTGGGACCACAGTTGCCGTACACCACTCCTTGGGCACGTATCCTGTGGTAAGGCTGAGATTAAACAGCTGCCTTATGTGCGGGTTTAATTCCTCATTTAGCTCATGTAGCACACAGCCGGGGACACCATCCGGTCCCATTGATGCTGTGTTTTTAGCTTTAGAGAGAGCAGCTTTCACCTGCGCATTTGAGATGTCCGGGAGGCTACACTCGGCTGGGATAGTTATCTCTCCTTTAGGGGAGAGGGGTGAAGTTTGCACTGAACCTATCTGCCAGTATGTTGGCAATGTCTGTGGGTTCAGTGATTTTGTATCATTTTGGACTAATTCTGAGCATATCTGGGAGTTTCCACCCAGGTTCCTAACATAGCTGAAAAAGGCCTTATGATTGTCCTTTGAATCCATGGCAATTTTTCTCTCAAAATTGGCCTTAGTTGATTTTATGAGTGCTCGTATTTTTTACTAATAATGATCAGGGGTGACTTCCCTTTTATGGATTTTGTTCTATCATGTAATAGCTTTCTCCTCTTATTGTAAAGTTTGTTAATGGCTGGGGTCCACCAGACTGGACGTTTGCCCTTTGTGGAAAGAGTCTTGGTTTTATTTGGGATTGCCTGATCCATGCAGTCCTGGAGGTGTTCATAGAAGGCATTTGTAAGGGCTTCCGCAGCTTGGGTTGTGGTTTCCTCTGGCTCAGGGGCCTTGAAGGATACCACACCAGTCTTGAGTAGTGTGAAGTTTGCTTTAGAGAAGTTCTTCACTATGGTCTTTTTTGATTGGGGTGGGGGCGGGATGTGGATTTCCAGTGAGATTAGTTTATGATCAGAACTCACCAATGGGGGATATACTTCGGTGTGGAGCATTTTGTCCCCATGTTTGTGACAATGAGATCTAGTATATTTTCTCCTGTCATGGGAACAGTGACTAGCTGTTCCATGGCATTTGAATTTATGAACTCCAGGAACCGTTGGGCTAGAAAGTTAGGGCTTGAGTAATGTTCCCAGTCTATATTCGGGTAGTTGAAGTCACCCAATATGATGGTGTTTGGAGATACATTTATACCCTCCAGTGTCTTCAGGAAGGCTGTGTGGGGTTCCTGAGTTTGAGAGGGTGGCCTGTAGCATGCTACAATTTGTAGAGCAGTTTTGCCTATGGTTAGTTGCACCTGGATGGTTTCCAAAGCTTCATGCGTTGCCACCAACCTGGAGGTGTGAGTATCCTTTATGAATATGGATACACCCCCTCCTTTTGTGGTGTGGTCCGGGTTTTGGGGCGGGCATGATATGAGGTAAAACCTAATAGTGCCGGGTGCTCTCAGGAGCCTTGAACCAGGTTTCAGTTACAGCACAGACATCGATGTTCTCCATACTGAGAAGGGCCTCGAGTGCGTGCATTTTGAGATTTAGACTTCTGGCATTGAGCAGCATTACCCTCAGTTTCTTCCCATTTTTGTTTTCTAGGGTGGTAGGTTTAGAATTTGAGCCTTGCCTAAAAAGGCACTATGGGGTGGCAAGAGCCTTAGCCAATATCCGAATCCCAGGGGTGACAGGTGCAAGCCGTCCCTTGCAAGCAGCGTGGCTTGTCAAGCATGTCATCCCAGGCAGACAGACACTGGATCCCCTTTGAATGACACCAGACATTAAGCCAATTGTTAAAGCTGATCATCTTGTCTCTATATTGTGGCATCATTCTTGGTGAAGGAAGGATACTGCTCAGGGTTAGGGTCATACCTGCCTGGGCTACATAATCAGAGAGCTCCTCTATGTCTCTTTTCATGTAGTCCAGGGAGGTACATCTCAGGTCGTTCACACCAGCATGGACAATGACTGTGTCATATTTGTACTTGCCATGGAGTGACCCGAGTGCTTGTGTTATGTGGCAGATTCTAGCGCCCGATAGGCAGCTTACTGTGACCCTCTCCTTGTTCAGCCTGGTGAGTGGGACGTCAGTGTGTCTGACTATGGAGTCACCTATGACAAGTATGTTTGGTGTTGTATTTGGCCTTAAGGGCTGTGACTGCTTTGCACACTGCTTTTGTGGTTTATGTGTTGCTTGTGGGGTGTCTTGAGGTAGCAGTTGTTTGGGTGTCTGCTTTGGAGGCCTCTGCTGTTTAGGTAAATTTTTACTCAGAGCCTCCGAGTATGTCTTTGTGTGTTTATGTGTTTGATTCAGTGGAGTGGTAGCATTATGTGAGGCTGGTTTTGTGGTGTGTGTAGTTGCCTTCTCCTCCTGTCTGGTCTTTCCAGTCCTGAGTTGAGAGCTCAGCCTCCAGTTTGGCTAAATAGCTGCATCTCTCGCAAGTATTTGTGTTATGTGGGAGGAGGAGAGGGTTGTCTGTGTACGAGGCAGTTATAACATTGCCTCAAGATTCCCAGATTCACCAGCTGGACCGGAGAGGAGATTGACAACTGACCTTTGGACATGCTAGAATAATATTGGGAAATCCTTAATTGAAAACAAGGGCCAGTGGGGAGTGAGGGTGTAGTGCTTTTAATTTTTAGTGCTGACTTATATAATTGCTTTAGTGAGCAAGTGCCAGGTAACTTGAGTGCAATGTGTTACAAGTAACTAAATGCAAAACAACAAACAGTAACTTTCTTTCAAGTGAAACAAGGAAATAAGTACAGTAAGCAATGCAGATATCACTAGTGATCCACAGAAGCGCTGAGAAGTTGCGTATTAGGTGGAATTAGCTTCCAGGGAAATAACAAGCAAACAAACAACAAGCATATAAACAAAGCTAGATTCAGTAGGCCTGGATCTAGTCTATGCTAGAGCAAACAAGGTGAACCAATTTCAGTAAGATACAGTTCAAATATTCAGGCACTATAAACCTTTAACCAGAAAATTCCCAGCTCAGAAGGGCAGAGTCCAGCCTCTTCTCCCACAAGAGTGCAGACCACGAACCTTCTTAATGTAAAATAACTGGCCTGAAGCCCAAGTGCCTAAACCAGAACTAATACACTTGGACACTGGGCTCTCAATCAGCAGTTCCCAACTTAGAAGGATGAAAGCTACCTGTCCTGCCACCACAGTGCTTGCCACAAACCTTCCTAATGTAAAACAACTGTTCTGAAGCCCAAGTGCTTAATCCAAAAGACTTGAATGATAGCTACACTTTAATCAAGTTACAACCAAGCAGTAATAAATACCATTGAATACTTTAGAGAATGTCTGGATTAGTGCTCAAGTTACACAAACAAAGCTAGATCCAGCAGGCCCGAATCCAGTCTATGCCACAGCAAACAAGGCGCACCAACTTCAGTAAGGAACAGTTCAGATATGCATGCACTATAAGCCTTTAACCAGAAATTCCCAGCTCAGAAGGGCAGAGTCCAGCCTCTCCTCCCACAAGAGTGCAGACCACGAACCCTCTTAATGTAAAATAACTGGCTTGAAAGCCCAAGTGCTTAAACCAGAATTAATACACTTTTAGAATAACAGACACTGAGCCCTCAATCAGCAGTTCTCAACCTAGAAGGATGTAAGCTACCTGTTCTGCCACAACAGTGCAGACCACAAACCCTCTCAGTGCAAAACAACTAATTGGTCCGAAGCCCAAGTGTTTAAACCAAAAGGCTTAGAATGAGTTACACCAAGCAGTAATAAATACAATTGAGTATTTTAAGATGATGCAAAAGTAAAAGAAGTAGGTAAAAACACAAGTACAGTAAAAGCAGATGAAATTTTTTTTTTTTTTTTTTTTTTTCTGAACAAGTGCTGAGATCAAAGAAACAGATTTGAGTGCTGAAACTAGAAAACTGGCTAGTTATAAGAAATAAACAAGCTAGAAGGCTTCCCTCAAACACAGAAGGGCTTGGGGGCTCAGAAGCCTACAAATAGTCTGTACCACTTAACAAGAAAGGCAGGAAATAAGCTTAATTTTTTTTTTTTTTTTTTTCTATTTCCCAGATGCTCTCTTATATTGCCAATGTGATAAAGCTTGTTAAACATTTGCCACATTAATAGGGCACTTTGGCAGGATTTTCAGCTTTCCACTGTATACCTGTTGTGGCACGGAACAGAATCACGTTATTCACATAAAATATGTACCACTGGTGAAATCACTGCCATTTCCTGATTTGTACAATCTAGGCAGGGAGGTTCTGAGCTCCAGTATAAACTATCTTTCGTTATAGAATCATCACTACACTTTAGGCTAGAGAGACGTTTTAAAGAGATGTAATTCATACAGAGCCAGATTATGGTCAAATGGGGTCCTAGGCATGGTGAGTGAGCAGCCCATCTGCCCTAGCATCCATTCCAGTGTTTCATTACTTGTCTCTCGCTTTCTCCCCTGTTACAATAAACACTGGTTAAGACTGTCATTGTGCATAGCATTTTCTTCTTTACTTTTCCAATGATTACAGAGACTGGGGTTTAATGTAAAACTTTTATTTCATATTTCATAGTAGAAATACTGATGGCCATTTGCTGAACAAAACAAAACAGTCTCACACTGAAAGCAGATGTACTATGAGCAACACAATAAATTTCTCTTACCTTGAAGCTCACATTCCTTAAAAATGTATTTGGCCAGTGAAGGATGTACCTTGGGTCCTGCACTGTTTTTACAACTGGCTCCCCCCACAATCATATTTAGGACTATGCATAAAAGCATGTGTATTTTGATTCACCTTCCTGAGTGTTTTAAATTATATTTTGTGTTTCATAGAGCAACATTTGTCAGCGTGTGCTTTAAATTTGTACTTTTGAATATTATTTCAAGGAAGAAGTGAAACAAAATGTACAAACCAATAATGATAAAAGTGTACATTTCAGAACATTTTAACCATAATAAGCCACTCAAACACCTATATTCATACTCAACAATTATGGACACTTTAATGACTGTGTACATATCATGTCTGATTGTGACAAAAATGGCCACAGTAAAATATTCAGAATTGCTTTACACAAATACACATCAATCCTGCAAACATAGACTGATAACTTTTTAACTTTATCAGCTCGGCAGGGTCAGTCATTTTTATCTACAGACATCACCCAAACCCAGCAATTATAGTTGTTGATTGCAGCCTTCTCAGATGTACTTGTCAAAAAAATTAATAACAATAATACTGACCAAAGTCACATATTTTAAATTTATGTAATTTAGGGACACAGTGTAAGTAAAACTATTCCAACTTAATTTACATGCATTGTATGCATGCACACTAGCTCTGCAAAGCCAGATTCAAGTTTGTTTAAAAATGACCATTTGATAAGAACATAACATACTTTTATCCACAGAGAATCTCTCCACCAGCGGTTATAGTTACTTTGCCGACTGTGTACACCCCTCAGTGTTATGCAGAAATAATTTACATATACTTTATTGGAAGCTTTGGAAGAAATACATGGAATTGTATAAAGATCACTAACATTAGATCCAACCAAGTGTAGCACAGTTTAAATAGTAGAATATTTATGGGTGCAAAAGATATATTAACCACCAGATAACATATGCTAAGACAAGACAATCTCTGCAGAACTTTATGTTATCTGAATAATTCCACATTAAAGACAGCCATCATTAACTCATTCACTCCAATGTAAGCTCTGGAAGTTTGCACTGTAACTTCCAATGGGAGAAGCCTAAACATTTTTATAGAATCTAATTATGTTCCTCACATTTAAAACAAATATTCATATCTCTAGAACCATAGAGGTTATGAAAAAAGTATAAATAGCAAACTCTTCAGCACAAACTATTTTTATAGTGGTAGTATTATTTAGGTTCTAGGTCTTAAACTGAATTTTATAAGTGATAGTAAACACAGCAACTATTACATTTGCAATATTTTATAAACAACTTACAATATCTCAGCAACCACTCAAGTTACACAAATACTGTCAGCAGCATTATATTCATATAGCTAAGAACTTCCATATGAGACTAAGGAGTTCTATCTGTGATAGTTGGTTGTTGAGATATTTAGAAAAATTTGAAAACTATATCTATATAAATTAATATAATAAAAACAACAGTTAATATCGATTTACCTGCATTAGACAGAGGTCAAATATTAATGCAGTTGAGTTTTCCATTGTGTAAACTTTAAGATGAAATCTTTTAAAACCTTGTACATAGCAAGGTTATGGAATTATTGATGCAAATATGAACAAACATTATTTGACGCCTAGATGCATCCATAGGAATTAACTGCAGATGCACCTGGAGGTGTCACTTGTATGTGATGAGTTAATGCAAAGGTTGCTGCTGGCAAACAACTTTGTGTTTCTGTGCTTCATCTTCAAATGCAGTGTCTGTTGCTCTTGAAGAATAAATTGCTTAGGTTATATTAAAAAAAATGGTGTGCTGGAAATTTTGCTACAAAATTTACTAAACTAGATCAGCTATACAATAGGAAATTGACTGGCAAATAACAAAATCATAGTTACTAGGCAATTAGTCCTAGAGAGCATTAAGGATCCTAGCCCAAATCCACAGTTGCTCCAAAGCACTGAATGGATAAGTGGCTTGCTCAATGTCACACAGAATTTAAATGAAGGTGGAACAATTCAAACCCTGCACCCTTACTACAGGAAGCAGCTCATTAACAAGTCAAAGCTTTAGTGATCTGTGCTAACTGCCAGAATAACAATTTTTGACTAAATGCTAAAATCCTTTGCAATTCAATCTTGTTGAGAAGACTGTGGGGGGAATTCAATAAGGCCTACATGGAGTGATTTTCCATGTAGGCATAGTAGCATGGAGCTTACATAGAAGTAAGCAGCTCTGCAATCCAGTAAATACATCGGGGGAGAGGGTGCAGACATGCAAGTGTCCTTGGCATGCAAATCACCCATAACCAGGTGAAGTGCATGCAAATGGGGGTGCTGGAGTGATCCAGCAAGCAGATAGGCAGTCCTGCAGACCCCGTGTTGGTGCCCGAAGTGTACATCGATAATTTCCATATATGACAATGTAAAAATTGAACATGGGCTATAAAAGCCCATTTAAAAGGTCAGAAATTTAATAGTAGGCACAGATATGTGCAAAAGTATGCTATGTGTGCCCAATAAATAATGCAAAATAATGTAATATAATTTTTTTTAATATCCATATTACATTTGCATGGTGCTCAGCAGTGCCCAAACATGCTGTTATGCAAAAAACATATATATTAAAATGTTTAAACATTAAAAATAAGAAATAGGTGCAAATAATGCATTATAGGGCCCTGCATGGAGTATGTACAATGGTAGACTTCAATGGTTGCTAAAGAGGCAGGCTCCGGAGTAATGTAGTATCTAGGTTGTGTGCACAGATCTGTATGCAAATGAGCTGGAGTTACTGAATAGCAAAAATGGGCTACTATGTCTGCAGATAAAATCCATATAGCTAAAGAACCATGTTGTTGTCCAAAGAAGAGTTAGCTGACATCAAACTGGAGTGTGTCACTATATGTTTAAATGGATTGGAGCTCAGTGGTGCCAGTTTACACGCCACTGAGCTGAGCTGAGCAGGCAGATGTTTCCAGTGCTGCTAAGCTTTGTTTAGCTGTGGGGCACATGTTTTAGCTGGTTTGAGCTGTGCTAAGTGTGCCCATCCATGGGGGTTTGTCTGTTGACTGATGAGCATTGTTTATACCAGCGGTGCAGCTTTGTGAGTCATGCCACAGTGGTTAGCAGGGAGGGCAGCTAAAAAAAATAAATAAAAAAGAAAATTGCCAGCGAAAGCCAGTGATGTACAAATGACTAATAACGCCTGTTCCACTTACACTGGGCCATTCAAACCCCTCAGTGATGTACCTGGCAGGTGGAATACATTATAGTTAGCCAACCACATAGGCTGCATCTGCAGCAGACCACTAAAAATTATGCATGCACCTTGCAATTGATTTCTCCCCAAAAATCTGCACCATTGGAGTACAGACATGGGAAATTTAATTGACATAATGCTATGGGCTGCTGCAGCTCTGCTACATCTGTATGTGCTAGATGCTGAGGTCAGTGCTGCTGCTGCTGACAATAGGCTTAGACTGAGAAACTGAGAAGGATGAGATTGTTCAGTTCCAGGGTAACCTTCCAGGAACTACATGAGTTGGAGATTGTAGAATGATACAGGGTGGACAGGGATATACTGCAGTAACTCACCAAGCTCTGCCGCCCTCAAGTCAGACCCAGAGACAACAGAGGAGTACCCATACCAGTGAAAACAAAGGTATTTGTAGCCCTTAGAATACTAGCTACAGGTACTTTTCAAAGACAAACTGGGATATGATGGAGGTCTGACAAGTGTCAGCATCCAGAGTACTCCCAACAGTTCCTGGCTGCCATGCAAACACATGCCAGTGAGCGCATTTATTTACCCCACACCCCTGAGGAGAGGGCCAGCAGTATGTGTCTTTTCTACCATGTAGCACACTACCCTGAGGTACTGGATGCCATAGACTGCACTCATGTCCACATCAAAGTACCGCCCAGTGAGGAGGGTAAAGTCTATATTAACCACAAGGGGTATCACCCCATCAACTGCCAGGTCATGGGAAATGCCCAGGGAATTATCATGAATGTGTGTGCTGACAGCCCTGGCAGTTATCATGACTCCCTTATCTGACATGCATCATAGCTGTACCAGATGTTTGCCAGGGGGGACATCCCATACGGCCATCTACTGGTGGATGCTGGCTATGCACTGGAATTGTGGATGACACACATCAGAAATGCACACACACCTATTGAAGAATGCCATAATGAGGCATGCATGCAAACTAGAAATGCCATAGATCATGTGTTTGGGCTGCTCTTGTTATGGTTCTAGTGCCTCGATATATCTGGTGAAGCCCTGCAGTACTCTCGAGCTACATATGCACAGATGTTCACAGTATGTGCCATGCTGCACAATATGATCCTGTGGAAACAGCTGTGGCAAGATAAGCACAGGGAAGAGATACACAGCCCCCCACTGTCAAGGTCTCCACAGCCACACCCACAGGGGGACTCAGAGGATGAACCCCCTGAGGCTGTCCCTGTAGGCAGACATAGGCATGCCCAGTATACCCTGGCCTTGACAAAGAAGCAACGCATAGCTCATGCACTGACAACGTATGGTACTAGTCACTGACACCTTATTCTGACTCACATACATAGTAAAAACGATGCCAGCCACACAACACAACCTGTACCTCACCATGTATTGGCTGTGTACTATGTGCATCAGGCAGAGTCAGCCTTGCAACATAGGTATCTCAACTGCTGCATTCACAAGGCAAGTCACTCTCCTTTACAACAAAGATATGTGGTACTACACTATGGTAGCATATGTATGGACCGTCTGCATGTACGCAAGGGAATAGAGTGGGCTAGTGGCTACTTGCAGAGACATAACAGCTATGTGGGACAACAGATACTCTGCTCAATATCGACTGCCCCATAATATGCAGAAGGCATCAAGGCAGCAAAATCCACTGCAGTATGCAAAGGAAATGCCAAAAAGTGGGGTCATAGGACAGACACATGACTGTCAATGCTAGAGTCCCCTATCCTCAACACATCAGTTTTCCCATAAAATTGCTGTAACAGTATGTTTGCATGGATATGTCAGCACACCACACATCCCAGGGCTGTCCCAAACAACCTGGCTACATATTCTAATTTCCACAATATGCAGGGGTCAAAGTGTTATGTCTGTCTGCTGTTGATAGTGTGAGGAAGTAAACCTCAAGTTCTGGTGGCTGGTGTGGCTACGTACAATAGCATGGTTGATGGTGTTCATGGTTTGAATCCAGCTGCACCTACAACTTTTGCATGTGAGGTACTCCTATGGTAGGAGTTCCACAGATTGTCAACATACCCCAATCTGTTACTGCAAGACAGCTAGACAAAGACAGAGATAATGGAGGAACAGAGGGCCAAACTTACAGACATTATACATGCACTGCATAACCTAGAAGGTGGCTAGTATGACAGCAGGTTGCATCAGCATGCAAACTAGCATGGGTGTCCTGTTGTGCATGAAGTCACTAACTCAAATGTCTGGCATCATTTCCTAATGTCAGTTGATAATGATATGCCACTGCTGTACCAGGAAATCACAATGCTATTTAAAATGTACCATACACCTGCTGCAACACTCTGTACAGTCTATTACAATCTGTACAGTCAATAGGTATGAGTCGCATAATATGTTCAGCACACAGCTGGGGAATCTCTTGGCCAAAATATCAGGGAAGTGCTGGACTGTTGAATCAGGTGTAGAAACCAACTGGCTACAGCACACAAAATCCTGGACTGGAATACAGGTAGGTCTGGCCTGGAGTCATCTTGAAATTACTGATAGTCACACTGGGCATGCTCCTACACTTACCTAACACACAGCTACACCTAAGATGACATCCCTGTTTTATATTTATATATATATATATATATATATATATATATATATATATATGTATATGTGAGTGTGTGTGTGTGTGTGTGTGTGTGTGTGTTTGTGAATATATCCCCTTGCAGCAGTGTACACGTCTGTCTCTGTGCAATGGTATTTTAAGGCCCTGTGAGAACCTGCCAGCCTCATCATTGGCCTCCTTTACAAGGCCTGCTGATGCCATCCACCTTAACAGCACTAGCTGACAATCTCAAAACAGATAAGCTCCATGGTGCATGCAATAAATATGTAGTGCTCTAATGTATGTTAATAGGTAGGGGTTCTAATTGCAATAAAGGCAAATCTGTGTGTATGAGTGTATAAATATATTCCCATGCAGCAGTACATACATGGCCATGTGGGTGTGCAACTTTCATGCATTTTACTGCCATGTCAGTAGCTGCAGGCCCTACATAGCCCATATCTACCTAGGCATAAATGTTATCTGCCACCACTTACATTTGTATGTACAGAAACACCCAGGTGACACATCTCAAGGGTAGCAGACCTTGTCACAGGGTATGGAAGCATGATCATGCTGACTGCCGTCATTGTCCCTGACACACTGTTCTACAGATATGCACCTAGGTAGCCACGTACATATACAGCCATACCTTGATGATGTCATGTTTGCTGTGATGCCATGCCATCCTGTGTCACTGAATTGCTGTCAAGTCACCATAGCTTAGCCACCCAGACCCCTGGAGCAGAAACATACACAGTTCTGTGAGACACCTGTCATTCTGCAACACTACTGCCAATTTAACATCATGCAACAAAGATACACAAAGTTCGATGAGTATGCATGACACATGCCAACATACAATACCTGTCATGGCATAACACTACCGCACTACAAAACTTCATGTCAGTATCATAGTCCCCCTGTGCATCACTCACGTGTCCATGTGCCTACACCGATGGTATGGATGGTAGGAATGTCACACAGGTATCATCACATGCACAGGGTGTGGTGTGGAGGTGCCAGAGGCCTAAGCTGTGACAAACATTTGACAGGATGTGTGTGAGTCAGGAAGGGGTGCTGGCTAGCTGGGACATGGAGAGGTGCTGTGTGTGTCTGTTGATGACCTGCATGTGACAGTGATGTTTGAGTGTCTGCATTTACACATTCAAGCCCAGTGCTAGCCCTACATGTGTGTATGTTGGACAGCTGTGGACTGTACATGGCAGAGTGGACAGTTCACCATCTGCTGCCATGAACATAGGACCTGGCTCTTTCAGGAGTAGCACTGGCACCACCATGCCAAGGTTCAGATGCAGTGCTAGTAGCTGATGGTGACTGGTGTCTGCTGTGCCCCTGTCCCCCTCAGGACCACCCAGATCTATGTGCTCATGGCCTGCCACATCATGGTGTGGACAGAAAACTCCCTTCTGTAGTGCTGGAGATAATGCCACTAAGGGAGCATGACTATGCACAGCCATGTGGAATCTCAGCAGATGGTGTTGCTGACCTATGTCCACGTGTCCGATTCCCGATTCCTGCCAGATGTTCCAGCATAAAAAATGTGTGGCTCAGGACTGACAATGTCTCACCCCACCATCTGTCGACTACATCAGTGAAATGATCCATGGCATCACCAATGTGATGGAGGGAGTCATAGATGTTTGACTGTGCTGCATCCAGAATCCTGGACTCCATCTGGTGTTGCATTCGGAACATGCCTCTACCTCCATGACAGACCAAAACATGTGACAAGTGACCCATGATGTGACCTGTGATAGGTGGTGGATGGGCAGCAGTCCTCCTTTGAGCACCCCTGTCAATCTGTCTGTGTGGGACCTCACCAGATCTCTGGCTATGGCCAGTGTCTGCACTCACTAATGCCATAGTTGCCACACTATCCTGTTTGAGGTCACCACACATTGGCTGTCCGATATTTGTGGCCTCAGGGGTCTGGGTATGTGTGGGCTTATTGTGTGTGGGGGCATATTTGTGGCCTCAGGGGTCTGGGTATGTGTGGGCTTATTGTGTGTGGGGGCAATGGGGGAGGAAGTGGGATGTCAACCCATAGGACAGATTCAGCCCCCAACAACTCCATCTGTGCCTCAGTATGGCCACCATCATCATTAGAGTCTGATGACACACTGACATCAGTTTGTGAGGGGGACAGAATCCAACCCCCACATTCACCTGTGAGGAGGAAGACAAAATAAGTACATTACTACCTGCATTAGTATGTTATTATGTATGGTAACCCACGCATACACATACAGCTGAGGAGCCACAAATGCATTACAAATACCACATCTTATGTCTGACCCCATGCACAACACATAAACAGACTACAACATACACAGACAAGATAGGCCCTTATAAAACATGCACTGCAGCTATGGCCGGTTAATGTTGCCAGTACTATACACCTGTGCAATAAGCAATATGTCAGTGTATCTGATAGACCTACACCTGAAAAACAGTGCACCCGCCCTGATCATACTATGCCAGTTATAGTATCACTGCCTCAGGTAGGTACCATCTCCATATTGTGTGTAAACAGGAGTCTGTGAGTGATTGCCTTCTGTATAGCAGACTGCATAGACCTTCTCAAAAATAAGTGCAAATGTGTTACTGCTCCTGCAAATATGCAACTGTGATTATGCATTCAATGCACTTCAGTTAAACCCTCTGAACTAGAACATACAAGTATTGTACTCTGGCTAAGCAAAAAAATTCTGCCTAGATCAAAATGGCATCCCTTAACATTCTTAGGGTATATATGATCCATAAGGCAACAGTATCACACTAAACAGGTATAGGACCTTGGACTCTGTCCACAGCTGACATACCTATGGAATTGTGAGAGAGAGGTTTTGTCAGCAATACCAAATGTGTCACTGTTACAGGGTAATATGTGCATATACCACCATGTACAGTAGCTAATGTGATACAGCCTACATTGCTGACATTCTGAATAAGTGTGTACAACTGTGCGTTAAAACCATACCGACCCCCTAAAGCAGATAGACCTGATGCTCATGTACTGGTATGCAGAAGCTGGCACAATGACTGTTACAGTATTACAGTGATGAACAACACAGAAAACCTACCTGGACACTCCTTTGATGTGGATGCTGTGGCACCCACCTCCATGATGTATGGGGTGATGGATGGCTGGAGCCAGTGGATGAACCCAGGTTTACCATGAAGTCATCTGTGGCCTAGAGGGGTCATTCTGCTGGAGGCCCTCTACTGGAGGCAGCCTGGTCCCTGGCCACAGCAGCAGCCCTTTGCCATGCAGCATTCACCATATCTGTTGCCCGGTGTTGGATGTGCTTGTAGGTTCTGTCCTGTAGCTCTATTTGTTTGACTGCTGTGACAAGGTCAGCCCACAGTACTGCACATTGTTCACTATACTGGCAACTACTGGATAGCAGAATGTTATGATGCAGTCTGAGGCTATCCAGAATAACATCATTTTCAGCATCTGAAAATGGTGGGTGCCTCCTTCAATGCATCCATCCTGAAAGAAATCAAGAGGGGAATACATCACAGGACCAGATACATAGATATCCACTATGTACAGACCCTGCACAACCAAACTGCCCTGCACTATCCACTGCTACCTCCCACATCATAACCCACAGCCTATCAACACACTATGTATGTGGCTATCACCGACATAGTAGCAATGCTGGTATCCCTGTGTGGCATGACAAAGTGTGCTGCATGTCACCACACCCATCAATGCCATCTACTGTCTCCCTATGGGCATAGTCCCACTACTATGTCATACAGCCACTGTCAGGCACATAGATGTGTGTTATCACATGTATATGGGGACAGTTCAGTGATACCAATGTGCCACAATGACAGACAGCAATGCAAACCTGCTGTAGTATATCTTCCCTGTAGGCATCATACCTGTCCAGTACACAGATGTTTGTGGCATGTGTACATGTGCCTGATATATGTGGTCCTGTTGGCACAGACATGTGGATGCCTGGTAAATGGTTGGACAATAATTGCTGGCTATTGTCAGCATATAGAGAATCTGGCTGTCACACACCAGAACACCCAGAATAGGCTTATGTTACAGTAATATCTGTTACTCTAGTCATACTCTTTCTTTGTATGACCAATATATACACTCTGTCACTGAGGTTGGGCCTGTGTCCCCCATTAATAATGGCTATGACCATCATTCTTGCTGTAGGGGGTTGTCAGGTATGCTAGCCATAGCTGTCAAGCAGTGAGACATGAATTTTTGACAAAACAGTGATCTCACCAGAGTATATCAGGGACAGTCAGGGACACCTTTACAATGTCTGAACTATTCTTGTGTGACATTCACAGACTGAGAGGAGCTGAATGACAGCACTCACTTCATGTGATATGACAGCTGTGTCCACCCTTACGTACTGACAATATGTGTAACTCACAGTCCAATAGCTTTCATATAGGAGCTGACCATTGTAGGAGGGAGTAAGAGGGCCAGAGCTGTGATTTCATTCACAGCTGACACAGCTGAGAGGCATGCCTGTAGGTGATGGACACCACCATTTCACTCCCAGAGATGTACTACAGGCCTACTGTTGTAATCCTTATTTCCCATAACTGCATCCTCCCATTTACATCCCATTATATGGGGACATATATGACATACCTGGTGCAGTAACATAATCTGTATGTGAACAAATCCTCTTGAAAACAGCTTGATAACTCATACCCTGTCTTAGTAAAGCAACTTAGAGAGCTGTTTCCCATAGGCAGTTGCTTGACTTTTGTAGGTCATGCTCATTAACAGGTAATTGCCTGTGCACCAATCCATGGCTCAGACTTGCTAATTGCATCCAACACAGCTGGGCTGCACTTTCATTAGCCAATGACATGGCACTGCAGTGCAATATTTAAGGCCTTCATGTAGGCCTTGATCCCTGTCTTAGACTTTGAGGTGGGCATTAGGGAGGTGTGAAGACTACAGCATCACAGAGGGTAAGTACATTGACTGTCCACTGTTGAGATTTATGAGGTATGTCCACAGTTTTTCATGCTCTGTTTGGCCATTGTCAAATGACATTGTGATTATCTGGCAGTTCAGTGTTAAACAATGTGGACTGAGGTCAGTAAGGGGGAAGAGACATGTGAGTGTCAGACGTCATACCCATCAGAATATGTATGCTGTTGCAGTAGCTGCGAGTCTATCAGCTCACTATGTTTGTAGGGGCAAACTGTGAAACATGTCCCTGTCACAAGACCTTTGTCTCCCTTTATGTGTGGGTGTTGCCTGGATCCCTTGTTCTAGGGGGCTGTGAGGTATGGTTGGTCTGTAGCAGGTAGCTTAACATACAGCTGCATATGCTGCAGGCTGCAGCTGCTGCCAAAGCCTAGGGCACATAGTGAGGAGTGTGAACACTTTGGATGACAGCAAGGTATATGTATCACTGAGGGTGCAGTGTTAGCTCTGTCATTACAGCAGAGCCAGGGTGAGGGTACCCATAACAGTACAGTCAAGGCATGTGCTTAAGGTTCATCTGTTATGTAAAAGTACCACTAAGATAGCAGTAAGGGACATACAGCTAGGCTATACGAATATGTGTAATGTGTCCCTACCTACAGGCCTTTGATTTTCAAACATGGGTGGCAGTTAAGTCAGTGGCAGCAACCTGTTTTGGTTAAAATTGCATGGCTCAGTCATTATTTGCTGTATTCACAAGAATGTAATTGCAGTGCAACACACTGCATTTGAACCCAAGACTGTGGGTGGCAAAATGCACTATATGCAAGACATTTAACAGACTGACCTACTGAGTCAGTGTGGCAGCAGGTGTATTTTCAAGACATATATGCATGCATACAGTCTGTGACACAGGATTTGCATTAGCATGTGTTTTGTGAAGTGTATGAAGTGTGAAACTCAAATGTCGGTCATGATTTTCGAACCTCAGTCTTTCCTGGCTTACCAATACCTCACCAGACACATATGTTTTTATGAAAACTGTGCCAAAACTAAGGGGCAAAAATATGGACATTCTGCAACAGTCTGTACAGTTGATAGATATACCTGCTATCCCATGTCTCACATACATCCATTATTATTTATTTGGCTGTGTACTGGTGTAGTGCTTGCATCAAGGTGAAGAAAAAACAAAAATGCAGGACAAAAGCACTTCAAACACCCAGGAATCTTCAGCAATTCAACTCCTTAATAGGAACAGGAACAAAACACAGTGCCGCACTGGAAAGTAAAGTATGAAGCAGCTTTGTCTGTAACATTTGTGTCCTCGCTAGAATAACTATGCAAGATTACAATTAAACCAGAGTCACTCAAATTTGAAGATTCATACTTGGAACCATCCCTAGTAAGCAAAATATCAGCTAGAGTTCCTTGTTAACAAATAGGTTGCTACTGTTTCTACGCACAACATCAAACGGAAGAACAGAACATTCCAACCCAGATACAGAGTTCAATGAAAAAGCAGCAGTGGAACTCATAGAACTCTTAAGTGCACTAACCAGTAAATAAACATTGTTCATACTGGTTGCATTGTTCATATTCACAGTACCTGTTGCAATTAGGTCTCTTTGCAATTCCATCCTAACTTCTGAAAGGGTTACCTCTTCTTCCTGTTTTTCTGCTGCTGTTGGCCATTTCTCCCTTTCCGGCTCTCGTCTCCTATAGAAACTTGTTGGTTTGAGCCTTCTTGCAAAAAAACTTGATCCTCATGTTTGGGTTACATTACTGTGTTAGCAAATTCATCCAATTGGTCTAACTGCTTCCCCAGTTGTACTGTCTGTTGGTTCTGATGGTTGGAAACTGCCGTCGTTGAGCCTGCTGATGTCAAACTCCACTGGGTTAACCCATTCTGGCTGTGAGAGTGAGAGGGGGATAGGATAAGCTGTATCACTAGAATAAGCTTTTTTTGCAAGAAGGCTCCAACCAACAAGTATCTATAGGAGGCGAGAGCTGGAGAGGGAGAATTGGTCAACAGCAGCAGAAAAACAGCAACAGGAAGAAGAGGTAACCCTTTCAGAATTTAGGATGGAATTGCAGAGAGACCTAATTGCAACAGGTACTATGAATATGAACAATGTAACCAGTATGAACAATGTTTATTTACCATAAAATCAATAAAACATCAGCTCAAGTTCAAACCAGGCACAATACTGACTTACAAGTTCACTTGCTGGATCGCTGGTAGGCAATGCTAGTGTGAAAAAGAAGCAGCCAAAGCTATAAATCCAAAGCAAAGTTCCACATTGAGTAAGATGTTTAAAGTCTTTGCAGACCAAAGAACAGTCAAACCATCAAAACCATTGCATTGAACTGACACACCTTATATACAGAGCTCTTAATTAATGGGTGTTCCTTACATAGTCAAACATTTAAAGGTGTATGCACAAGAGCTCTGTATATAAGGTGTGTCAGTTCAATGCAATGGTTTTGATGGTTTGAAAAAGCCGCTTAGCGAAAGCGCTTACTCCTTTTATACTTGAATAAAGGTTTTGGAATTATTGAAAGCTTCTAACTTCCAAGTCTGTTTCCAGTTTGCTTGAAGAAACTGTCAGGATTTTACATTTATAAACTGTTCTTTGGTCTGCAAAGACTTTAAACATCTTACTCAATGTGAAACTTCGCTTTGGATTTATAGCTTTGGCTGCTTCTTTTACACACTAGCATTGCCTACCAGCGATCCAGCGAGTGAACTTGTAAGTTAGTATTGTGCCTGCTTTGAACTTGAGCTGATGTTTTATTGATTTTATGCTGACTTTACTCGTTCTTTTGCTCAAGTTCATTTGTGTGCCAGTGGTATTGCTGTTTCTTTTTACATTTAATGTTTATTTACCAGTTAGTGCACTTAAAAGTTCTATGAGTTCCACGGCTGCTTTTTCATTGAACTCCGTATCTTGGTCGGAATGTTCTGTTTTTCCATTTAATGTTGTGTGTAGAAACAGTAGTGACCTATTTTTTTAACAAGGAGCCTCTAGCTGATATTTTGTTTATTAGGGATGGTTCCAAGTATGAATCTTCCAATTTGAGTGACTCTGGTTTAATTGCAATCTCACATAGTTATTATAGCGAGGTTACAAATGTTACAGACAAAGCTGCTTCATACTTTACTTTCCAGTGCGGCACTGTGTTTTGTTCCTGTTCCTATTAAGGAGTTGAATTGCTGAAGATTCCTGGGTGTTTGAAGTGCTTTTGTCCTGCATTTTTGTTTTTCATCAGTTTGTGGTGTTGGTTTGACTTTCTGCATCAAGGTCACAAGTACACTCCCATTTTTCCCATTACATGTACTAGAAGTATGTCAGTTGCAATCAGTATAGGTTGGTGGAAACACCTGCTTTAATTTTAGAGCTGAGTGGCCTAGTTTGCTAATGTATTGTGCTGTAGTTGACAGGGGCCCAGGTTCGAGAGATGGCAGTTGAGCTTATTTTGCAGCTCTGCCTAACACTGTGAGAAACACATAAGATGATTAAGGCACTTTTAAGTAGTTTAAGCAGCTGTACGTTGGTTTGCTCAATGCGCTGCATTGTAGCAGGTCTCTTAGCTCTGCTTAAACCTGTGCTAAGAAGAAAAAAGTAAAGAAAATGGGGTGATAGGAAAGTGGTGAAATGGGGGCAAGCAGGGGGGATAACATATGGAAAGCAGGTAGGGCTGTGCAAGACGGGTGTAGGAAAGGACCATAGCTTTCCATTTCTTCTACAGCAACAGCTGTGCAGGTTTTACAGAATTTGGAATTTGGAGCTTCACACTCCAGCGAGAGGGGTGAGGGCAACATAAATGTGTTCATTAGTTAATGTAGCAATTAGCTATGTCCAGTGGGCATGTATGTGAAATGGAGCGTTATGTATGGGGCGCTATTTTTTTCTGTGGGAAAGGAGCCCTCCCTTTTTTTTTTAAGGAGAGAATGGAATGTTGGGGAAGGGATATAGGTATATGTGGGGAGGTAGATTGGGTAGGAGAGGATGCATTTGTGAACAGACAAAACAGACAAGACAGCATGCAGGGGTGGTGTGTGACACATGAGGGGGATAAACACCTTGGACAGGGAGAGTGTTGTGGAATCAGAAGTCCATGTGCCCTCAGATGGCAGCGGTGTGACTGAACTCCCCACCATTGGGCAGTCAACTCTGTTCCTTCACTCCCTCAAAGGTGGCTGTGCTGGAGGCTGGGCACCAGGGCCACCAGGCCCCTCCAGGTTGGTGAGTCTGCCCTCAATCTGGCATGGGCATTGCTCCTACCCATGATGACCTATCCTGTGCATGATCACTGAAAGCTGATCCTGTGTGAAAACCCCACTCCATTCCTACTCCATGGGGGAGGGAACTATTCCCTGAGGTGGTTCCACCCATAGGGGTGGGGCAGCAGACAGAGCACCACCAGCTTGGGTCCCAGACATGCTGGTACCCGGTGCCATGGCCGGCTGAGGTAGAGTAGGCAGATTGCCAGGAACCGGCCTACTCAGTCTAGCTTTGGTGTTGAGGTATTTCAATGTGTATAGATTAGTAATGAACAAAACATTTAGTTACTTATAACAGCATGTCAAAACATTGCAAATAACCCAGTAACATAACAATGCATAGTATTTGGAACATAACAATAAGTAAGACAACAGTCAGTATAGTAATAGCATACCAGTAATAGTTACGGCATAAGGCCAATAACATAGGTAATTAAAAAAAAATGTTAGTATGCAACCATTGTAATACATAATAATAATAGAACAGAAGGCCCAACATAACGTTTAGAGAACAACATATGTTAATAGCAAATCATAACCAATGTATAACAGTAATAAATTATGTTGAAGATAAGGGGTGGGCAGAGAGAGAAATGCAGCCCATTAATTCCAGTATAGACTATATAGTTAACAACAGTACTGTTATATATTCTACAGGTCTGTCCTTCCTTTATGTTTAACAGTGCCCTATAGCTGCTGTAGCATGTACATACCTCTCAAGCTATCCGCATGGGACAGTACGGGCCAAGCAGTAACACCTACAGGTACACAACTACAGAGGACTATTACATGTCAGGTGCACCTATATAACTACCAAGGTGTACCGTGCACTGATGTGTGACTGTGCTATTGACATCACCATGTCGATGATAGATCTGTGACAGAGGGATTAGGCAATGGTGATTACAGTTCATGACAGCATGACACTTGAGAGACATGTGTCATGTACAGTACAGAGAGTATTTATTTATTTAAATTTGCTGACCGGGAGTGTCCGACTGGACGTAGGTCCATTTTCAGCGGAGGCCCGGGGAGATAAGCTCCACAGTAAAATAAACAGACAGTAGTTACATTGGATTACATAGCGATTAACAATTTAACATAGCAATTACTTTCAACATATTTACAGATGAAGAACATAGTACATCAGTAAACAACTAGAATCTTTATCTGTGAAGTACATAACAGACATTAACAAATGTTACAATGAGAAGTTCCTGCTGTAAAATAAGTACTAGGCTTATGAGCATCTGAGCTTGCTATAATCAAGGTAGTTAGTGGAGTGGAAAGAAAGGTAGTGGTTGGATGGGGTGGATGATATTAGAGTGGGAGTTGCAAGGGCATAGCCAGCATGTTTTTAGGCGCGCTTTTAGTAAAGTTTTGAAGTGGGTGCATAATGGTACGGAGGTAATTGTGGGTGGGAGTGAGTTCCGTAATTTGGCTATGGTGCAAGAGAATAGTGCTTCACCAGCAGAGTTATTAGTTTTAGTGATCTGCAAGTGATTTTTGTTGCTGGATCTTATTGGTCTGGTGGTGCGATAGGGTTGGAGTAGATTCTGGAGGGATGGGACATTTAGTGGATGGTTTACTAGTTTGTGGGCGAGTGAGAGTTGATACCACTGAAGGAGGTGAGGGAGTTCAAGCCAACCCAGTTCAGCAAGTGAGAGACAGTGGTGACTACGGTAGGATGCCCCTGTGGCAAATTTGGTGATTTTGTTGTAGCAGGTCTCTAGCTTGTTTAGATCACATTGCCTTAAGTTGATATATATTGGAGAGGCATAAAGTAGGGTGGAGATAAGGTGGGAATTTGCTATTAAAATCTTTGCTGCTTTGGTGAGAAATTGCTTATTTCTGTATAATGCTCCTAGTTTTTTGTGGACTTTTTTTATGGTCATGGATATGTGAATGTCAAATTTTAATTTATTGTCTATTTCCACTCCTAGCAATTTGGTGTGTTCAGTTGGGTATACAGTGGTGTTGTCTTGCTGTGATGTTAAAGTGAGAGTTGTTCTGAGTATGTTTGGTGGGTTGGAAGATGAGTAGTTTAGTTTTTTTTGGGTTGAGTATTAATTGGGCATCAGATAACCATGTTTCAGAGGAAAAGTCTTCCTGTGTGACTTTTTGCAGTTTGGGTAGGGACTGGGCTGAGCAGATGATGGTCGAGTCATCTGCGTATAGTATGAGTGTGCCATGTTTGGTGGCAGAGACTAGATTATTGGTGTAAACAGAGAAGAGTAGGGGTCCAGGGATGGATCCTTGGGGAACCCCTATGGAGACAGGTAGTTGGGGAGATATGTCATTCTGCCATACAACGGATTGTTGGCGGTCAGACAGGTAACTCTGAAACCAGTTGATGACTGTGAGAAGGATAAGTTATTGAGGACAGAGATAAATTGTTTGTGTAGGACCATGTCAAATGCTTTAGATAGGTCTAGGAAAGTAGCAGAGGAGAGATAGCCATTGTTTTTATGCTGAAGGATAGTGTTAGTAACGGAGAGTAAGGCAGTGGTGGTGCTATGGTTTGGTCGGAAACCATGCTGAGTACTGGAAAGGAGGTTGTTATTAAGGAGGTAGTCTGAGACCTGAGAGTGTATGCATCTCTCTAGTATTTTGGAGAGTGGAGAGAGAATAGCTATGGGGCGATAATTGGTTAGTTCTGTGGAGGGTCCGCCTTTGTAGAGGGGAATTATATGTGATACTTTCCACAGTGTGGGAACGTAACTTTCTGACAGAGATTGGTTAATCAAGATGGATACTGGGTAGGCCAGAGCATCAGCTGCGATTTGTAGTTATTCACTTGGGAGGTTATCTGCTGCTAATTTGGTGGGTTTAAGTTTAGTTAAGAGTTTTTTTTATGTTGGGGGTAGGTACAGGAGAAAAAGAGAAGGCAATGGGGAGATTACTAGTTGAAAGTGTGGGTTGGAGGGGAGGGGGGTTGTGTTGTTTTGCTAGTGATAGTATGGTTTGGGTGAAGTGTATGTTGAATGAGGTAGCAATATTTTCTGAGGAGTGAGAGATGTTAGGAGGAGGGGTACTGACTTTACCTGGGTGGAGGATGGAGTTTATGGAGGACCAGAATTGTTTGAGGCTGTGTTGTGAGGAGTCTAGGGCAGACTGGTAGTATTGGAATTTGTCCCGTTTTATTAGCTTTTTGACTCTATTGCATAGTTCTAGGAATTTCTGTCTAGCTGAGGGGGTTTTGGTTTTGCGCCAGTGCTCCCAGGCTTTATCCCTGTTTTTCATTTCTGACTTAGTGGTTTTCTGTAGCCATGGGGAGGGTTGTGCTTTGGTTCTGGAAAATCTTTTGGGGGCATGGTAATTAAGGATGTTCAGGAAGGTAGTATTAAAAAATTCAACTGTGTCATCTAGACTGAGGTACTTTAGAGGATGCGAGTTACATTCTTTTAGGGATGAGATGAATGTGAGTGGGTTAAAGTTTAGTTTTTTACATATTTGACAGTAGATGAAAGGTTTAGCTTGGTATAGGTATTTTTGAGTAGGAATGTTAGGGAGTGATCACTGAGGCTATCTGATAAGCAGCCTGTTATATATGACTGGGGACTCTTACTGACAAGTATCCAGTCCGGGGTAGTGTGCTTGCTGGAGTTTTTATTTATCCTGGTTGGTGACTGGACTAGTTGGGTGAAGCCATGAAGGTGTACATGATGGGTTGGATTGTTGCCAGAACAGGATTGCCAGTCAATATTGAAATCACCTAAGATGATAGTTTCTTGGGGGAGATGGTGGGTAGACCAGCTGAGGAGGTTTTCTAGTGGAGGGATGTTTTGGCCAGGTGGGAAGTAGCATCCAATTATGTTGATGGTTTTGTTTTGGTTAATTTTGAGGTTGGCATATATTATTTCTTCATTGCCTATTTGTGGAGCTGATGATTTTAAGATCTGGATGTTTAGATGCTGTTTAAATATTATAGCTACACCACCTCCTTTTTTGTTTAGCCAGTCTACTCTTAGTATGCCGTAACCTGTAGGGAGTATTTGCTCACTGGTAATGTGAAGTTTTAGCCAGGTTTCTGTCAGGATGACTATATCTGGGGAGTGCAAGTCTATGGTGGCATGGAGTTCATGGGCTTTGTTGGATATACTTCTAATATTTAGGCTTAGTAGAAGGAAGTCACTTGGCTTTCTATTGGCTGTAATATGGGAGAAGTTGTGGTTTCTAGTTTGATTATGAGGATTGGGGTTGGAGATGGTAGGGCCAGGGTTGGGGTGGATGTCTCCACTTATGGCTAGTTTTGATATGCATGAGATTATTAGTTTTCTCAGTTTTTGAATGTGTTTGTTTATAAGGGAAACTTTATGATTGTGCTCTGTGGGTAATAGGTATGGTGGGAGGGTTACTATGTTAAGTTGTAGGAATGCTTTATGTTTGAGTAATATAGTTGGTAGAATATGTGGGGGGTGCATAGGGATGGTTCTTGAGCTGGTGGGAGGGGAGCTGAGTGTGGGTGAGACATGAGTGGTGGTGTGAGTAGTAGTATAGTGGTAGTGGTTGAGTGGGGGAATGATGGAGCTTTGGTAGGATGTAAGATATGCAAGGAGAGTGCATGCAGTGAGTATAAGAAAGGTATGCTAGTACATGTTAGTTGAGGAGGTGTGATAGTAAAGGGAAGATGGAAGAGGTAGTGTTGGGTTAGCGCTGTGATTGGCTATTGGAAAGATGGGAGGGGTTTGAGTGCAATAAAGGTGGGACCACTGGGGTGGGAGGAATAGGGGCAGGGTGGGGAGCAAAGCGGGTAGAGACCCTGTTAGTTGCTCGTATGAGGGGGCTGGAAACAATCACAAAGCAAAGACAAGTATGTGTTAAGAAACAATCACAATTGACCAAGGACTGCTCTGAAACTGTAAGTCATTTCTTAATTTCTCAGGTGGAAAAACAGGATAACCTTGTATTAGTAGGCTACTGTGGTCATAGTTTAAATTAACAAACACACAGTATTGATCAGTTATGGATACTATTTGCTAACAGAAGGGAATAAGAAAAAGTGGAAGATGTGTGTGTGTGTGTGTGTGTGTGTGTGTGTGTGTGTGTGTGTGTGGTGGGGGGGCTTCTTACAAGCCAAAACAGAGTGCTCTCCAGGGGAAAATGAATATTGGCTCAAACAGGTAGACACATACTCAAAGTTAACTGTAGCTGTTTGCAGACAGTTCAGACCCGGACTGCGCTTTTCTTACAAGAATGTTAAAGGTGGTACCGCAGTTGAATACTTAAGAGTGGTGTTAGGTCTAGAAAAGAAGAGCACCGAGAGGAGTAAGTACTTTTGATATGGTAAATGTATACTATAAAGATTATAAAAAACACACTGAGCAAATAGCTACCACATGCCGGACAATGTTCTGAACCAACTACTTAGTATATGCAGATACTGAGCCAATTGGAAGAACATTAGGAAAAAAAAAAGACAGTAAACAACTATCATGTCATCCTTGGCAGGCATGGGGTTAGACCATCAGCAAATGTTCACAGATGGATCAGGCATACAGCCATAGCAAGATTAAACATTTTATCTATGGTATTATCTTGTATTACTATTGTACTTGCTGCCTTTATTTTATGATGTCTTATCACATTCCTAATCAATGCTGTTAATATGTTGCATCTGAGCAAACAAAGTATTAACCCATAATAAGGCTACTGCACCCATTTACCTGTAATTCCTGTGTGGAGGACATCTGTTAACAATACATAACTGATTCAGTAATATTTATTAGTACTTTTCACTGGATTTGAACCCTGGTCTGTGTGTGGCATAATGTACATCAGACACGGCATTTAACAAACTATTGATTGACTGATATTTGCCTAGAGCTCACCTGGAAACAAACTATGACCTAGTAATAGTAATACAGTTTTATACAAGACTGCAGTGACAGTTGAACACACATGCATGAGGTTCATGCATGACAGAGATGCTAGGTAAACTGTACATTAATACATATTATGCAGTTGTACACAATAAACTCTTGGTGGGTGGAAATATCTGTGACATGTACAAACCATATCGGAGTATTGGATTGGCTGACCCATATAGAGTTGCAGATAGTATATTTGCAGTCTACAGTATTACAGCTTCATACTTGCCTGCAGCACTGTCCCTCGGAGCAAGAATGCATATAGCTAACATGCAATGGTTAACACAAGACAATCCTGATATGCACAATATACCTTGGGTGTTCCTGTTATTGATTCAGATGTTAGTGCAGAATAAATGCCATAATACATATATCTTGTAGTACAGCTTTAAATCTACAGTTTAGCATAACACTCTTTCTCAGGTAAACCTTGAATCAGTTAGTGGTATTCTTTCTGTTTTATTTCAGAGCAGATGCCATACTCATTTTCATGAACAACAGCCATACTTACACACATATTGCACAACACAGCTTTCTTAGGTGTACCTTTATGCAGTTATTGGTATATTTTTGAGTCTTTATTGCACAACAGTTGATATAATGCAGGTGTTGCAATACAGCTGTAATTCCACAATTATTGCTTTAGAAACTTTATTTCATTTACATTATCAGGTTTAATGCTTTAATCTTTATTGCACTATAGTTGGCAGTAGTCAGTTATTGCAGTACAGGCCTGTGTCCACATTCATTGCAATACACAAATCTGTACTGTATGTACTTACTGGAAGCGAATGATTTACTCTATCTTGTGTATTTGACTATAGATTGCAAATTAATAAATTAATCTGTACTCACCACACTCACGGTGCAACCTGTCCAGGTATCCTGCATGGGCCTGTAGGTTTCGAGCTCTCTCCTCTGCAGCTGTAGGGAGAGAAACACACCATTATGCATACCTGTCTATCACACATTCAGATTAGGTATTGGAAAAACAATGCCAATGATACTTACAAACTTGTGGGGCATTCCCATTCACATCATCTTGGACACAGGTGTCCACCTGTGCGGGGGATACCTGTAGCACTGGTGAGATCATGTGTCAGCCACTCCCAGGCCTCTGCCTTGTACTCTGATCCCTGGAACTGGCCCTGCAGCAGACGGTGTTCATGGTCTTTCACTAGGAGTCCAAGCATGACCCTGGACTCCAAAATGCCCCACCTCTGTGCCTGGAAGTGTGCACCCTCTCCAACACCTGCCATAGTTCCTGCAGTTCAAACTCCAACTAGTTATGCTGTATTCTCACAAGTTGCACTTAATATAGCCTGCTTTTCTGCCCTTACACACCACTGAGTCATTTTTAAAAATGTGGCACGTCGCTTAGCACCACTCAAACCAGCTTAGCTGAGCAGTGCTTAAACTGCAAACGCTTAGCAATGCTTAGCAGTGTGCAAACCAGCTAAGTGCAGCCAAGTGGTTCTTACACGGAGATTGTTTTAGCAGTGCTTATCATGGCTTAGCAAGGCTTAGTAGATTTTAGCTGAGCACAGAAGATCATGATTTAAAAATAATTGGCATAATTTATCTTGTGAAAATAATTGCTTAATTTCCCTTCCATGCATTCAACCCCTGCACCTGTTGCAGAGGAGGCTGTAACTCTATCCACTTGGCTATGTAGATATGTAGAATGTTGCTGTACTTTTACATATACCTCTCAGCTATGTTTGAGCACTGCTAAGCAACATGCTGTGGTATGCAAACTGATTCAGCTATGCTTAAACATGACCTTTGAATCATAAATTAAATGTGTCCAGTTTCTATTTTTAGATGTCAGGCCCATGTCAATCACTATGTGCCGCACCATGCCTTGCAAACTTAAAAAAAAAAAAAAAAAGAAAAATTACATTTTATAACATTAAATGTATTGCTATCAGGCACTTGGACAGTGCAGAGGGTGTGCTACTCATCTACAGCAGTAGTTAATAACACACTCCCTACGCTGATGCAATACCACCTTCCCCTGCTCTCCCTCAGTAACACTTCATCATTAATATACATGGCATGCTACTGAGGGGGATCCATATACACAGACAGTAACATCCATGTAGGCTCTACACTATTCCTACATGGATGTTATTAAATTTGGGTGTGTATCACCATAATATTCAACAATGATTGCAAAATGGATGCAGAAGATCAGATTCTTCTGATCATTACTCCAAATAATGCAGACTATATGATCTGACAAATATCAACCAGTTTGCAGTTGCTGGAGGCTATAAAGAAGATATGCTAAAATATATTACTAAAATACATCTTTGATGTATTACACAATTCAGGTCTATTAATGAATTAATTCATTCTTTAGTGCAACGAATAAAACAATGCGATTAAAGCCAATATAAATACTGCACAGCTTTGGATTAACAACTCACAAGCCATTTGAAAATTGAAATATCACTGCATACAACATACAATCTGGGAGTGAAGAAATGGGGGCTTGCATGCTTGCAGGACTCCTACACAGCACAGTAAAAAACTAGGTTATCAAACTAAGGAGCCTTTTCTGTCTAGCCATGCTAAGCTTGCCATGCTTCCAAGTAAAATTTGAAACGTTTTTGTTCCCATGAGTTTTATAGGGTATATATATCTGGAATAGGGTGACTAAGCATATGAGATTTGAACTGATGACCTCTAGTCTACAAGACCATTGCTCTTTAAGCAAAAGGTTTGGGCTTTAGTGCAACATCAGTACATATACACACACACACACACACACACACACACACACACACACACACACACACACACACACACACACACACACACACACACACAGGTCCCTATTAAATTGCCAAATGTTTCAAAGTTTGACTGTCATATGGTTTACACCATATGATCGAACTTTGCAAAGTGCGATGGTGAAAGGCAATGGCTCTGTATTTGCAGTATGGTAAAATCTCCCTTTTCTGCACTGAAGTGCGGTCTCAGAGTTCGTATATTTAAGTAGGGGGGTGTGCAGGGGGGCTTGCCCCCGTGCTCAGAGCATTAAGGTAAGTTTTTTTTTTTACTTTTTTATTATATATTCAAGGTTTCAAGTTTCGCTCATATGTTGTCGAACATATGAGGTTCGAAATTTTGAAGCTTTGAATATATAATATAGACCACACACACACACATATTTGCTTTGTTTTAAAACAAACAAAAACATGCTTCTTTCAGTCAAGACAAAATGCATTTTGAAAACAACAGATGACTATGGAAATAAAACAAAAGCTTGGCTTAAGTCTTTAACACAAAGACAAGACAGTTGTTAAATCAAACGGTAACATTTTCAACAGTTAGTTGCCAGGTCATTTTGTCTTATAGCTTCCTTTCTCTGTATGCCTAGGTAACATAACAATCAGTAGTAGATTTTCAGTGTGTTTGCATTGCTCACTCACTTTAGATCAGTCAGCTTTAAACAAATACAATACATTTTCCAGTTCTGCCTTCCTCTTTTACATGAATAAGTGTGGAAAATCCAGGTAATTCTTTTTAGACCTAGAGTATATGACATTCACTTTTTGATAGGGCAGCGGGCCTGCTCCTGAGGCAACTGTTTCCTATTAATTGCTGTGAATTTAGTTCTCCTGTCATATTTCCTGCATAAATGTTATCTGAATAATTCTACATTAAAGAAAACCATTATTAATGCTCGCTAACAAACTAATTTCTGCAGTCAGCCATGTACCTCCTTGACTTAATCACTGTGCATAATGACTCCCTTTACCAGTGCAGAACCATTGGCTTCAGCCATCTTGAATGGATTGTTAGCCCAGGATAGTCCATACACATTTAAGTGACTGCAGCCTGCATGATGGTGGCTCTTGATATTAAGGGGCTGCAGAGTTAAAACATTTTGTAGTGGCATTGGATTGCAATCATTTTCTGGGTAATGCCATTGTAGAGGGGCATGGTGAATAAAAACAATAAATATCTTCCCAGCAAATAGTATTTTATTTAGGTAAAAGTCCATTATGTGACAAGCCATTCCTTCTCTCTCTCAGTAGCCAGATAATGTCACTCATCTTTGCTGGTTATTCTGCTTGTTCATTCCCTGTCTATAGTCTGAAAAAAGACTGCATCTATTCCTACATTTCCTTGAAAAAGCTGGTGCTGTCAGTACTGCTTAACTCAATATATCATTTAGTCCGTTAAACTTGTTTTGTTTCAGCTGTCCATATAGTATTTGTGCATGTATAATGGAAGAAGTGGTTAGAATATCAGTGCATAAGATCAAGTCTGATAGTAGTTCTGGTCATAAACCTATTCCTGCATGTTTAAATGTTAAGATAATGAACTTTATTCTCCCAACATTATCATCACTGTATAATACATTACTGTCTAAATGTTATGTCTTAGACTCTTGGAAATGGGCTAATACTGTGCCTATTCTTAAAGGCAGAACAAAGGATTGGTGACTTAATTCAAAACTGATAAGTCATTACTGTGTAAAAGCTTAGCGAGAAGTCTTCGGATGGTCTAGAAAAAAATAATAAAACTATTTCATTCCTTGATTTATACCAGCACAGCTTTATTAAAAAAAAATCAACTGTAACAAAAATCGTGTTGATTTTTATGAGCCTGTGAGTAAAGCTATGGACTCTGCATTCAGTTTTACTATGGTTTTCTTAGATCTATCCAAAACTTTAGACAACATTCCATGTGAAGTTATAACTAACTCTGTGGTAAAGTTATCTGTTAATACATTCATTATTGAATGGGTCACATGCTGTTTAAAAAGTAGATTTCAATGAGTGAGGTTCAAAGTTTGTTTTTGTAATTAGTTGTCTGTTTCACTGAGAATACCACTAGAATTGGTCATTTGACCAGTCCTTTCTAACATGCTTTTTTTCACATTAATTCCTTCATTTAGAAGTTAGAAATTAATATTATATGCATATGATAAACAACTGGAACATTTATACACAGTACAAAAGACTATAATCTGAATAATTATTTAATATTAATATTATTAAAAATATTTAATAAATGCATCTGTATATTTGTAAAAAAGTCTTAAAAGTTAATTCTGATAAAAGTGGTGTTACATTTTCTGGGATGATTTACACAGGATGTAGTATAACTGAGATAATTCTAAACTAAAGAATGTAACAGAACATAAGGACCACGCATTCTACTTACAAGCAATTTTAGGTTAAAGATCAGTGAATAGATAGAAAAGAAGAAGGCATTAGTTCTGGTGGGACTTATTTAAAAATATGAGATATTGTTCACGTACAACCTTTACTGGAAAGGTTCATCCAGACTCTGATACAATTTACTGTGATGGAAAGGTTAGTTTGCTTTTTATTTGTTGTATTCTGTATTACTTTATTGCCTTTTTGTATTTTGTATACTGTGATTTGTTTTCTTTACACTGTGTTTTACTTGTATTCTGCTTTTAACTGCATATTAAAACTTGAAATGAGACCACAGCTCTGTCTCTTGTGAGTTAGACAGAAATTAGAACAGGTCAATTAAGGAGTCACACATAAGTTAGAAGAGGTCAGTTAAGGTTAATCATCTGTGAACTGAGGGGTGGAGCTAGGAACCAAACCTTCTATTTAAGGGGTAAAATAAAACATTTCAGAGCTTTACTGGAAAGGCTCACCCAGACTCTGCTACAGTTTGCTGTAAGGGAAAGGTTAGTTTGCTTTTTATTTGTTGCATTTTGTATTACTTTATTGCCTTTTTCTATTTTGTATACTGTGATTTGTTTTCTTTACACTGTGTTTTACTTGTATTCTGCTTTTAACTGCATATTAAAACTTGAAAATAGACCACAGCTCTGTCTTTTGTGAGTCAGACAGAAAATTCTCCCACCTGGTTACTGTTGTGTTCTTAAACACCAGTGTCTTTCTATTTGCCTTCCCCTTATGTTAATTTGACCATATATCTCATTTCCTCTCTGCTTTTACTGGCTGGTGTAAGCACAAAATTATCATTTTGTGAAATCACTCCTCTTCAACTATTTAAATTTATTGGCCATCCTATTATATTCCATAGTACCAGAATACAAAAGTCATCACCCCCTTTCACAAGAACAGGTGAAAGGGGTGGTACAAGAAAATTGCGTAAACTTGAAGTAAAAAACAAGTACTGAACCAACACTGCTAGGCAAAAACTCTATTTACTGAACATAAAAGAAAGTGATAAAAGTGAGCGCTTTCGCAATAACACTAATGCTTCTTCAGACTAATAAACAAGACATGAGTTTAAAGAGAAAGCAAGACCAATCAGCTATCATATGCAAATCTGATAAATTAACTAAAAGGTACATACATACAAGCAATGCAACAATTGTTATAAATGCAAGTGGAACAGTACAAATAAAATCTTAGTTTAAAATCTTCATTTAAAAATAACATTAATGTTTAAGCTGGCATGCATTTCTAGAATGGTTTAAGGCTAGAGACACCATTTAAACCAAGCAGTTTCTCTGCATTCAAGAGCAAGATCCATTTCTGTTCAGCCCTTTCTGTTTTATTAGATGTACCATCCCCTCTAATACTAACATCCAAAACCTGAAGAACAAAGAAGTTTAAAGTGTGTTCTGAGCCATGTAAACCAATGTGTTGTGCTAAGGCATTTCTATCTTTCTGGTTCCTAATATCCCTATAGTGTTTGAGAATCCTATCCTTCAGTGGTCTGTTAGTTTTTTCTATATAGAAGGCATGACAGACCTGGCAGCTTGCAAAATAAACAATATTTGGAGTTCTGCAGTCAGCATAAAAATCAAGTTCGATTTTAAAATTAACGTGAGGATGTATGTAGGTTGAACCCATAAGTATATACTTACAGGCTGAACAAGATCCACAGGAAATAGTCCCATACCTGGTAGACTGAGGCCCTTTTATACAAAGTTGTGATTTATAGCACAAATGTTTCTTCAAGGACTTATTGTTTTTAAATGCAAAATGTGGTGTGCTGTCTATTGTCCCTTTCAATTCATCTATTGTGTATATGATATTCCAATTCTGTTTAATGACCTCACAATATTTACTTGATGTCACTAGAGTAAGGTCAATTATTTTTTTGGTTATTATTAAGGTCATTAGGTCAATCATTGTGTATAATGCCCCATTTGGCATGTACCTTACTAGACACATGCAACAGCTGGAAAGGCCACAAAAGTACCTCATGAAGAGGATCCTATGCCTTAAACACATGTCCTACATGGACAGACTCAAAAAACTCCAGCTATTCTTTGTCTCATATTGTCTACTAAGAGGTGATCTCTGCTCGACTTACAATATCTGACCTAGCTCTGTTAGAAATGCTAAATCTAAAGAAATTCCAATCCCTCCACACCACACTGCTCCAGAGACCTCAACCTCATTACCACAATCAACAGAACATGCTCGAGGGACAGGCTCACAACCCAGAGACTGCCCATGCTCTCGAATACACTTCCCATACATGTCAAGCAGAGCACCTCACTGGCCCTCTTAAAGAGATATCTTGCTGAGTGGATCAGAAATAGAAAGTTCACCCTGGTGATCACTAAAGTGGCTCTACTTGATAGAGCCACTGGCAGCTAACATCGGGCGGCACGATGCCAGGGCACCTCTATGGGACAGGTTTGTAAAGGCTCCAGTGCCATTAGCCTAGTACACATCTATGAACCTATGAACTTATATTTCATGTGTTAGGACTATTATGGAATATATTACCTTATTTTATGTTTAGAATAAAATTGATCATGGTTCAATGGAATGTGTTCAACATCAATTCTTAAAAAGAACAAAGAAATGCAATGACTTGTTTTACAAAACTATGTTAGAATATTCTGGATTATACTCGGTGAGCTATAGATGGGTTTGAAGCTAACTGTACTTACCTTTTAACATTTTCTATGCTGGGGAATTAAGGATAATTTGTTATGTAGAGCATTACAGTCCACAGTCATTTCAAGGAGAGAAGTAAGATTTGCATTTGATAAATATAAACTAAGATAAGAACGAGGTTTATTACTCAGTGATTGGTTAAACTGTGGAATAGCCTGCCTCTGAAAATTAGATGGATTTAACTCTATGTTGCAATGCAAGCATTTATTAGATACAAGGACAATACCATTATTAGTTAATTCAACCAATTTGCAGTCTGCATTCTGATTGGCTGCTGGCCTAAAAACTATGAAATTGTGCTTTCTTAGTTATACTCATTCTTTTTTTTACTCTTTTTAATGAGCACCCTTTCAGTATAACTATTTCAGTCAGTTTTAGCCTGTCCCCTGTATCACCTTACTAATGCTTGCTAGCCATAGTCCTGCTTCTTCCCCTGATCCCAACCCTACACCTTACCTTAGCAAAAGCATTTCCATCTCAGTACCACTATACATGATATACATGTAACATATATGGCAGCACACATACATAGCACTAACTCCATCACCTTCCCAGCCCTTACTCTAACCCTACCCACTGCATTAGAATATCAAGCCCTCACTTAACGTACCCACACAATTCCTACTTTAAAACTCTGCATTTCTGGAGCAGTTCACTCTGTCAGCGAAGTGAGGGTTTGGCAGAGTGAACAGTACCCAGGACTAAAAAAGCATTGTAGGTGCACCTGAATTCCACAATATTTTGAGCTTATCACTATATTAAGTGTATAGTGTATTCTATTAACTGTAGACCAGGGATGGCAACTCCCACCCCTTCATAAGCTAGCATTTCTTGTAATCTTTAATTACAAAACTCCTTAATATACAAGTCACACACCCTTTTAGTAGTTGTTCCTGACTCCCAGCTAAGCCAAACACACTAAAGTTAATATAAGTACAAATACACAGCACAGGGTGTCTGAATTGGCTAAACAGCTCATTGTAGGCAATAAAGATATTACTTTTCTTCTGTAAGGTCCTGCATATATTCTATATATATATCTTACATTTGGTAATAGACAAACAGCTACTGATTGTTTTTTGAGGTTTCTCACATCTATTCTCGCATCTCGGGTGTAGTCCCGCTTCATTCCCCCTCGCTATGCCCGGGATCACTTTGCTCTCCACCCACCACCATTCCCATCCCAATATAATTTCCTTTATACCTAACCATTGTTAACACCCACTCTACACCTTACTTCCCCTTCCTGTTCTCCACACAAACCAGAACTAACCCATCCCTTCCCCCACACTATACTACACTAGCAAACTATTACTTCTCCTTCCACTACCCACATTACTACTACTCTCCTACTCAAACATCACCTAAGCAACACACTCACACATACCTACCAGCAAAATAAACCTACTACTAACTCCCCAATCACCAATTTCAGTACTCTAGCACTCACTACTCTTACCTATCATGCCTTTCTCTACTACTCTTTGTCTTATACTACCTCCATTACTCCTCTTCACGCTCTCACCTAACTTAATATCCATTTATCTCCTACTCTCAAAGTTCCTACAATACCTCATACTAGTGATACCTCATATCCTTATCATTCATTTGCTATTTTTGCTTCTATTTTCTATTGAAACTCCTCTTCCTAAAATCAAAATTCCCCCCACCTACATCACATTCCCTAAAAATAAAACAAAGTATTTTATCTTTAACTTTTACAAATATAACTGCCACTGCTGCCCTAATGTTCTTCTACTTGCAGGAGATATTCATCCCAATCCAGGTCCCACTCAACACAACTCCAATGATAATTATACTCCCACTAACCTAAACACCTCTGCCTCCCCAAACAAACAAATCTCCTTTTACTCAATAAACACTAGAAGTATATTAGAAAAGGTTAGTGAACTTCATGCTTGGATCTCAAGCCACACTCCTGATGTCATCACCCTAACAGAAATTTGGCTAAAACTCCAACACCATGACAAAGACTTTCTCCCTCCTGGCTACAGTACACTGCACCTTGACCGCCAAAAGAAAAAGGGTGGTGGAGTTGCCATTGTTTACTCTAACCACCTTACTCTGACAACTCCTAATAAAACTATCCAGTCCTTTTCCCCTGCTGAAATACTGACAGCCAACCTTGTACTTGACACCCATACCACCATCACAATAGGAGCAATCTACATTTCCCCAGGGGATAACTTACCCCTGCTGGAAAATATTCTGTCATACTTCTCTCAACATATTCCTAATGAAACCATTATTCTTGGTGGTGTCAGTATTAATTGGTTAACTCTCTGTAACCCAAATTCTTCCTTACACATCAACTTGTATGGCTTTACTCAAATTATTACTGATGCTACCCATACCAACAATTCTCATACACATAGCACCCTTATCGATCGGATTCTGGTCTCTCATCCCTCTAAATATCACAATCTTGAAACCCTTCTCAACACACTAATTGATCACTCCCCAATAAAAGTACTTAGATATATCCCTCACTTTACTAGACAGCATAGCTTTATCTAATGCCTCAGACTTACTAACATCCAGCCAGACACCTTTAAATCACTTCTCTGTAAAGTTAACTGGAATTTCCTTACCCAACTCCCCCTTGACAATGCTGTCCTGTCTTTCAACTCCAGCTTTCTCAGTATTCTTAGCTCACTTGCCCCACTTTGCGCAGTCCATATTAAGTCTAATATATCTCCATGGCTATCAAATTCCACCTGCATCCTAATAAGAAATAGAGACAGAACATGGAAGACATGGACCAAAACAAACCTCCCTGAAGACTTGCTAAAATACAAAGAAATTAGAAATCAGACCAAAAAGCGTATTAATAAAGATAAAAGAGACTTCTACTATAATCCACCCTCAGCCTTGAAATCTAACCCAAAAAACTTTTGGAACTCCTTAAACCACATACTACATCCTGGTCGTCCCTGTTCCCCTGATCATTGTCCTAAGACTCCCAAAGACACTGCCTCCACCTTCAGCACATATTTCATTGACTCTATAGCCAAACTATTTAACCCCAGTACCAATTCATCTATCCTTAATACGATTTCTAACCATGCTATCAAATCCCATTATACTCTCATCAAATTATTTTCCCTCTAACCTGTACCTACTAGCTACATAAAATTCCTACTTTCTAAACTCAAACCTTGCTCAGCTTCTCCCGACAACATTCCTTCCCTTTTCCTTCAGTTAGCTGCTGACTCTCTTGCTCTCCCTCTATCTATCTTAATCAACTGCTCCACTTCAGAGTCTAAAGTCCCTTCCATATGGAAACAATTCTTCACTCTACCAATACATAAAGGAGGTAACTCCTCAGACATCACTAATTTTAGACCAATTGCCATCCTCTCGTCTCTCTCTAAAGTTCTAGAAAAATGCATACATAAACAAGTTATGCACGACCTACCCTCTGAAAATCTGATTACACCCACTCAACATGGCTTTAGACCAAAGCATACTACTACTACCACCCTACTATCATTCCTTAATACTATAGCCCTTGCCAGAGATAACAACAAATTTGTCTCCTACCTATTCTTAGATCTCTATAAGCTTTTGACACTGTCTCTCACCCTCTCCTTCTGCACAAACTAACCAACCTTAACTTCTCCCCTGCTACTGTTGCATGGTTTTCCATCTGCCTCACTGGCAGATCTCAAGCAGTGAAGGGGCAATCTGCACTCTCTCCCCTCCTCTCCCAGTTAAAATGGGTGTCCCTCAGGGTTCCATCCTTGGTCCACTACTTTTCAACATCTTCACTAATCTTCTTTATTCTTCTTGTCCTCATTCATCACTGGTCCAATACGCTGATGACTCTACTGTCATCACTATTGCTGACTCTCCCTCCGAACTCATCTCTACAACACAGACTTCCTTTAACTCAGTAGAAAACTGGCTCTCTGTTAACCAGCTTATCTGTAACCCCCCCCAAAAAAAAAATACTAAGCTACTCCTTTTTCTTCCTAAAAACTACAACCACATTAAATCCACTTTCACAATCCTGTCCCTCAATAACACACATCAAGGTGGAAACTAGTGCTAAACTCCTTGGTGTCATCATTGACGACCAACTTAAATTCAATCTACACATTAACAACTATATCAAGAAAACTCATCAGGAACTAGCAAGAAAATGTTTCTCACCAGTGAAGCTAAAGTAACTCTCTCTTATGCCTACCTCCTACCCAGTCTATTTTATGGCTCTCAAATTCTTACTTCCCTCAACTCCACACTCCTTGCCAAACTTGAATCTACCCACAACAAGATAGCCAAATTTGCAGCACATCAAACTTACAAGTCACATCACTGTCTCTCACTGAAACTCCTTAACTGGCTTGAACTACCTTATCGGCTTCTTCTCCCTCTACTCCAGATCATCCACTCCATCCTTTATCCGCCTTCTTACTGTCCTACTCTATCATCTGTCATCTCCCACTATTCACCTGCTAGATCCCTCCATACCTCTAACCTAGATCTGCTACAAATCCACAAACCTAAGAAAAGATGTATTCTCTATAGCTATAATTCTTCCAAGACATGGAACAAACTGCCACTAGAGATCAGGTCACTCAAGCAACTTAGTCAATTCAAGCTAGCCACTAAAGAATACCTGTTAAGCCAATGGACCCCCCCCCCCTTAAACGGCTTATCAGCACTAACTGTACACCTCTATCTGCTCCCAACCTATTTAACTTTAACTCTATAGAGCTTGTCTCACATTAACTTCTCTAACCTAATAACATTGCATTATTCTTATCTGCATAATGTAAGATTTTACATCTGGTGATAAAACTATTGTTAGTCCTTCTGAATGATGTAGGATTCTAAATCTGACAGACATAATGATTAGTTTACTGTAGTAAATCCTTGTTTTATATGTATATGTTGCTTTGAATATTTTCTGTAAACTGGCTGTTGATTGTTTATTTATTTTTGTAAATTATAATCTGTAGAACATATGGAGCTTTTCTCTCTGGGCCTCCACTGAGAAAGAGCTACTTAGCTCAGTCAGACAAGCCCGGTCAACAAATAGGTTCATAGGTAGGTACTAGGCAATTGGCCCTAGGGCCTATATAAGCCTGGCCAAATGGTAACCTGGCTTTTGCCACCCAAGAAAATTATTTTCTTGTGCTGCTGTCAAGCAGAGCCACAGAAGTGATCCCTGGGGTGAATTTCCTATCTCCCATCCAGTCATCAAGATTTTTCTTGAAGAGTGCTAATGAGGACGTTTGTTTGATATAGATAGGTAGTTTGTTCCAGAGTATGGGAAGTCACTGAGACAGGAATCTATCCTCCAGCATGTTCTGTTTATTGTGGTGACAAGGTTTAGGTCCCTAGAGCGTGTAGCTCAGAGGGTTGGGATTTCTTTACGAGGAGCATGTCCAACAGCTCTGGGTTTGACATAGCTTTGTATGTTAGGCAGAGATCGCCTCTGAGTAGGCGATACGCGACAGAGTAAAGCTAGAGTTTTTTGAGACAGTCTGCGTAGGGCATCTGTTTGAGGCCGGTAATCTTCTTTGTGAAGTATTTCTGTGGCATTTCCAGTTGTTGTAGATGTCTTGTGAAATAAATAAATAAATAAATTGTGTGTGTGTGTATGTATATATATATATATATATATATATATATATATATATATATATATATATATACATACATATACATATAGATATCTAAATTTTGAACTTTCAAAAACATTGACTTTCTTATGGTCGAGACCATAACATCGAAGTTTTGAAACTTTGAAAGGTTAGCTACTTAAATGACAACTACAAGACTGGTGAAGCAATATAGCTCTCAACTTCTTCGCTCATTAATTCGGGATAAAGCCAAAATATACTGAGGAGAGGACTTCTTCTTCTTCTTTTGGCTTTTCCCGGTTAGGGGTCACCACAGCGGAGCATCTGTCTGCTCATGATTGACAGTGGAGTTCTACAGTGTCGAGTTGCCAGCCCGGCGCCCAACTTTCCACAGAAGACGCACACACACACTCACAACTAGGGCCAATTTAGAGTGTCCAATCCACCTACATCATGTCTTTGGGTTGTGGGAGGAAACTGGAGCACCCAGAGGAAACCCACGTGACCATAGGAAGGACATACAGACTCCACACAGAAGGCACCCCAGCTGAGGATTGAACCGGAGAACCTCTTGCTGTGAGGTGACATCGCTAACCGCTGCACCACCATGGCCCAAAATCAGAGACAATGTTTTAAACATGACCAAAATTATCTTTAAAAGTTTACAGAATGACACTTTATGAATCAACATACATCTTCTGAATAACAAGGAGCATGGCACTGTAAAGGTCAAATATGTTATGAGCGACCAGGCAGATTTATAAGATAAAATCTATGATGTTTGCAAAATCATGGACAGTTGAGAGGCATGTGAAGCAGGTAAGAAGAGACGAGCCAGCTTTGAACATGACATTGTAAATCTTGCACTGTGGATATTTTAGTGGTAGCTAGAATCTAATGCAAATATATACAATCATATGCATCTTGCTATTGGAAATCAAAGGAAGACATGCTTTCTTGGAGCATGTTCCAAGAAAATACACGTGAGGAGAAGGATCTAATGTATCTTAATGATTCATATGTGAGGTATGGGTAAAATACATTATAGCTTCTGATGAGATTTTGATACTTGGTTACAGCTTTCTGCACATTTTCCCCACAAACCAGAAAAGGGAGTGGCATTTCACTGTTTTACCAAAATAACATCCACATTTCTCTGTACTATAACTCACTTCCATCTTTTTTTTCAAAACCAGAAATACTAATCTACCTCCTAAAGATTAACAACACCCAGACTTTATTGCATCAAAGCCCTCTATGACTCACCCTTTAGTGTCCACAACTGTAACATATTGAAAAATTTATTTCCTGTTTATCTTCCAATATACCAGTTGTAATTATCATATTATGTGATGGAAACATCAGTTGGTCTTCCACAACACTCCCCCCAACAACCTCCCTGTATAATCCTTTTCAAATTCACTCAGTCAATCAATTCCATTATTAAACACGATAAATCTACAGGCTCATCATCCATATTAGACTAGATCTTAACTTGATCAAAAAGTATCTTCCTCATAAGACTTTGATGAGAATATTAATGTTTATTATGATGGTGTCCAAAATGATGAGATATATAGAAAACATCAGATATACAGACGTTCCACCCTATACCCTATGTGACTATCATCTAATATTTGCTCTTCTCTTTCTACCCAAACATAGCAAGTCAGTAATTTATAAGACTGTCAGAAATCTCACACTACCTACCAAACAACTCATCCACTTATGATGAGGTAAAGCATGGAATACTTGAAAAATGGATAAAACCACAAACACATTTACTGCATTTGTAATAAAACCAAAGCCCAAATAAATTCAGACAGAAAACGTATTTCCTCTCCCAATAGATCTACCACACCAAATCCACCAAACTATTGCAGTCCACCATTTCTAATCTTTAAAAACCTATCAAGCCCTCACAGGCTAACAGTCTACCTACTGAATACTACTTCAGTGTAGCTTGTACTTTCAATATCCACTTATTCGGTACTGCTATCTCTCTCTCTCTCTCTCTCTCTCAAACTCTAATTACTGTTTCACTACTGCTCCTTCGCTCTCAAACTGTAACCACAGTATAGACCCCACTCCAGCTCCTACATGCTGTTCTAAAAATAATCTTGACTTTAAAGTAGCCCCCACCAAAACCTTCAACCTGCACATCAAAAAACTAAAAGTCATCACCATTGCCCCAGATAACCTTCCTACTGAATATATAAAACTAGCAGCTGAAACTTGAGCCTACTTTATCCCTAAATTAATTAACAGATCAATCTAGGAAGCATACTTCTACTTCATTTGGGAAAAATCCTTAATCTTCCTACTATACAAAGGTGTCCCACCCTTTAATATTTCTAACTTAAGATATATAGCTATTATATCACCCCACTAAAACATTTTATTGAAATGTATCTACTCACAATTGTTAAAGTTCCTCCTCAACCACAATCATGTCTCATCATGCCAACATGACTTGCAATCCTCTCACAACACTAACACAGCTCTCCTCTCATTTGTCAACACTATAAATACTATTTCTTAAGCTCTCTAAAACATTTGATGCTGTCTCTCACACTCCTTTTACCTTCACAGACTCTCCAAGATTGGATTATCAGACAAACCCATTCTGTAATTTAAATCTTACTTTTACCATAGCATTCACAGTGTAAAATGGCTACAAGCCTCCCCCATATTCCTCCCCAACCTGGTCACTGTCCCTCAAGGATTTTTCTTCAACCAGCTTATCTTTAATATATTTATCAACAAGCTGCTACCAGCACTAACCACTTGCATTGTGATCCAGTACATGGGTGTCTCCAGCATCTGTTCAGTACCCTCGGTCTCTGAACTTCAAAAAGTCACTCAACATTCCTTCAAGTATGTGGAAGCATAACGTCTGAAATTTAACCTAGTCATAACCCACCCAAAAACAAACTTATGCTCCTAACATTTAAACCAGCATCAGCATTACTCATCCCCTTCAGTCAACTGATGGTACATAAATTGAACTAGTCCACTACACAAAACTACTAGGAAAGACTAAAGATGAACACCCAAAATTTGAACTAGACATTCGCCCAGTAACCCATAAGACCAAACAAATGTTAGGTACACAATAGCAATCAAAAACAATTGGTCTGATGAAGCCTACCTTCTCCCTCTCCTGGCATTCCCATTAGCAATCTTTACAATCTACAAACAACGCAACTCAGAAAATTTGAGTAATCATACAACAATCCAGCAGAATACATTACTGTGTCATTTTCAAACAGCTAAACTGGCTCAATTTCTGCAACCCCCTCAAAGTCATCCAATTACAAATGGCATAAAAAAATCAGCCACTGGCCACAAGAGTGTCCATCAGCAGTCTACTAAAGTAGTCTATCCCTTCTCGTACTCTCTATCCATCTGAATAAAAATTTCTGAAAAATGTGAATGTATCAAGCAGTAGAATTTCCTCCAAACTTTCCTCTACCAAATAAATGCACTAAAGTCTTTCAAACAGGATGCAGATTTTTTTCATGAGATATGCACTTGACACAGCTTCAAACCACCTGATTAGCTCATCCCAGTCTTTCCACCTCTCCCCATATAGTAACATGCTGGTACCACTATCTTAACAATGACACTGCTCTAGCCAACTGAATCGTTCCTCCATCTTCTTCCACCTTTCCCCACACAATAGCATATAGCTACCAGCAACTACATCACATCTCTTGTGCAGACTCAATTCTTCTAAACTAACCATCATCAGATGGCTGCCCTAATACAGGAATTACCATCTAAATGTCCTCATCTAGTTCTTATCCTAAACACATATCTCTCTGGCCACCACCTAACTCTGCTGTATATGTTCTGCTACATATTCCTTACCAACTCAGCTGTCATAGAACTTTGTCTCTATTTCACCTCATACTAACTTCTTTTCTATCCCTATCCAAGGCTCTTCTTATATCAATCTCTCGCTCTCTTCAATCTTTCACACTTGTGTCAGCCTAACATAGGTATCCACCAGTCATTACCTCCTCACTATTTGAGTGTCTGCCTCCAACATTATTTTTATATAAAAACTTCCTTTAAAGTATGTGGCTTGTACAGTGCAACCAGCAAAGCTGTCTTTGTATTTCTTTATATAAAAGATTTACTTTATGTGCATTAGAGTGCAACCTCTGAAATTGTTGTTCTACAAGTTTTAAAAACTATTCACCTTAATGTGTGGCTGTTTATAAATATGTTTACAATGCAATTAAGTCATTGTTGAAGTACTGCTGTATCTCAGTTATTTTTGCATTAATTTTTTTTGTAAGTAACCATGGAGCTTTTCTCCCCAGGACTTCTCTAAAAATGGGTTTTAATTCCTAATTGGACTTCTGTAGTAAACAAATATAAATAAATAACTAACTAAATAATAAGTCAAATCATGCAGGTATTGCAGAAAGAAACTAGTGAAGGTTAATAATATACCGCAATATCTAGCTGTTTTGATGCCAAGAGAGGAAGGGTTTTTTTTTCATTTCTTCAGGCTTAGGGACATTTGTTGCTGATGAACTTTCTACTAAGTTGGTGACCATAGATCAAGAGGAGCAAGAAAATGATTGATAACAGTCTGTAGATAACTACTGCAAAGATAAATTGAGTAATGCAGTACGCTCTACGGATTTTAGACAGCTTTACATGCATACAGTGAAGAGAACTGGGGAAAAAAGAAATAACATCTGAATGAATAATTTTCAATGTTAATCTAAAGGTATAGTGGTCTAGCAGTTAGCACAGAGAATTAAGGCTATGAATTATTAAGGAGCTGCTTTCTGTAGTCCAGGGTTTGTTTTCCTTGTCTACCATTTGCCTGTTGAGTGACTGAGAGTATCATATAACCAGGCAATGCAAATGAGAAGCTGGCCGGGCTAATCATTGGTCCCCTTGGACTGCATGCCTAGTAACCTATGAACGCACATAGCATTTTCAAAGGATGGGTAAGGGAAAGAAGGATGCTGTGTAGAGATGATGACACGGATGAGGTTAGAAAGAGATAATTTATATATTAACATATTTATTTCATTTTGCTAGCTAGATTTGTCTTCCTGAGCCAAACATTCCCTTACAAGGAAGAACTAGATAAAAATAGCTTCAAAAGAGAAAACTAGAGAAAATGCAGCTGTAAGCTTCCTGGCTGTTGTAAAAAGGAAGAAACCAGAGTACACAGAAGAAACTTATATGGACAAGGCAGGAATGTGCAGACTAGCTAAGTAGCACATAGTTATAAAGGCTAATCAATGGAGCTGAAAATGACAGTAATCTGCCCCACGTATTTCAACACTAATGTAAGGAAATCAATTCTCACAGAGTGGGTGGTGAGATTTTTGAAAATACTGTGAGCTGGAGATAAATTGTCAGTCAGTGGTATTCAGATCATGAAAGAGAACAGGCAGTGGTAAATGAGAAGTAGTTAAATAGCGGTCCACTTGAATATTCTGGCAGAATAGATAGATCTCGTTTTTATTCTCACTGTCTTTGTATGTACTTAATTTATGGTGTCAGGGAATCACACAGTAACACCCATTAACACCTGCTGAACTAAAGTAGCTATCTTAATAGCTGCTGTTGAAAAAAACATTTCTAAGAATGCTTGTGGTTCATTTACATCTTTTATCTGAATAAATTGACAGGTCCCCGGACAACCATTTAAAACCAATCCAGCTTTTAAGGTGCATTTAGAGAAAGTTATAGTGGATAACCACATAAATCATACCAATTGACATGACAGGGCTGTGGCAATTTTTTACCATTTAAAGTAGTACTAATGCTACCCAGAACTAAATTCAGCATAATACGCTCCTTCCATTTTTATTTGTTTCAACTCAAACTTTTTCAGTATGCATCAGCAGGTAAAAGCATACCTTTTTATAATATTGTATTATAGGGCTATAAAACATGCAAATTGTAATGCAGTATAATCAAAATATAAGCATTCCCATAAGGAATATGAAATGGTTTCCTGTTGCATCTTATTTTATACATAATTTGCTTCTGTCATAGAATACGTCAAATGAATTGATGCATTAAATAAGAATATTTTGTATGATATCATTCTTTGTGTATGTTATGCTTATGCTAAACTGCATTTCATCATTTTCATAGCAGACTTAAATAAATGCTAGTTTCTGCCCTGCTTAATGCTGTGTTGATTAACAAATGTGACACAGAGTTAAAAGGATTGTATTAAATAAATCAAACTCTGCAGTGCAATTGCAAATATGCCCTATATTTGCTCTGGCTTAGGGCATCTTTTATTCTCAAACTGCAGATTTTTCACGGATATAAAATAGCTCGAGGACAAAAAAATCATAAGTAAAACTCAATAAGAAAAGTGCTTCCTCATTTGCATTGCGGTTTTCCTTTTATCAACTCTGCCACATCTGAATTGTTCAGTCATTATCACAAGGTAATCACTAGTTGTCATTTCTGTTAAAATAGCGAACAGACGACAGCTCCTGAAATGTAGCTTCATTTCCTGTCACCTGACTAGCCTTTCTGATTAAAATGCTTCCTTGAGTACTGCACAGCTCTACCACCTACGGCATAGCCAATGGCAGCATCGAAAGTGCTCTGGATTCACTCCATGAGTTTCATAAAAGCTGAACTAATTGCAAAGAGACATGAGTGTATTCAGGCAAAGAAAGGCCACTGAACTGTAGAACGTTACTCTGATCTACAAAAAGCAATTGTGTAGAACCTGAAATGCTGATTGCTTGGTCAGAAATGTCATCTATGTGAAGTTAATTCTTCTTATATCATTTCACCCTTACAGAGCTGGTCTATAGCCTGTCCCTGTCTTGTAGAAATATTCGCAGAAACACATTCGGAATGATGACAATAAAAGGAAGATCAACACTCAATTTGTATGTTTTAATCTTTTATTATTTATTTTTTAAGAACTTTTTTCTAGTGATTTAATAGAAAGATGTTTAAATAGAAGCAGAAAGTATGCATGGTGAAACTACAGCTCGAATAGGAAATTAACATCTCGTGAATAAAAATAAAAGGATGTCATACTTGTGCAACTAACGAGTTTAGTGTCTGTCTCTAATATTTCATATTATTTCCTCAAATGTAGATAAACCTGACTGATTTTGATTAATTCTTTAGTTGAAGAGAAGTGCAATAGATCTTTAATTTAGCTTTCTTAAAACATCATTTCTCTGATAATTTCTACATGGTGGGCACACAAAGCAAGAACCATTTTAGCAGTTTAACAACAAATAGAATAAACTTCAAAAGAAATGCAGCTGACCACAATAATAGGCCTGATAGTTAATGTCTAGCCACATTCAATTAGCGTACAAGTCAAATAATTGAACAGCTGGGCAAAGGTCAATGTCTTTTAACTATGTTCAATCTCCCAAAAGAAAACTAATACTTTTGTACTTGTTTAATAGGTACACGTCTAAAAATCAGCCTGCTATCATACAATGATAGAGTCATTTTGCATTCATTGTTGAAATGTTCCTTATGTCTCATACACCTCATGTATATTGTATCAATATATATGCAATGTTACCCTAAGCACATCTAGTATATGTTGGTTTATAAATGAAACTACCTGTTAATATGTTTACAGATTCTGGGCTTATTGATTTGCTATAGTGCAACTAAATGTGGCAGAATTACTTAGACCCTTAGCACTTCAACAATCTTGTAAAAGCCTTAATTTCAATCGCAGGTAACAAGTATTTGCAAACAAAGTAGGAAAATCATGTATACTTTTTACAAAGGTAGCAGTAGTTTTATTAAATTTGGAATGAAAAAAAAATAACACTCATGGCAGCAAACACTGACTTGATAGCCCTAGCTTATTCCACAGTGGCACCATTACTAGGCAACTGTATCGGAGTGTAATTTAGAAGTTCATATACAAAGCCAGATATAATTGCACCAGGCACCTTATTTAAAATATTGGGTCATTTGAAAAAAATAGAGAGATTGTAATGTCGGTCTTACTGCATCATTAGTATGATAGACTTATGTGTTCATAGATGAGTATTAGCTAGGCAAGCTGTCCTTGTCAGCCATTTTAAGCCTAGCCAGCTTTTCTTGTTGTGCATGAAATAACCTATCAAATTTAGTTATATACTAAGCTTACCCATCCCATTTGTCAATAATGAAATATTACCCCTAATAAGTATATCTGGGATCATACCATTGATAATTTAAGGGGACATATGCATGGGATAAAGCATTTAAGAGCTGCCTGTATGCATTAGTAGTACAGGGGGCCGTCTTGGGGTAAATTTTCTATTTCTTATCCCTAGATCTAAGTTGTGCTTTTGTGAATGGGGAGTCTGTTCCATAGCAGCAGTATCTTTTATGAGATATACGTGTCCCTCCAAAGCATTCTCTTGATTTTGCAGAAAAGGTTTAAATCCTTAGTCAGAGTATTTCTGATGTCTTTTAACTTTCTGATGTGCAGTAAATCCACCACCAATGGGTCAGAGGATGTCTTGAATGCCAAATATAAGTCAACTCTAAGTAGTCTGTAGGATACTGAGTAGGTGACGGGGCTTTGAGTTGGTTCAGGTAGGACATGTTGTTTAGGCCTTGTATCCTTTTAGAAAAGTATATCTGTGGATGTTCTAGTTATTGCATGTTTCTGGACAGATACTTGCTAAAGAGGGGATTATATTTAGTAATTGGTCTAATGAGGGCTCAACAAATGGGGACAATGACATCCCTAACTATAGACATAATCCCTTTGTTAATAAGTTGTGCAATATAGAATGACTTTCTTATAACAATAAACACATTTTGATCAAATGTTAGGTCACTATCCACATAAATTCCCAAATCCTGAACAAAGGGGTCTACTCTTAGGAATGTAATGTCAATGTGGAAGTATTTGGGAATTCAATGACTGCTTCTAGCTTGTACTAATCATTGTTAGAACCACTGCATGACCAAGCTCCACTTTTCTGTCAGTCTTGGAAAAGCAAAATATACATCATTGTGAGACCATTTTAAAATGAGACCTATGTTAATGTTATTACTATTTTATTAACTGTATTTATGACAGGTCTAATTAATACAATAATAAAAACAGTTATTGAAAGATTATTGAAAAATATGACTTTACATATTCCATGATATAAAACAAGATGGAAAATATATTCATATCCCTATTAAGTAATTTAACTATGGGGACCTACATTGATGTTCTGTCATGATTTGCATTACGGTATACTATAAAATGAACTTAAACCACAGAAAGCACCATTGTACACTTTGAATTCCAAGGGATACATCAATACAAAGTTTGATAGTATTTGGCATCTGAAGGTTCTACCTCGTGTTTTGTGGTCTTGCCTCCAGCTGACTTATCTTTAGCTGATGCATTGCATAGTGGCAGACTTTCATAAGCTCACCTACATCTGCAAATCTATACTTTTCAAATGCCCAAATAAACATTCTGCTAATCCTTGGAATCTGAGGATTTGTGCTGGAGGTTTATAGTCTAGCACCTGACTGACTCATCTTTAGCTAAGCACAGCATACCAGGAATCTTCACAGGCTCCTTTACTCCTGAAAATCTGAACTTGTCCCGGTCCCCTTCAATAACACACATCACACCAAATGACATTTGACGACCTTTATTAAATTTCCATAACATAGCTTTGATCACCAGTTCATTAATTACAACTAATCGTTATATAATTGATTCTAAATACATCATTGTAATGTTAATCAGGGCAGCGTACCTACTCACCCTGCCCCAGTAAGCAGTGTCCATACCTCTGCTCACTTACTTTACTTATGAAGCAGTGTCCCATATCACTTCATACACCATTCATTGTAATGTTAATCAAGGCAGCATACCTACTCACCCTGCCCAACAAGCAGGGTCCATACCTCTGCTCGCTTACTTTAATTATGAAGCAGCGTTCCCAACTCACTTCATACACCATCCATTGAATTACCTTCCACCAAATAAGCACCATCCTTACCTCAGCTTGCTTATCTATTCAGCAAGCTTCCTCCAACTATCCATTTCCTTTCACCAGATCCTTGAAATGAACATCCAGACACCAGAGGGGGAACAGAAGATGGAAAGCCTATCCCTCTTCTCCGCCTAACCCCATTGATAAATATCCCTACTCCCCCCAACCCACCAATGAAAAGAGGGAGGGTGGGTAGCAAGTTCACTCCAAAATGTGATTGCCTAACCCATCTACAGTAGACTAAACCTCTTAAGCCCCTCCCCATCATTATCTCATTTCCTCTTAACCATCCCTGCCTCCACTTAACCCTTTAACCTCCCGAACCCACTTAACTACCCCTAATATCAACCTAACCCTCCCATGAAGATGTCGCTGGACAACTTAGTTTGTTGCCAAACTTCATTTGTCCCAGTCCCCTTCAATAACACACATCACACCAAATGACATTTGATAACCTTTATTAAATTTACATAACATAGCTTTGATTACCAGTTCATTAATTACAACTATTCATGATATCATTGATTCTAAATACAGCAAAACATCCTTGTAATGTTAATCAGGGCAGCATACCTACTCACCCTGCCCCAGCAAGCAGTGCCCATACCTCTGCTCACATATTTTACTTATGAAGCGGCATCCCATCTCACTTCATACACCATTCATTGTAATGTTAATCAGGACAGCGTACATACTCACCCTGCCCAACAAGCAGGGTCCATACCTCTGCTCACTTACTTTACTTATGAAGCAGTGTCCCATATCACTTCATACACCATTCATTGTAATGTTAATCAAGGCAGCATACCTACTCACCCTGCCCAACAAGCAGGGTCCATACCTCTGCTTGCTTACTTTAATTATGAAGCAGCGTTCCCAACTCACTTCATACACCATCCATTGAATTACCTTCCACCAAATAAGCACCATCCTTACCTCAGCTTGCTTATCTATTCAGCAAGCTTCCTCCAACTATCCATTTCCTTTCACCAGATCCTTGAAATGAACATCCAGACACCAGAGGGGGAAAAGAAGAGGGCAAGCCTATCCCTCTTCTCCGCCAACCAGCCTGACCAGGCTGTTCCCCTTCCCTTCTCCCCAAAATTGTTCAATCCACTACATCCCATAAAGGGAAGAGTCAAGCCAAACATCATTTGGTTTACCCATCATCTGAAAAGTACCTTAGAATCCCCTCATAGACCCTATTACCATGTCATCACTGAAGCACACCCTAATGAAACTAAATAAAGTAGAATTACCATGACCCCGCTGTAACACCGGAAAATCCACACCAAGAGAACACACACCCTTTTAGCCCGCTGCCTTCAAAGATGAAATCATGGCTCAACCTGAACGTATTGATAGCCTATAACCACAACAAAACCACAAACTATAGCCCCTTGAACTCAAGACTGCACCAAGTCAAACAACTAGTAGCAAGTCTCACACCCAAGACTGTTAACCATAGCATATCACCTTAGCCCACCCACTACCCAGTTCTATATGTGCAGCAACTCCAGTACTGTAGGGATCAGTCTAACTCCAACTTTAATGTCCTACCTTAGCTGGCAGAAAACTAGCACCCCTTGACCTAGTTCCTGAAAACTCACCTATGCTCAGCAACAAAATACTCTACCTGCCCAGCCATAAACACTCCGAATTCACTCATTACCAAACCATTCTCAACCTCTGTTTGGCCCTGGCCTTTCCTCTTGAGAGCTCTTTCCTTATATTACCTATACTACTAGTAGACAATTACGACCTGTCCTACCGCAGCCTTATCCTGCAACAAAGCTTCCTTTAAACTGTCTCTAACTCCCCTGTAACAATATACCCAAATTTAAAAATACCCTACCAGCCGCCTACCTACCAGGCTTCCTAAACTCCATCCACAAAATTCACCCAAACCCCAAGTAAAATGATCCTTGTGGTATTCTGTAAAACCTTAACCTGTTATTTAACATTAACACTACCTACTCAAGTGACAAATTTGTCACCCCAAAGACACCGCTCGTTAGGAATCAACTCCAGCATCCTATAAAACACCTCATTGGTCCTTCCCCCAAATATGGTTCAAACACTGAATGAATACAACCACCCCAAGGTTTTAAGAAAGCAAGGGTTGAACTTCACTGGCTTGCAAGAGCCTTAGGGGTTTAGCCTAATAAGTCCTGTGCTCCTATGAATGTCATGACTACTCATCCCATGGGATCCCCACACTCCCTATAACCATCCCCACCCATTACCCCCTTTGCCCCCCTACCTACCTCTTCCTTACTTGCCCCCTATACGAATGCAATAATCAGCTCCCACTAATTGAACACAGAGCTCTAATATGTCTTAATAAGGTGATTACTCAGACCCACTTTGATCCTCATTCAGGTGGCAAAACATCCGCCTATCAAAACGTTACCTTTCAGATCCCTTATCAAAGCACCACATGATGCCTTCTGCCCTTCAGCAATTTCAGTCAATAACTGTTGCCACCTTGAGCTCCCCTTGTGTAGCCACTTCGCTCGCCACTGCTTCCATCATCTGCAAATTCACTGTATATTGCCACCCCTGGTACTCAGCACGCACTATCTACAAAGAAAAGGAGAAGAGTAAACCTTCTAAAATGTAAAGAAAAGGCTCCATCTTATACACACCTATTCCAAATTACAATCACAGCATTCCAAGACCCCATCTGCAAGAAAGAAAAGACATGTAAATCCTCCAAAATACATAACCACCATTCCAAGACATCTTCAAGGAAAACCTATCCCACCAACACAGGACAGAATGTGCCACCGCCACTCACATCTATGACAAAGCAGCGATAACTGAAGCTATGCTTCCAATGACCCTAGCAAAAAACCCTAGATACCTTTAACTACCAGTCGAGTATGTTAAACCAACCTCCACTCATGAAGGGACCTAGCAATATCCACAACCTGGGTAACCTTCAAAACTCAGGGGCATCTTTAAAACATTAGTGCTATTGACTTGAGACATTGACAAAATCAGAGCATATGAATTAATATCCACTTACCGAAGTAAAAGCAGCCTACAACTAACTCTTAATATTTATTGAGTGTAATTCACTACCTTCCTCCAAAATTCACTAACTTTAAAGGTGATTAAGAAAATCAGGAACAGCGAGGGATATGCTTGAGAGACAGAAACGGAGTACTGTATGATATACATGGGTATGCTTCTAGATAGTTTTGCAATGCAGCACATATAACAGCCATAATGAAAATTAAATTGTTTTGTTAAATCCTTCACTGATGAGTTAACAGGATTCTGTAGTGCTTACATTTTAGATCAGTAAAATAACCTAAGCCCATGCAATTTAACAACATGTTTACTGTAATAAAAATGTCTGACTTGGAAGATTATTGTAATGTAAGGTAAAGTCTGTCCTTCTGGAAGCCTGGCTGTTGTATACTGAGATCTTGGGCTATTGTATATTGAGATCTTAAATACTGTTTGTGATTTTACTTATTAATTTTCACTAAATTAAATAAAAATTATTATGGAGTACTTAATTTGCCAGAGAACCACTTTGTTATGAAAGCAGAGCAAATTTTTGTAGCAAAATCCAGACATGCCGTACAGTGGAGAAGTTTTCCATTACTATGCCCTGTCATGAAGAAAGTGTGCTAACCCCCCTTCCCATAAGTGCCTGTGTGCAATGCATGACCAAAAACCGAGAATCATGACCCACTCCCAACAAAGAAACCCACTTGCCATACATTTTCTCATTTCCCCGCCTCCTTTCTCCAAATGTCTGTTTGTCCTGCTCCTGTCACTCTGCACGCATGCCACAACATCACACCCAATTTCCCTTAAGTTTTACCCCAGAGATGTAGTAACTGCTGCATGCCATAGAGCCATTACTTAGGGGCCTTGTGGTCTGCAAGGCACATGAACACATCTCAACTTAAAAAAAAAAAAACAGCTACTAACAAGCCAGACAGTACTTTCATCTTAGGCATAACAAATTCTTTGCCTAATGAAGCGGACCAGCCAGCCAAGACAAAACTATACTGTGACTGGATTAACAAGGGCACTATGTCTAACTAGCACTCCCAACACCAGTTCTGAATAAAATCACATATTCCACAAGCTCTCCTAACTGTGTAGGAAGGCCTACCATCCTTATCCTGATATAAACTACCTAGCCGAACGCAGCTACTCAAATTAAAATGCATCAGCAGACTACAACGCCATCTTGTAACACTAACACACCTAAGCGCAAGCAGCTGCAACTAAACAGTAGGGAAACCAATGTCCCTATATACTTGAAAACATTAATATTACCGCTACAGATTTTTCTCCTGTTCAGTTGCACTCCTCACTTCCTACTCTTGGTTTCGCACTACCAAGTTCAGCAGCGAAACAGCTTTAAAAGAAATAACACGTTCAATTAATTTGTCACCAATATTGCAACCCTGTAGAATCTGTACAAATGATGTGTATGGGCAAAACCCATACCGTCCATAAACTCTGTACACAAGAGTATTACACATACCTACTGCCTCCTCCATAGAATGACCTCCTTCAGCCATTATTGCAATTATATTCATGCATGACCCACAGCCCTTACCAGCAAGAGATTTACCAAACAGCATGAAACGGACATGCATCCTTCACCATTCACAGCCTGAAATGCACCCACAAAGAAAAAAAAAACTCAACAGCCAGCCACCATGCTGCTCAAAGCCCGCGAAAGCCACCAAGACACACTAGGGAAGCCAGCAATCACACGTGCACTTCCCCACAAAACTACACAACTGTCAAAGAGAAAAAAAAAAACCTTCACTCAGCGGTATCTTTCCCCTGCATCCTTTGGCAGGCAGTCTGGGCTCATCGAAACGTAAATGCACCCAAAGAAACTGTGACCTCCTGTCAGTAAGATACAGTTATTAGAGGTGGAATGAACATACTGAGGGGCAATCAAGTGCGTGAGTCAGATCTCCACCATTGCTGTGCAACTGCCATCACTGAGGAAGTCCCACCATTTACTTTATCTCTGCATATCCCTAGTGTACAGTGCTGCTCTCACTCCACGACTGCTGCAAAATAACCACTTTAACAAGGCAGCACAACCTCCCTCAAGGAAATGCTCCCCTTAAATGACCGTACTTCTCAACTCTCTCCACTCTTCCTATTTTATTTATTTTTTCATTTTTTTTCTTTTTGTCATGAGAAGGAGCGGGTACTGTGAGGCGAAGTGTGGAACTCCATGAAAACCTGGATAGCTAACTGGTAAAGTAGCCAAGGCCAATGAACTGTAACCACCACTAATGCAATCTAAGCTGCCCCTGGAAAAGCCGATGGAACAGTAAACACGACAAATCCAATTCAATCAAATGTGCAAAAAAAACTTGCTTATCCAGGCAGCCAAGCAGAACCTGAAAGCAACATGGCCTGTAAGCCACATAAACCCACGTAACCATCACGCTCCAAAACTGAAACCTTTGGGAGGTATGACAAGACCTTACCTACATTAAAATGCTTTCACTCAAATCCCAGCAATGAAAAGCAAGTTTTTTTGTTTTAATTGTTTTCCCCACAGAGACAAGGGGAGGAGATGGACAGATATGAATTTATGACTACCAGTTATTAATACCATACACTGAACGGAGCCCTTCCTCATTTAAGCCTACCAAGCTCCCACAACATATTAATGTTCAAGTAAAACAAACCTTTAATTTACATAACCTACACCATTAATATCCCCATTAGAACTGCAATAGTTTTGGAAATCTATTATTAGTGAAATGAAGGTAATATTATACCACCAAACTGACCTCATTCTTCAAATTCCTCTTAACCCCAAGTCCTACCTAATCACCAAAGTTCCCAAAGGCCATTTTGGATGTAACCCTGCTCTGTAGCACGTTCACACCAAAATGTGATTGCCTAACCCAACTACACTAGACTAAACCTCTTAAGCCCTTTCCCAACATTATCTCATTTCCTCTCAACCATCCCTGCCTCCACTTAACTCTTTAACCTCCCGAACCCACTTAACCCCCTACTAATATCAACCTAATCCCCCATGAAGATGTCCTGGGACAACTTAGTTTGTTGCCAAACATCATTTGTAAAATCAAGAACTGAACAGTCTAATGGTACCTTGTATAGAATCTGATGCCCACATTCTTTCGCCATGTCCACTGTGTTTGGTTTTGTAAGGTTGCTCTATTCTGGTTTCAGCTCTCTCTCAGAAACTCTCCACATTGTTATTTCATCTGATGAAAGCTGGTATCTGAAATGTAAATGGCCTGAAGTGTTCTTTTAGCTCATCTCAGCTATATGAGGCTCTCCTTGAATTCTGAACTTTTGTTTTAATTGTTTTCTTTTTATAAAATCCAGTAGCAATTACTTATGTTGTATTCCTTCCACTAGTGTCTCTGTGTCTAGCTGCAGATTGCCTTCTCTAATCTACTCACCCCATCTAGCGTTCTCTGCCTCACCCCTCCCCCTTTAAGGCTTATAGAGCAGCGTTTTACTGTGCTTCATTTTATTTTACTGTTTTCTGCCATCTTCTAAAGTCAATTCTCATCTGCATCTGCTCTGAGGACATTTACTTTATTGTTATGCAAAAAGTTTCTTGACTTGAAATTCAGGACAGTCTTTGATTGCGGAAAAAGTCCATTGATTATTATCTATCACACTTTTCACCACCCACGCTGTTCTGCCCTGTTTCAATTTGCTCCTCTGCCTTTCTCCCATTTAAATCCACCCCTACCTTTCTGTAATTTATTCATAATAAAATGTTAACCCTTCCTCTCAGTTCACTTTTTAAATAACTTTATAGCCAATTGCTTTCTATTTAATTTCCATATGTAATCTGCCACAGTCCTACCCTATTTCCTTAGGTTTATTCATGTTTCATGTTTTTTGCAGCCAACAAAACCACCAGTAAACTCATTCCCATCACTTTGAAACTGGTGGTAGACTAACAAGGTTACCCACTGTAGATTTCTCCTCATATCCCAGGAGAACATTTGTGATTATTAATCCAGTGATCCAGACAGTTTTTGAAGGGTACTAGGGAGGTACTCCTCTTAATATGTAAGGACAGACAGACTCCCCATCCATGTAAAACAAAGCTTATTCTTGTCCATATTCAAGCATCACCTGGATCTATGGTTGGGGTAATAGAAGATTTATCCTATGACTGCCCACTGCACTGCTAATGAACAAAGGCAGCACCTAAATGCTTCATCACATTCATGGATCCCCTCAAATTATTTTTATTTTAGTCTTTATTTTATTTGACATTTGTTTACTAGGAAAGTCCAACTGGGCTGAAAAGAACCCATTTTCAGCGAAGGCCCAGGGAGAAAAGCTCCAAGAGACAGACTGTTTATATATAGTATGAATATTAGACAAACGGATTACACAAGTATTCCCTTAACAGTAACTATAATATTCAGCATAACAGTAGCACAAAATATAACATATGGTTGCAAATATAGGATAGTTACAGTGCATTTTTCATTTTGAGTCTGTGCTAGTCACAGCATTATGTATAGGGGTAGTCATCAGGAAGATGAAGAGTAGTTGAGATGGTTGTTTCAGAGAAACAAAAGGAGTGTAGTTGTAGGAATGGGGAGGAGTGGTACAATAAGAGGGAACAGTAAGATGGTTAAGGCAGTTAGAGTTAAGAGTAGCAATAGATGGAGGTTGAGGTGTGATGAACTGGTGTGAGTTATCAGCCTGGATTTGAGCTTGAGCATATCCAAGATTTAGGAAGGTGTTCCTTAAGTCTGAGCTAGAAGGATTTGTGTATGTGTTTGGATCTTAAAGATAAGGGGTACTTGTTCTAGATTTTAGCTAAGGAGAAGGAGTATAGGCTATGTCCGGCTGATTTCATAGGAAGATGCTCTTGTAAAAGCTGTTTGTTTTCTAACTTAAGAGATCTGCTTGGTATGTAGGAGTGGAATATTGTATTTAAGGCTGGGCAGGCCATAGGTCTAGGCATACTTCTATGTGCTCTGTTGAGCTGGATGAAGGTATGGTAATGTGGAAGTTCAAGCCAGTTGAGATTGTGGAGAGGTTTGCAGTGGTGAGTGGAGTATATTTTATTGGTGGTGAACTTAGCAATTCTGTTGTAGCAAGATTTGAGCTTTGATTTTAGGCAGGTTTGCAGGTTATTGAGAACTGGGGCTCCATATAAGAGAGATAGCAGGAGGTAGGTAGTGGCTATGGCAGGAGGTAGGTAGTGACTAATGTGCTTTTAGTGTGAGTGTCTAGGAAACATTTGTGATGGTAAAAGGTTCCAAGTTTCAGGTGTGTTTTCTTAATGTTATTATGTATATGTAGGTTGAACTTAAGGTGTTCGTCAATGGTGACACTAGTAGTTTTGTGTGGGAGATGTGTTCAATTATTGTGTTGTTCTGTGAGAGAATAGTAAGTTTGCTTTTATTTAGGGAGTGCATTTTGGGGGTGAAGATTATGAGTTTAATTTTGGAGGGGTTAAGGAGTCGTTCATTATTATTAAGCCAGCTCTCAGTGGAAGGTGGAGATGTGTTTGATTATTGTGTTGTTCTGTGAGAGAATAGTAAGTTTGCTTTTATTTAGGGAGTGCATTTTGGGGGTGAAGATTATGAGTTTAATTTTGGAGGGGTTAAGGAGTAGTTCATTATTATTAAGCCAGCTCTCAGTGGAAGGTGGAGATGTGTTTGATTATTGTGTTGTTCTGTGAGAGAATAGTAAGTTTGCTTTTATTTAGGGAGTGCATTTTTGGGGGTGAAGATTATGAGTTTAATTTTGGAGGGGTTAAGGAGTCGTTCATTATTATTAAGCCAGCTCTCAGTGGAAGGTGGAGATGTGTTTGATTATTGTGTTGTTCTGTGAGAGAATAGTAAGTTCGCTTTTATTTAGGGAGTGCATTTTGGGGGTGAAGATTATGAGTTTAATTTTGGAGGGGTTAAGGAGTAGTTCATTATTATTAAGCCAGCTCTCAGTGGATGTGAAAGCAGTTTGCGTGATTTGTTGGAGATGAGATAATGAGCAGATGATTGTGGTGTCATCAGCATATTTTATGTGTGTAATCTGTTGGGAGGCAGTATATAGGTCATTAATAAAGATGTTAAATAAAAGGGGGCCAAGGATAGAGCCTTGGGAAACTCCAGTTGATGTGTTTTGGAAAGCAGAGAGTGAGTCTAGCCATTTAACTGCCTGCTGTCTGTTGGAGAGGTAACTAGTGTATCAGGTGGTGGTAGAAGGGAATACTCCAAGGTTACTGAGCTTTTGTATAAGAAGGTGATGGTGAACAGTATCAAAGGCTTCAGATAGGCCAAGAAACAGAGAGGAGACATGTTTGCCTGAGTACTAGGCTTTGCTAATTGTATCAGTAAAGGATAATAGGGCTGTGGTAGTGCCGTATCCAGGTCTAAAGCTATGCTGTGTGGAAGTGAGGAATTGATTGTTAAGGCGGTAGAGGAGCAGTTGAGAATGGATGCATTTTTCAAGGAGTTTTGAGAGTGGTAATAGTAAGGTAAGGGGTCAAAAGTTGGACAGTTCTGTGGAGCTGCCACCTTTGTGTAAAGGTATAATGAAGGATTTTTTCCAGAGAGTTGCAACGCAAGTTTCTAGACTAGATCTATTAAGGAGGATGGATATAGGATTTGCAATGACATCAGCTGCCATCATGAGATATTCAGCAAGAAGGTAGTCAGGAGAGTTAGTGCAGGTTTTGAGTTTGAGGAGGAGCTTCTTAATTGTGCTAGTGGGAACAGGCTGCAGTGAGAAATCAGGTGAGGTTGAGGAAACTGAAGTGGTGGAGTGAGGGTGGGTCATAGGGAAAGGGAGCAGGCAATTATTTATTTTATTATTTTATTTATTTTACATTTGTTGACTGGGCTAGTCTAACTGGATATATGTCCATTTTCAGTAGAAGCCCGAGGAGATAAACTCCAAGACATGGTCCAAGTACAATAATACAAGTACAAACAAACAAACAAACAAACAAACAAACAAACAAACAAACAAATAAATAAATAAATAAATAAATAAATAAATAAATAAGAAATAAAATCTAATATTCTAGTAAAAATAGCAATTTTCCTGGTATGGAAAAAAAATGCATCAACAATGGTAACGTGTATTTCAGCATAGAGGTTGTAACAGGATGTAACACTGAGGTAAAAAGTCACAAACAGTGCAAATTGAAAGAACTTAGATAACAATGCAGGTTAAGTCAGAGCTAGATAAAAGGAAATAATCATAGTAAAAAAGGAAAAAAAAAGAAAGAAAATCAGTACTTGCAACATGTGAATTACAGCAGCAAGGTTAAGCAGGATCTAACACTGAGGACCTGCAGTATAATATAGTGCTATTTTTAAGTATGGTGACATAGTATAGGTTAAGTCAGAAAAGAGAAAAAAAAAGGGAGTTTGATGTGTAGTATTGTAGCAAATGATTAGCTTAAGAAAAGATATATAAAGAGGATAGACATAGTGAAAAAAGGTAGAACAGAAAAATATAATAAGGTGGGAAAATGTAGTAGAGCATAGTAGGGAGTGGATAGGTAAGTCAAGTTAGTAGAGGTAGATGACTAGTCTGGTCTGGAGCAGGGGCATAGCCAGTATGTTTTGAGGAGAAGTTTAATTCTGTTTTTAAATAAAGATAGAGAGGTGAGTGAGGTGATGTCATAAGGGAGAAGATTCCAGGATTTACCTACCGTATTAGAGAAGAGAGAATCCCCAGCTCTGCTATTAGGTTTTGAGGTGTGGATAAGAAGTTTGTGAGATGATTGTAAGGACTTTAGGTTGTTATAGGGGGTGATGAGGGTAGATAAACTTGGAGTATTAGAAGGTTTGTATTGGATGTTGTGGGCAATGGTTAGTTGGTAAAATTTAATCTGGTGTTGTAGTTCTAACCATCCTAGCTGTTTTAAGTTTATACAATGATGGTTGCAGAATGGGTTGCCTGTAGCAAATCGTGCAATGCTGTTATAGGTCATTTCCAATTTACTGAGGTTATTCTTGGAGAGATTAGTAAAGATGGGAGAGGCATAAAGGAATGCAGAGATCAAATGGGTGTGGGCGATAGTAGTTTTTGCAGTAGGGGAAAGGAATGGTTTAACCCTATAGAGACTGCCAATTTTTTATTGACAGTCTTTATGGTATTATTGATGTGGATGTCGAAGTTCAGATTATTGTCGATGGTGACACTTAGTAGTTTAGTGGTATAGTCAGAAGATATTGTAGTACCATTGATAGATGTCACTGAGAACTGAAGAGGAGAGGACTTCAGAGTGGGAGTGAAGAGGAGGAGTTTGGTTTTCTTTGGGTTCAAAAGAAGACAATGCTGAGTGAACCATTGATCAACTATGTTAAATACTTTTTGGGTGAGAGCATGAAGGTCATGGGAGGATGTAGCTGAACATAATAGTGTGGAGTCATCAGCATATTGTATACATGTAGCTTGTGGGATAGCTAGATGAAGGTCATTAATAAATATGGAAAAAAGAAGGGGTCCAAGTATGGAACCCTGAGGGACACCTAAGGTAATGGGTAAATGGGAGGATAAAGTATTATGCCAAAGTACTGCTTGTTGACGTTTGTCAAGGTAGGATTGGAACCATTTTATGGAAAGTGGGTCTAATGACAGAGATTTTAGGATGTTTATGAGAATCTGGTGGTTTACCATGTCAAATGCTTTAGACAGGTCAATAAATAGAGCAGAAGAACGATTATTCAGGTTTCATTGTTTGTTAATGTAGTCAGTAAAGGACAGGAGGGCAGTGGTAGTGCTGTGTGAGGGTCTGAAACCATGTTGACAGTTGGAAAGTAAATTGTTTTCGATTAAATGGTGAAGAAGTTGTTTATGCATACATTTCTCCATGATTTTAGCTAGGGGAGAAAGTAGGGCAATGGGGCAATAGTTACATATTTCTGTGGACTGTCCACCTTTATGTAGGGGTATAATATGGGAGACTTTCCATAAGGTGGGGATGTAACCCTCAGTAATAGTCTTGTTGACCAGTATGGGAATAGGATAGGCTATGGCATTGGATGATAGTTGTAGATATTCAGAAGGCAGTACGTCTGCAGAAGGAGAGCATGGTTTCAGTTTCTTCAAAAGGGTTTGAATAAATGCAATGGGTCTTTTGTGGGGAGATGTGATGGAGGTCAGCTGTGTGTGTGGTGGTGGGAAGAGATAATGTGTTTGAGGTGATATTCTGTATGCATTCAATACAGTGTGTGTTAAAGATGTTGGCTATTTGTGTGCTGGTTTTGTCTGGAAAACAGTTGGGGTTAGTTTTTTTGCCAGAACTGAGGATTGATGAAATGGATGACCAGAATTTTTGGGGGTTATGTCTGTTGGTGGATTGTAATGTGTGATAGTGGTCTCTTTTGTCTTTTGTTACAGCATTTTTAGTCAGATTGCGAAAATGCCTGTACTTGTTTAGGTCTGAGGGGGATTTGGATGTGTGCCATAGTTTCCAGAGATTGTCCCTGGATCTCATTAGATGTTCAGTAGTTTTGGATAGTCATGGTGTGAAGTTGTTTTTCATTCTTTTTTGGTGTAGGGGAGCAAGATGGTTTAGGATACCAAGAAAAGTTGTGTTGAAGTCATTGACTGCTTTGTCTAGAGGAAGAGTTTTGAGGATGGACCCGTTGGCTTTTAAAGTGTTGATGAGTGATTGTTGGTAAAAATTAGAGGTATTCTGAATAATTTTGTACGGATGGTCTTTAAGCAAATGGAAGAAAGTTCTAAGGGCATAAGCAGGGAGGTGGTCACTCAAAGTATCTGATAGGTTGCCAGCATCAGATAATTTGGTGTGGTCAGATACTAAAATCCAGTAAAGTATTGAGCCCAGTCTGTTTTTGTTGAATAATCTAGTGGAGGTAGTGATGAGTTGGGTGAAGTCAAGAAGGTTTATGCTTGAGGTAGGGAAATTACAAGTGAGGTACTGCCAGTTGATATTGACTTCTCCTATTATGATAGTTTGGTTTTTTATGGTTAGGATATCCAAGATAGCATGTCTTCAAGGATAGGGATGTTTGGACCTAGTAGAATGTATAGTACTATAAGGCAAAGAGTTTTGAAGTTGTTGGTTTTTAGGAATGTGATAAGGATTTCTGCCCTATGAAATTGGGGATGAAAATAGCATGTGGACTAATATTGAGTGAGTTATGATAGAAGAGGGCCAGTCCTGCAGCTCTTTTGTGAATTCTGTCTGCTCTAATAAGGTTATAACTGGGAAGGAGAATGGTCCCATGTATTCTCTCTAGGGATAATATGTACTTATCAAACATGGAATGGGTAAGGCCAATTTAACACCAAATGGGATAGGTTTATTGAGGCCCCAAAAGGGAAAGTGGCTAAGATTAAAATGACCTGCAAGGGCAGCTAGCCTAGTATTTGCCCGTGAAAATTGTCCCTGTTTTTGGAGCTGTATTCTCCCATTATTTGCTTTGTCCAGGATTTTTGTGCTAAGAGGTTGAGAGCTATGGTGAGATGTGAGAACTGAATTCACTAAATGATAGCCATTTAAGTTTCAGTCTTCCTATCTTTCAGGAAGCTACTGATTTGGTATAGTGGTATGTTGCTCTGACTGTAGTGCATAGGGTCCTGGGGCCAAGAATTGGCAGTGAGATGCATGGTGGTAATACATTTTATTCTAACAACTTTTGAAAATTATACAAGCAATGTTTAAAATATGTCACTGGTTTTTGGGCTTTTGTCCCCCCCAATGCATTTTGACATTTTCTAGATTTCTTGTGCTGCAAAGTTGAGAGATACCGTTGAGTGTCAAGTGGATTTTACAAGGAGCTGAGACCTTTAGGGGAAGAGAAGTTTAGTGTTGCTTATACTGAGTCTGCTTGCATTGTTAATAGCATAACAGGTTAAATACTTGCTTTGATGCAGAAGGCTGTGGGTTCTACTCCCACAGTATGTAGATGTATTTCTGATACTGTACTCTGCTGTTGTACTTTTAAAGGGAGTGAGTGTAACAAGTCAAGGGTATAGCTTCAGATACATGAGAAGTGATACAATGTTGTGAACAAGGGCATTTGTGCCTCAGTGGAAAGAGCAAAAAATATCATTAATCCAACTTCAGGAACAGAAAATCAGAATTATTATGTTCTGTGCTGCATTATAAGAAAAATATTTTAAACAAGTACAGTACATTTTCCAGCGTTCAAGATAAAAACACTTATTTTTCCACTGCAGACAGTGGAGAAGCAAGAGTGGCCAGTTAACAGTGTCTGGGTTACAGTGAAAGTTTTGATGTTTCAGGATGTATGTAGGAGAGGCTCTGTCAGTACTTGGTCTTGGACTAAAAATTGGAAGTCTTAAAACATGCAGTTCACCTAGTTTATTTTGTTGTGCATTGCCGCTATTGAGTTGGTCTGATAAGACAAACCAGAGTAAGTCAAGCAAAAAACTGAAATTGAAAATAAATGTGAGAAGATGCCCATGGCTTACACTACTGTTATTATATATATATATATATATATATATATATATATATATATATATATATATATATATATATATATACGTGTGTAGAAGTAGACTTTTATGATGGAAATGTTCTGAATTGGGCAGTTTTGTCATTATTGATTCATGCATTTTGTTTCATTGCGTACTGGAAAAATGTTTGAATAATAAATTTAAAATGCGCTATAAGTCTAATAACTGTGCAGTATTATACAAGGAATATGATTTAATAAAGTCAGGAAAGTGTATCAAAGAACACATGTATGTTTCTTGTTTTGTGTGCAAGGGGCCTATGATTTGAAAAAAAGCCCAAAGGTAATCTTTATCCACCACTGGCCAGATGCATTTTCCTTGGATGTGGTTTGAGTTTTAATGCTGTTTCAATGAATGTGAGTTTCAAGGGCAGAGAAGTTTTAATGCTAAGTCTATTTTCATTGTGAGACAATACTGCTTTGTTTAGCAGATGTCTATTAGTGTGTGTGCATTGTGCTATAAAATGTAAATATAAAATCCAAATAGTCATTATAGAAGTAAAGCAGTATGCACATTAGTGTTTATCGTAAATGGGGAAAAATAACCAAGTAATGGGACATTGGAATGGCTGCAGGAGGGACTCTGGTGCCATATTTTGGTTGTCTATTCTTCAGTTTGCATTTGAAAGCTGGTATCCCACAATACCATTTGGAGTGGGCAGTATTACATAATCATGTATGTAAATTTTATGTTAATCAGCATACAGATCCGTACCTATTTTTCATGGACCTTATCCAGATTTTTGATGTTTCCAGGTTGTGCGGTATGATATCTTTATCTATAAGTTCGCTGACATAGATTGATTTTCTTACTGTCTTAGCTATATATTGGCCAAAGTCCAGACTGCTGTCCAAATATGTTCTCAGAAACCTTACTAGTGGGTCAACATTCAGGGATGTTTTATTGATAGAGTAATCAGCTTGGGTTGACAGTTTCCCAGAGGGCACTATAATCCATTATTTGGGATTGAGTTTTAGGCCATGGCTTCAGCAATAGAATTTGTTTGTGTTAAACCCTCTTTTAAGATGCTGGTGTCTTGGGAAGAATTTGATAAGCCAGTGGCTTTGAATGTTAGCCTCAACTTCTGAGATGTAAATGCCAAACAGGAGCAGGCCCAGTATGGAGCACTGGGATACTCTGCTGGTGAGTGGCCTTTTGGTGGAGATGGTCTCACCGATCCTGACTTCTTGGGTCCTGTCTGGGCACTAGTTGACGATCCAGCAAGTAATTTAGGGATTTATTGCAACAACCAGATCCAAGCCAAATTCTGGAATGAACAGATATTCCATGAAGGTGGTAACACCGAGGTGCTAGAATCTGTTATTACAGAAAGAATAAATATTCTAATTTTACTATTTGTGTGTTTTCATCTGTTCATTCCGGAATTTTGTTTGGATCTTGTTGTGCAGTTTTTTGGGTATTGTTGTTGCAGTTTAATATAGTGATTTATGCCTAGCTCAGAGAGCTTATCAACAATGCCTGAGTGAGGTATTGTATTGAATGCCTTGGCTAAATCAAGATACACAGTATGCATTGTTTTAGTCCTGTCCATTGCCTAGGTGACCCTCTCCAAGAAGTCTGCCAGGCTAAGTAGGCATGCTCTTCTCTTAACATAGCCCACCTGGAATGGGTACAGCGTCTGTAGGTTGCCAGTATCCTTGTTTATCATAATTCATTCCATAACTTTGCATATTAGGCTTGTTATGCTGATGGGTCTGTAGTTATCTTGGTTGGTTTATAGCCCACCCTTGTGGAGGGGAATGACTGTTGCAGTCCTCCATTCACTTGGAACCCTGTTTCAAGGCTGTAGTTGAATAGTTCTTCAAGTGGTTCTGATAGGTCATGTTTTAGACTGTTCAGGAGGAAAATGTGGGTGTTTATGGGATGCATGGAGGTGGTGTTCTTGGCTTTAGTGATTGCTGTCAGCACATTTTCCCTTCTAATAGTTGGGGATAGTATTTTGGTGGAGATTTCACAGGGGTAACTGGTATGAGAGTGGGGTGAGAGGGTGAAGTTTGAGATTAATTTATCAGCCACTGGATTTACTATGTCACCCTGATCAGTGAAGGTGGTTCTGTTCACTACCAGTTCAATACATTGCTGTGTGTTACCTTTAAGGTTCTGGACATTGCTGAAGAAGGTGAAGAAAGCCTTGTGATTGTCCTTAGCTTGTGACCCTATCCTGACCTTGTAGTTGGCCATGTTGGATTTAATTAGACCTTTCAGTTTCCTGTTTACGTGTATAAGAGAGCACTTGTCTTTAAGGGAGTTGCTCTTCCTACTTTTGGTCATGATTTTCTTCTTTTGTTATATATCATGTTTAGGTGAGGATTCCACGAGTGTTGTTTGTTTTTAGTGTTTGTTTTGTGTTTATCTCTGGTAGTGAGAGCAGCCTGTACTCAGTCATTCATGTGTTTAGATAGGCACTCTGTGAATATATCTGCTTAGGTAGCTGTGGTTTGGGGTTAGGGAGAGCCTTGGCTTTTGATAAAAATTTCACTTTATAGGATGTGGTGTGCCTTAGAATAGTTCTGAACTATTACTGGTTTAGCTGTGCTTTCTGAGTTGATTTTTACTTCCAAGGAGACAGCTTTGTGATCCACTCTCACTAGTGAGGACATGGCATGGGAGTTGGTGTTCTCTCCCATGTTTGTGAGTATCAAATCCAATATATTTGATTCTGTAGTTGGCTTGTGCACTATCTGTTCCAGGGCATTTGTGTTAGTAAAGTCCAAGAAGCATTGTGCCTGTGAATTTTGGCCAACGTAACTTTCCCAGTCTATAAAGGGATAGTTAAAGTTATGCAGGAATAGAGTGTTTGGTTGGATGGTGAGTGCCTTCAGTAGATTTAGGTGTAGGTTGTGAGACTCTAGGGGAATATATGGTGACCTGGTATCCATGATATAATGAAGGACTTTATCTATGGTGGCTTGCACATGGATGAGCTCCATGGTATCATCCTGTTTAACCAACTTGGTGTTATGTTTGTTGCTAACATAGATCACAAAACTTTCACCTTATGTGTAGAAGGGTAGGTAGCCTTCCACTGCTGGAATACTTTCTATGGCTTCAAGTCTCAGTCAGGGCACTGATGTCTACATTCACCAGACTGAGGAGGGCTGGAAGGATGTGGAGTTTTTCTGTTTAGAATTTGCATTGAACAGTAACACCCTAAGGTTGCTTGGAGACTTTTTCAGTATGTTAGTAACTTTGTCCTTTTGGCATTGACTAAAAGGGGCTCTAAAGGGTGGATAGCATTTTAGCTAATATCTGAAAGTGTAGCAGGAGAGGTGTAGCCCATCCGTGGAAAAGCATTGTGGTCTGTTGACCATGTCCTCCCATGCTGACAGGTACTGGATCCCTGTGGAGGGACACTAGAAACTAACCCAATTACAAAGGTGTAGCTGTTTATTTAATCATATCTATCATAAATCCATCAAGAAATATTCTTTTATCTCCCAGCCTCTTACCTTCATATCCTGTATCTCAGTGAATGCAAGCATCATTCTTTCTGAAAAGAAAAGTTTGCAATAATTCAACACCCAAAACTAGCAAGCTCACTCAACATGAACACTACTTCCCTGTAGCAATTCTTTTGGACTTTTAAAAGATACTTCAATGCGTCTTTTACTAGGAGATAATTCAGTTTGTCAATACAGGTATATCTGTTCCACCAGACGGCATGGCTTTTCTCCAAAATTTAATAACACCACAGCTCTCTATCAAGTTACAAACACTATTCTAACTTTGGTAAAGTATGCTTTACTGGTATATTTGCAGAATTATAGAAGGCCTTTGACTCAGTAGACCACACTTTCCTTATAAAACAACTCTTATCTGTCAACTTCTGAACAAACTGCCTATCCTAGTTAACAAGCCATCTCCAACTTGTGCTTTAGAAGAAAGTTAACAAATGTCTGTTCTCTTTTCCCACTTAATATTTGGAGTCACCCAATGTCTTATACTAGGAATCATCCTTTATTTTTTCTTTGGTCATACACACTAAAAGACATTATGTGCCAGTAATATGATACTTTGCACAAATGCCCTCATGCTGCTTAAGACCTCCATTGACATAGTATTGCTGAAAAACTCTTTGCAGGTTGACTGTAATAACACGTTTCTAGTATCTTTACAAGGGTGTATAAAGGCTGACTGCGATAATATCTGTCACTTCAGATCTATAGCTATCTATTCTGGTACACTGTCATACCTCTCAACCTCTTTGCTCAAGAAATCTGAACAAACCAGAAATAATGGTGGGGACAAATGCCCAAAAGTAGGGACAGATTTTAAATATTGCTCTTATAAACTTAGAAAGTTGCTAGAATAACAGGTTTTGCATTACCATGTATTTTCTAAAGGATATAAAGTCTAGAACTCAAATGTCTGTCAATATGAAGTCACTTCAGTTGTCACTTATTCACCAGAAAACTTAAAATTTTATTAGGAAAAGACCAAAAATATTCTGCAAAAATCTGGACAGTTGAGCGGTATGTACTGTGCCATTCCTCAGTCTATTCCCCCTCCCTAGTTTTAAGCTGAGGATCAAAAAAAAAATATCTTTCAAAAAAGATGTTTCATTTTTAGAAAATGACTCAGTGCACACTATACTTTATACCACACACAAAGCAGTGAAACACTTCAATCCTGATAGTAAACGCAGTTTAGCCACTGACTTAATATATTGTGTCCAGGATAGTTGTACTCCTTGCCCCATCCTTGGTATGCCTTTGTGTCACTTCTGTCACTAGCAAGTAAAGATAAAACTAAATCTGTCATTTGAACAGCTGAAAGAAACAGTTATAGCCCACTATTTTCATTAGCGATCACCAAAGCAGCCTTATATAATATACATGCTCGTGCCAATATCTTACAGCATCACTGGATTCCACAATATCAGTCAACAATCATACAGATATTATTGCCTCCAGATTATTCATTCTCTCTCACTCCTCACACATTTCACCATTTTTTACAAAAGTATGTTCCTTCCTAAGCTGGAATACTGCCTCTTTATTTTCATCTTAAGAAACTCCAGAAACTTTAACACCTGAAAAAAGCATGTAAAAAGCTATATTGCTGCTTTAGTCTGTCAAACTCTAGAACATACAACTGTAACATGTCTGCCTAATCACAGACCCTTACCATTCTCTGGCCACCACTATCTACATTACCTCTTTTTTGAAATTAATGCCCATTGCTTGCTCATCTTCTCAGTATGACTGCAATGGTGGGATGGGTCTGCAGTCACTGGATCCATTCCACTACTCACAGTAAAATGACGAGCACCTGGGAGTGTGTTTTAATGATTTGCACAACTGGCACCAAGCAGATTGAAGTGTAAAAAGGGGAGACAGATGTACCACTAAATAACTTACGAAGTGAAGCATGGCCTGAAGAGTCTGCAGGAAATATGGGACTCCACCATCCAAACCCACGACCACTAAAGTCCATCTGATGAAGAATTTTGGGCTTTGCTTCCAAGATCCTTTCCCACTTCCTTCTGGGTCTAGTGCCTTACAGTGTACCTGTCTGTATGCTAATTCTACTACTAGAAGTTAACTTGAATGGAAATAAATTTTTATGTAGTTATATGGTGTAAATGCCTTTTTCACTATTTATGATGACCTTGTATCTTTAAATAATTATTTAATTATATCATTAACATGTTAATTGCTTTTGTATAAATACTACTGCTCTATGTGTTTGAATTATTCCTCTGAAGGCACTCTAGCTGAGGTACTGGAACACATTAAAACTTTTTTTGCAGCTCTACAGCTCCATTTGTTTGTTCTTTTTGTATGCTAATTTTACCATGAATACACTTTATATGCATACACATAGAGACACAGACACTTGTGCACGCACGCGCACACACACACACACACACACACACACACACACACACACACACACACATGAGCATGAGCACATACGTGCATGCCCACTCACACACAAACACACACACACACACACCCACACACACACACACACACACACACACACACACACACACACACACACACACACACACACACACACATACTCACCATGTCCCATGGAAGGCTGGTAATAGATGTGGACAGTTAATAAACAAGGACATAAATAAATCAGCTGAAGCTTTTAATGGCAAATAAACAAAAAAGTACTTTACTTAGAAAAAAAACAAAATGTTGGCTAGTACAGTTGGAAGTTAAATACGCAGAGAGATATACAACTGTACAGGGTGAAAGAAAAACAAAATAACTAGTGTGAAACAATGCGTATACAATAAAAAAGAATCTGTCAAACAAACTAAATCTTTCATAGATATATCTAACTGGAAGAGTGTTGGCGAGGGATTTACTAAATATTGGCTAGCTCATTGTTATGTACAAGCAGGTTTATTTATACATTTGTGCCTTTACTATGTGTTAAAGATCTAGGCACTGTATACCTCTTTACAGTAATTCAGATATAAATGATGACCTGCAAGAAATATTGAAAGAGACCTATAATTTAAATGGTTACGGTATCTTATTTTGTTAAGGTTTATCATGAACTCGAGAATCTCAAGGCTACTGGCGTATACATTTACGAAGATGGGAGTCATGCATATATATAGTGAGACTTATGCAGTTCCTTGAAGACCTGAAAGAATGAAACATAAATGCTGAGCCTTAGTATCAACCCATTCAAACTAAGTTTATGTAATAATATGAATATGTTAGTGCTTGAATGTCAGAAAGGCATCAAATTTGAGCATTTTCTTATTTAAACTTCAAGTATTAATCAGTGCAATCTGACTGCAAGCTAGTTTGGCTCATAGGTGCATAGGTGTGTACTAGGCTAATGGCCCTGGAGCCTTTACAAGCCTAGCCCATAGGATTACCCCGGCATTGTGCCACCCGACCTTAGATGCCAGTGCCTCTGTCGAGTAGAGCCACAGGAGTGATCCCTGGGGTGAATTTTCTATTTCCCATCCACTCATCAAGATTTCTCTTGAAGAGGGCCAGCGAGGTGCTCTGCTTGACACGTATGGGAAGTCTATTCCATAGCATGGGCAATCTCTGGGTTATGAACCTGTCGCTCCAGCATGTTCTGTTGATTGTGGTAATGTGGTTGAGGTCTCTGGAGCATGTGGTGCGGAGGGATTGGGATTTCTTTAGATGTAGCATTTCTAACAGAGCTGTGGCAGACATAGCTTTGTAAGTTAAGCAGAGATCACCTCTAAGTAGGTGATATGAGACAGAGAATAGTTGGAGTTTTTTGAGTCTGTCCATATAGAACAAGTGTTTAAAGATTAGTATCCTCTTTTTGAGGTACTTATGTGGCCTCTCCAGTTGTTGCAGGTGCCTAGTGAGGTACATGCCAAATGGGGCATTGTACTCGATGACTGGCCTAGTGAGGGAAGAGTAGAGGGAAACAATGACCACTTTCTTCTTGAATGCAAAACCCTTAGTAATGACATGTGCCACATAGAAGGACTTTCTGACAACAGTGGCAATGTGGTGGTCAAAAGAGAGGTTGGTGTCATTATTCCCAGATCTCTTATAATGCCTTCTGTGTTCATTGGACTACCATTGATGTGGTGATTCATGGGAACCAGGTTTTTCCCAAAAGGGATGATGTCACATTTATTGGCATTGAGCTTAAGGCCATGGTTCTGATACAAGTCATTGGTCTTAGTGAGGCCTTTCTGTAGGATATCAATATTGCTTGGGGAGTTAATAATAGCTCCCAACTTGCAATCGTCTGCAAACTTTGTCAGCCAGAGTCCCTTCGTGTTGGCCTGGACTTCAGAGAAGTAGATACCAAATAAGAGAGGAACCATGACCAAACCCTGTGGACTCCACTCATGACTGGTCGGCAGTCTGACTTGAAGTCAGCTACTTTCATACTATGGGTTCTATCTGTGAGCCAGTTTGCAACCCACCTATTGATATAGGCGCTGATGCCTAGCTTAGTTAGTTTTTCTATGAGTCCTAAGTGTGGAATGGTATCAAAGGCCTTGGCCAGATCAAGGTAGGCTGTATGAACCACCTTGCCTTCATCCATAGCTCTGGTGACTGACTCGAAGTCCACCAAGTTGAGCAGACATGAGCTACCCTTCACAAAACCAAACTTTGTGGGATCCAGAGTTTGGAGATTCCATATATCTTTGTTTATTAGTTCCATGATGATGCATTCCAGAGCTTTGCATATCAGACTCATCAGGCTAATGGAGCGATAATTCCCAGGGTCTGTAGTCACTCTTCCTTTGTGGATAGGGATGATTGAAGCAGTGTGCCATTTGGTAGGGACAAAGCCTGAGGTGATGCTGTGATTGAACAGGGCACACAGGTGTGGTGCCAGTTCACTCTGTAGTTCATGTAGAACACAGCCAGGGATATTGTCAGGTCCCATAGAATCTATATACTTGGCCTTGGACAGTGCTGTTTTAACCTGTGCAGCAGTAATACTGGGTGCCTGGCAATCTACTGGTATTGTGATTAGTCCTTTGGGGGGGAGGGGTAAAGTTGGCACTGAATCTGTCGGCTTGGTATAGGAGGTACCATTGTGCAGTAGCTCAGAGCAAATCTGTGTATTGCCATGGAGGTTCTTTACATAACTATAGAAGGCCTTGTAGTTGTCTTTACTATCTGCTGCAATTCTGTTTTCATAGCTAGCTTTAGAGGATTTGATAAGAGATCTCAACTTTTTGTTGAGGCTGATAAGGGAGTTTTTCCAGTCTTGGGACTTCACCTTATTCCACATCAGTTTCCTCCTTCTGTTGTAGAGTTTGTTTATGACAGGGGACCACCAGATTGGCTTCCTTTTTTGGAGGAGAGTGTCTTGGTTCTGTTGTGTATGGCGAGATCCATGCATTTGTATACATGTTCGTATAGTGCATTGGTGTATGATTCAGTGGTCATGCAACTATTCTTCATTTGCATGGGTGTTGTAAAGTTAGCCACCTTTGTTTTTAGGAGTCCATAGTTAGCTTTGGAGAAGTTTTTCATGGTGGTTATCTTTGCAGGGGGGGGGGGGGTTCCAAGGTGATTACTTTGTGGTAGGATCTAACCAGAGAGGAGTTGACTATTGGAGTAGAGCAATGGTCTCCCATGTTAGTAATGACCAGGTCAACGATGTTGCTACATCTAGTGGAGGTAAGAACGAGCTGTTCCAGGGCATTGGAATTAATGAATTCCTGGAAATATTGGGCAAGTTTATTGGTACATGAGTAGTTTTCCCAGTTAATGGAGAGGTAGTTGAAGTCACCCAGTATGAGAGTGTTAGGTTGGACCCTAATATTCTCCTGGGTGCTTAGGAATGTGGAGTGTGAGTCTTGGGACATGGTTGGGGACCTATAGCAGGCTATGATATGAATCACTGCCTTACCCAATGTTAGCTACACCTGAAGTATCTCAGATGTATTATATTGGGCTACCAGTCTGGAGATGTGCGCATCCTTTATGAGTATGGAAACACTGCTGCCTTTGGAGCTTCGGTCCTAGTTCTGGGACCGAAAGGTGTGGAATGAGTTATAGCCTGGTAGTACAGGGTCCTTTCTACTGCCTTGAACCTGGTTTCTATTACGGCACAAATTTCGATGTTCTCCATTTTAAGGAGTGCTTCAAGTAAGTGCATTTTGAGATTTAGACTTCTAGCGTTGAGCAGCATAGCCCTCAGATTGCATTTGTTTGTAGCTGTTATGGTGGTAATTTTGTCTTTGGAACACCGCCTAAAAAAGGCACTATAGGGGTGGCAAGACCCTTGGCCAGTGTCCGAAAGCCTAGGGGTGACAGATGCAGGCCATCTCTGGCAAAGCATCAAGGTCTGTCAATCATGTCATCCCAGGCAGACAGATACTGGATCCCCTTAGAATGACACCAGAAACTTAGCCAATTGTTGAAATCAATCATTTTCTGCTTGTACTGTGGTATCATTCTGGGTGATGGTAGGATGCTGCTCAGGGCTAGGGTCATACCCACCTGGGCTCCATAATCCAAGAGCTCCTCCATGTCTCTTTTCATGTAGTCCAGGGAGGTATGCCTAAGGTCATTCACACCCACATGTACAATGACAGAGTCATATCTGTACGTGTTGTTGAGGGACCTGGGTGCGTGCATTATGTGGTGGATCCCGGCACCTGACAGGTAGCTGACTCTTACTCTCTCCTTATTCAACCTAGTGAGTGGGACATCACTGTGCCTCACTATCGAGTCACCTATGATCAGTGTGTTGGGCATCCTGTTTTACCTTAAGGGCTTTGGCTGAGTGGCGCACTGTTTAGGAGACTTATGTGTCTTGTGATTAGTGTCATGTTGTGGCGGTCAAGTGTGTTTCTGCCTTGGAGGTCTCTGCTATTTGAGTAGATTTTTATTGAGAACCTCCGTGAAGGTGGGTGTGTGTTTTTTGTTTTTATTTGAAGGCAGCGCTGGTGTGTGTTCTGGAGGGCTATGTGTTCCATGTGGTCTGGTGCTAGTACTGAACTTCTCCTCTTGGCCAGCAATTCCGGTCTTGGCTGGAGAGTCCGTAGCTTCCAATTTGGATATATATAAGTGCATCTTTTGCAAATCTGAGTGTTATAGTCCAGAATAATCCCCTGCAAGTGCAGCAGTGCATGGCTTAAAGAAACAATGATCCAAAAAAACAAAAAGCCAGCACCAAAGTGTATAAATTGTAACCTTATTTTAAAGGTATCACACAAAGACAGACCGGTTTCGGCATAAGTTTCAAGCCTTCCTCAGTGTAACCATAAATGAAAATCATGACTCCTTATATACACATCCATCTATGAAAAAAGAAAACTCATTGACTGTTCACAATACTTCATTTAACCCAGGATGAATTAAAGCACCTAGCTTAATGATCCATCTTTTTTCCTTACTGTTAAGTATATTGTGCCAGCCAGTTTTATTTGTTCTATCCCTCTTAATGATATCATTCTCAGTGAATCTAAAAGATGCTAATGGATGATTGGCCACATGTTTGTATGGTGCATTTGTATGCTTTTTTAATTTGATATCACTTAAATGCTGACTGATTCTGAATTTCACGGGCCTGGAAGTTTGGCGCACATAGAATGCCGAGCATGAATAAGTATCTAGGTATATAACCCAGTCAGATGAGCAATTAGCAAAACATTTGATATCGTAAACCTGACTGGTGTTGCGAGTGTTAAACATTTTGGTCTGATTGAGTCTATTGCAATGTGCACAATGGCCACAACTATAACATCCCTGAAGTAATCACCCTTAAGAGTGGACTGTGTGGTTGGGGCAACCACCTGGGCTCCCACCTTATAATGATTAAAGTGGGATGCCAATGTCTTTCCCCTCCTAAACCTAAATCAACATTTGTCATCAATCAAAGTCCTAATTTTCTCATCTGCCTGTAAGATGTTCCAATTTTGTTGTACCACATCACAGAAAATGCCTGTGTTACACCCATATGTAGTGATCATTCTAATAGGGGCTGACTCGTTAGATTTATGTTTATATTGTAAAAATTCCAGTCTGGCCATACCACTGACCTCCCTGCATGCCATGGTAATCACTCCAGGTTTATACCTATGTTCCTTAAATCTCCTGACCATATCTGTTTTGTGATGGTCATATTTATCACTACCAGAAAAAAATTGTTTAATTCTCATAAATTGAGATTTTGGCATATTGTGAATGATGTGGTGGATGGCAGCTTGACGCATATAGGAGTGAATTATATTCAGGAAATTTGTGGAATACCTGTGTATCCAAAGTTCTATCCACATTTTTTGTAACTAAAACATCCAAAAACATGATTTGGTTTAGATCATGTGTACAGGTTAAAACAATCCCCCATTTATTTCCATTCAGGTATTTCAGAAATTCTTGTAGATATTCCAAATCACCCTTCCAAATAAGCCAACAGTCATCCAAATAACATCGCCAGATATCCATTTCTGGCAAAAACAAATTATGTGAGGGGTCATATATGATGTGTTTTTCTACATATGCCATGAATAAATCGGCATAAATGGGGGCAAAAGATGCCCCCATAGCCGTTCCCCTGGTTTGCCAGACACATTTGTCCTGGTAGTAAAAAAACATTTTTGGTCAAAACATGTTCCGTCATCAGTAGTAATAGCATGTTAAAACCTTAAGGATATAGTTCAGCAACACCCAACCAATACTCCACGGCCAATAGGCCAGCCCAATGGGGGATGTTGGTGTATAGGGAGGCCACATCTAGCATGCAAAAAAAACAATGGGGTTCAACCTGTGCATCTGATAGTATTTGTAAAGATTCAGTAGTATCCGGTATTCTACATCTCACCATTGGCAACAGAGGTTCTAAGTATTGTGTTAGGAAAACCACCAGAGGTTCTGTTAGTGATCCCCTACCTAAAACAATCGGTCTTCCTGGAGGGTTGGTTAATGATTTGTGGATTTTAGGTGGCAAATATAAATACTGCCTTTTGGGATTGGTTACAGTAAGATGTTTTGCAGTGTTGTTAGATATGATCCCTTCATCCACAGCCAACTAAAATAAGTCATCAATCTGATGTTTGAGTGTACTGGTGGGGTTCAATGCCATTACCATATAAAACAAGCAATTAACAAGTTGTCTTAAAACTTAATTATTATAAGTGTCAAAATCCATAAGCACAATAGCCCCCCCCCCTTTGTCCACCAGTGCTATAACAATATTTGTGTTGGATCTAAGTTCCATCAGTGACCTTTTTTGGATCTTTGAGAGATTATGTGGTTTGATCCGGGTTTCCCCATGGTATATGTGTAGATCTTTGAGGACATTATGCAAAAATAGTTGTACCACAGGATGCATAGGTGGCACAAAATTTAATCTCTGAAAATAAAAAGCATGGTCTGTAGTACAGGTGTCGCCATTTTCATCAAAATATAGTTTCAAGTTTAATGTTCTCCCAAAGGAATATAAATCCAACACAAAATCATTTTCCACCACAAAAAAAGCTGGCACAAAAGTTAAACCTTTATTGAGTAAGTCAAGTTGTTCAGGAGTGAGAAGTTGAGAGGAGATGTTGAGGACATTATTGGATACTACTTGTTGCTCATGATTTGGAGTAAAGTCTCCACATTTGTTATGTTTCTTGTGTTTGCGTCCACCCCTGTGTTTAAGTTTCCTAAAGGGAGATCCATGCTGGTATTGATTAGTTTTGGTGTGGGTGAGGTTATACCCTGTGCCATTTCAGAGTCCGTATAAGAGGAAAACTCATCCCCTGATGTATCCATAGATGAAAAACTAGTTTTCCTTAATATTGATCTTGGGCATTTCCTTTTGTTGGACCTAAGGCCAACATTGGAAAATTTTACACTTTTAAATGGGCCAAAGTTCTCCCTTTATCATAGTCCATGAGGTCCCTGTTAAATTTGTGCACCTTGTGCTCCTTAAGCTGGTTTTCTAGGGCTGAAAGTTCCTGCGCTAATTGTTGTAAATGTGTTGAATAATTGTTATGACCCTCAAATTGTTTGGATTGTTCACACAATTTAGTAACTTCCAATATACCAGCATCTATGCACCAGTTATGATATGAAGCTAAGACCTGTACAAACCCCATTGATGCTTGCTGTTGTATACCTTCCCATTAATTTTGCAATTCCTCATCAATGTTATTAACCAAGGGTTGGATCCTCACCCGTAATCCCTTAGGGTTAATGTTCTTAGACATACAGGCTTTGAAAAGGCGTAAATGCCAAACATTGGCTCTTAAATTCTTCATACTCCTAGACAATTGATTAAACAAGTCTTGACAATCAGACTCAAGTGGTACATGCTCATTCCCTTCAGAGCCCATATTCGGAGCCCCAACATCAAATATACCTAGATCATCTCTATCAGAGGATATACCCCTGAGTAGTTGGTTGAGGTCCATCCCAAAAGTCTGAATATAACTATCAAGTCACCAAAAAACTAGAGATAGACAAAGGGGTATCAACCCCCTAAATTCAATGAAGTCAATATTCTGCACAATAATTATGATGAAAAACGGAATGTAAGAATGAATATACTAGAAATGGAGCACAATAATAGCCCCCACCAAATCCAACATTCAGTATAAGATGGTGCTACATTACTCCTAAAAAATTAAACTAATACCACTCGGTAATAATAGCCCCTGCCACCTATAAGCTGAAATTTCAGCATGGTAGTTTTACGTCTGAGTGAGATTCAGTGAACAATAAACATTCAGTGGCTATCTCATAAAGTGTTCCTATTATGTATGGAATACTCAAAAGACACCATTCATATGCTCAGGTTTTTGGTCCAATAGAATTAATGGATAGACCTAAATTGGAAACTACCCATAAGAGTATAGTCCCCTATGTTAAAAATGTGTTATGGCTCCAAATTGAGGTAAATTGGGGATATAATGTACTCATAGAGAAACGATGTATCAAGAATTGGAAACCAGTCAACTGCCTATATATCAAAAAACTACCCCAAAAAAAAAAACGGGAATATCAGCGATTATTGAGTATAATACTGAACTAAATACCACCAAGGGCAGGTATCATGTCAGTATATATAAGGGATATGTCAAATATCTAAATTGTGTCCAATGCGAGTGTCCTAATAACCAACAGGAAATACCAATCAAAAAATAATTGTTGACCCAATCATTATGCAGTAGTAGTAATTTAAACTCAGACAACAAGGAAACTAAGGGCCAATAATGTGTCCTGTTGTATTAGCTGTCCTAAAGTAAATTATATAAGCTTAAACTGTATACCCATATACGTATAGTGTTAATATACACTATTTATTCATGTAAAAACAATGTCCATATGTTGGAAAAACCAGATGCTTTAAACTAAACAACTTTATAATGCACCCTAAATTCACCAAAGTGAAAAACCATGTAAAGATCAAAACAGGAATGTCAAAGTAACTGCACTAAAAACAACTGCAATATTAAATGTGCATAGCTATTTTCATAATCACAATGGTATGCTTTATTATTACTTGGTTTCCCAGGCACAGTGGTAAGAAAATACTTGGCCCTACACCGTATAAATATTGCCTATTGCAAGCACTCATAGGCAGCTGCTTATGTAAATTCTAATCAAATTCCAAAAGTTACACTCTATAAAATATGTACAGAACATTGATGAATAATGCACCATTCAATATTTGTTAAATCAAAAGTGATATAGAAATACACTTAGAATGCCCCTAATGACAAAAAGAAAAATTCCAAACATAGTAGGCCCCAAGTTCACTGTTCAAATGAGTTCCCAGTTGGAAAACTGTTCTGTTCATTGATTAGGTCACTTAGACATACATCCATCCAAGAAAATACTGTAGAATGGAATCCAAAGTCCCTTTGTTGTAATATTTCCAGACCAAAAAGCTAATAATAGCATAAAGCAACCAGCAACATTATATACGTTTAACAAACAAAGTTCCAGAAGTTATTCCAAAATCAGCCGACAAGCAGGAAACTACTTCAGCACAAAACTGAGCCCAATCCAAATCACTACATCAAATGAAAACCATAAGTACCTTTGTGGTTATTAATACACATGAAAAAAAAACACCACATCAATATGTCATGCCCCAATGCTGCCTTTAGCTAGTGAAAAAAATCACAAAATTGCTGCAAACATCTGCCGGCATGTAAACGCTCACTTAGGCCCAAGGTGCTGAGAAGAATGTCCCAAATTGTACTGATATTGTATGCCAGCAATTAGGTTCACCAAGCATTGATCAGGAAACGTTAACAAAAGATCTCCAGTCATCCAGTCCACTGCCAAATGTCGCAAAAGTGGAGTTAAGGGAGCTGCATATAAATCAACTATTTATATAAAAAATATATAAGGGGGAAAAACAAAAATAAAAATGAACTGTAGGAAAATTGGGTCCAAGGCAAGGAGTGCTCAAAATAGCACAATGAAAAACCTCACCCACATCAAATGGCTGACAGCAAGGGAGAAGCAAGCAAAATAGTCCAGAATAATCCCCTACAAGTGCAGCAGTGCACGGCGTAAAGAAACAGTCATCCAAAAAAAAAAAAAAAAAGCCAGTATATATATATATATATATATATATATATATATATATATATATATATATATATAGGTTTACACTGAAAACCTTGAAACTGCATCAGTCGACTGGCATGTTGTGGAATGGCAGTTTTCAAGTCAGTAGAATGTCAAACCAAAATGTATCAACTACACTACAGAGAATGGGTAGAGTAGTTTGAGTATTTGGGTTTGACATTGTGCAGGGAGATCGTGGTTCAGTGAAAAACAGGGAGTTAGCCCATTTCCTCATTGTAGTGTGACCTTGGAGTTGGTGTATTTAATGTGCAGGGGGTGTGGGGGTCACAGCCCCCACATGAGGAGGTGCATGCGGGTGTAGCCCCTCCCCTGAAAAATAGAAGAATTAATGTACCATTGACTGTAGAAAGTAATGGTAACTTAATGTGCATAGCAGGAGGTGAGTGACATCACCTCCTCCTATGTCAAATACATTGAAATATGGATGTCGATGTATTCATGTGTGTGTGTGTGTGTGTGTGTGTGTGAGTGTGTGTGTGTGTGTGTGTGTGTGTGTGTGTGTGTGTGTGTGTGTGTGTGTATCTATATATATATATATATATATATATATATATATATATATATATATATATTATGTCAGCTAAACGGTATTACACCAAATGCCGTTTTGCCGACACATATACGCTGAACTCCTAAAAGAGTGAAACCCCAGGTCATCGATTTTTTTCCCTGGGAAAAAAATCAGTAGACCAAGAAAGCACAACATAACACTTAAAACATTACAAAGTGCACTGGGAAAAAAATCTCTGACCTGAGCTTTCACTCTTTTTGGAGTTTGATGTATATGTGTCAGCAAAATGGCATTCGCTGTAATGCCGTTTCACTGACATACTATAGACCCCTATATATATATATATATATATATATATATATATATATATATATATATATATATATTTTTTTTTTATTTATTTATTTATATACACACACAAATCTATTTAAACAATCATACTAAATTTTCATCCCTGTTATAGACGCTCACTTCTTTTTCCATAACTGCCATCTGAATTTACTTAATATTTTTGCACAAATCCATTTACCATTAAACATAATTTCATTTATTCTTTCATTCCATATAACCCATATAGCATAAAATAACTTTCTATCTGTTCAGTTAACATAATCTTTACCTTTAATATTACAATATCCATATTTAGTTATATCAATGTCTATTTTATCCACTTCTCTTATATCTTCAAAAAAATCTTCTTTACATGGTTTCCCCATACATTTTTTGTTATTTTATATTTCAAAAACAAATGTTACATAGTTTCTTCTACTTTACAATGTAAACATATTCTATCCCTTTTCTTCTTATATGGCATATTTCCTTTTGCTGACAATTTATTTATTATCATTCTCCACAAAAAATGTTGACATTCTACTCTCTGATTACATCATTTGTTTCTTATCTTATAGTTTTAATTGCTTTCATCTGTTAGAGTTTCCCATGGTTTTATATAGTAATGTTTTATCATTACAATTGTATTTCATACTTTTCTATCTCTTTCTATATCATCAGTTTTTATTTTCCACAAAATATTTTTTCTTGGTAATATTTTATTTCATTAATTATACACTCTTTTTCCCTTTTACTCTTTTTGCCATACCCCCAAATTTATCATATTTATACAATTTTACTACTAATGTTTTTTCTTTTCAATTTATCCGCTTTAACACTTTGTACAAATTTAATGAAGCAGTGTATATCATGGGGTTAATTAGCCCTAACCCCCCTTCTTCTTTATTTACTTATAAAACTCCTCTATTTACTGGGTTTATTCTAGAAACCTATATAATGAAAAAAAATATCTGCAATAATTCATTTTCAAATACTGTTGGCAATGTAAATACACTTGCTTAACATGCTATTTTTCCCATCAGTACTGAATTTATCAAATACACCTTGTACTGAATGATAATTTAAATGTTCCCCAGAAAAGGCAGCTTTATTTTACTTATTCTGTTGTTTTTCCCTCATTGAATGTTAGTTATATCTTTATTCCTAAAATTTATACCTAACACAGACATTTCATGTATTGTAAAATATATACCCCCAGTCTTTACTACATAACATAAACCTTTACTTTTCTCTTTATTTGAAGCCATCCCTATCATTTTTATATACTCATTTGTGCAAATTATTACTTCTTTTATCCAAATTTTATTTTTTCAGTTACTTTAATGTCCTCAGCATATGGTAACAGAACTGGAATTCTCAACCGTTCAGGTGTTATATACCCTACTTCCTTCATTTTGTAATTTATTTCACATACTATCACATTCTTAGCTAATGCAAATAGTAAATAATTCATTGGATATCCCTGTCTTACATCACTATTCATATGTACTTCCTGGCTTAACCAACCATTTACAAGTATTTTTACTTAATTATTACTATACACTGACATACATAATTTCCTAACTTTCTCACTTACAGTATATTCTTTCACCATTGCCCATAAGATTTCATATCCAATTTTGTCAAATGCCTTTTTAAGGTCTCCTTTCATGATTTTCACTTTTTCTTTTCTCTTCATAATATCATCCATAATTTCTTTAAATATCATTAATAATTTTTGATAATCCTTCTCCTCTAAACTATATATGCTATCATTCATAATATTTTCCATTTTTGTTTCAAATCTTTTTGTATTATTTTCATAAAGATCTTATAATTATTATTATTCAATACAATTGGGCTCCAGTTTTTTTTAATTTCTTCTATGATCCTTTTTCCATACAAATTTAAATATTCTACTACATAATTCTTTATACATAAAACTTTAATTTATTTATTTAATATCTGTTTACTGGGAAAGTCCAATTTGGAATGAAGACAATTTTCAGCAGAGACCCAGGGAGAAATACTCCAGATGCATGTCTTTGTAATATGAGAAGAAACTGGAGCACCTGGAGGAAACCCACATGAATGCAGGGAGGACATGCAGACTCTGACCTTGACTTCTGAGAAGTATATGCCAGAAAGGAGCAGTCCAAGGACTGATCCCTGAGACTTGTGATTGGCCTCTTTGTAGAGGTAGACTCCCCAATTATAACTTCCTGTGCCCTGTCTGTGAGCCAGTTGGCTATCCACTAGGTGACATACAGGTTTGTACCTAACCTCTTGAGTTTGCCAACAATGCCCAAGTGGGGTATTGTATCAAATGCCTTGGTCAGGTCAAGGTAGGCAGTGTGAATGATTTTGCCCTCATCCATTGCTTTGGTGACCTTCTCAAAGAAGTCCATCAGGCTGAGTAGGCATGATCTGCCCTTGACAAAAGCAAACTGGGTTGGGTCCAGTTTCTGGAGGTTTACTATATCTCTGTTGATCATCTCCATGATAAATCTTTACATGTCTTTACATATAAGACTAGTGAGATTTATAGGTCTGTAGATTCCAGGGTCTGTAGATGGCTCACCTTTGTGCAGAGGGACGACTGTCACCTTTCTCCATTCATGAGGTATAAAGCCTGTTTGGAGGCTACAGTTAAATAGTAATTCCAGAGGCCATGATAGGTCATGTTTCATGCTATTTGGAAGGCATCCTGGGATATTATCTGGGCTCATTGATGCAGTGTTCTTAGTCTTAGACAGATCATTAAAGACTTGTTCCCTAGTAACAGTAGGGGGAGTTATATTTGATGATATTTCCTGGAAGAGGCTTGAGGGGGAGAGAGAGGTAAAGTTGGAGCTGAATTTATCAGTCAGGCTGTTTGCTATATCTTCTGGCTCAGAAAAGGTGGCACCATATACAATGAGCTCTGCACATAACTGTGTATTGCCTTTGAGGTTGGGGACATAGCTAAAGAATGCCTTGTGGCTGTCTTTGGCCTGAGAGGCCAAACTAACTTCAAATTTGGCTTTGGTAGACTTTATTTGTCCTCTGAGTTGTTTAGTTTGATGAGAATGCTCTTATCCTGCTGGGTGCTGCACCTCCTAACTTTTGCCATGATTTTCTTCCTTCTGTTATACAGCCTATTGATTTTGTGATCCCATCAGGGTGTCTTGTTTTTTTTTGAGTTAGTTTTGTACTTCTTCCTGGTGGGTACAGCTGCCTCTATGAAGCTATTAACATGCTTGTACAGGGTTTCTGTGAATAGTTCTCCATTGGCAGCAGTGTTCTCAGGGTTTATGGGAGCATGACATTTTCCCAGGTTCTCACTTAATAGCAGGAGGTTAGCCTTAGAATAGTTCCTGAATATTCCACGTTTAGCATGGGTTCCAGGTTTTATTTTTTTTTTTACTTCAAAGGAGACCATTTTGTGGTCTGACCTAATCAGGGAAAGCATTACGGTAAGGGGTGTGCAGCACTCTCACATATTAGCGAGGACCAGATCCAGTATGTTTGCACCTCAGGTTATTGTATTGACCATCTGGTCCAGGGAGTTTGTTTACAAAATCCAGGATTCTCTGTGCATGTACGTTTGGTGTTGTATAGGATTCCCAGTTAATAGTGGGGTAATTAAAGTTGCCCATGAATATGGTATTAGTTTGGATAGTTAGTGTTTGTACTAAATTTAAATACATGGTATGGGTTTCCTGAGTCATAGAGGGGGACCTATAGCTTGCAAGGAAATGGTATTGAATTTTGCCTTTGGTGATTTGAACATGGAACAGCTCAAGTGCATTGTCCTCTCTGACCAGCCTTGAAGTATTTTTATTTTTGATGTAACTAGAGACACTTCTACCTTTAGTCCCTGCCTGTGAAGTAGCTGGCCTAAATGTGTAGAAGGCATTATAACCTAGCACTGGTGGTGTGCTCTCGGCAGGTTTAAACCATGTTTCAGTCAGTGAACAGACATCAGCATTCTGTAGGATAAAGAGAGCTTCTAGGGAGTGGAGTTATTTGTTCAGACTCCTAGCATTAAGCAGTAATACTATTCGATTTTCTTGGGTTTGATTTGGTATGTCAGAAGTACTTTCAGTTTGGCATTGCCTAAAAAAGGCACTATGGGGAAAGACAATGTCTTAGCTAATATTTGAAGCCTAGAGGGGGGAGGTGCAGACCATCCCTGGCAAAGCAACACGGTCTGTCAACCATCTCCTTCCATGCTGACAAATACTGCACCCTCTTAGAATGACACCAGAAACTAAGCCAATCAACTTTTGCTCATATTGTGGCATCATCCTTGGAAAAGGTAAAATGCTACTCAGTGCTAAGATCATACCAGCCTGAGACACATATTCTGAGAGCTTCATGATGTCGCTCTTCATATAGTCTAGGGAGGTACATTTCAGGTAATTTACTCCCATATGGACTATGACTGAGTCATATTGGTAATTGTGGTCCATTGACCTGAGTGCGTGCATAATGTGGCAGATCCTAGCTCCTGATAAGCAACTGACCGTGACTTTCTTCTTACTCATTCTGGTGAGAGAGTCATCAGTCTGTCTCACGATGGAGTCTCCAATGACTACACTGTTGGATTGTACAGTGGCTTGCCTTATGGGCTTAGAGGTAGAGGTGAGATGTGGCTCTATGTGTTGATGTGGGTGTTGTTTTGAAAGGGCACATTTGGGGCTGCTGAGGGTATTTGTTATGTGTGCTTCATCTAGGAAGTCTTTGTGGTTTAGGATGGTTACATTTAAGTGCCTCAGCATATGTGGTTCAATATGTCTGCTTTGAATTGTGCATGATGGGTACAGCATGTGTACTACTGACAATCTTATTAACATAAGGAGTAATTTTATGTGATAGCTATGCCTCCAGTGACATTGTGTAAATACATCTCTCACATACCATATCAGTTTTTTGAGAATTAACTGGTTATCAGTAAAGATGAGGTAATTTCTACACAGATTCAGGATGTCCATATACACTAAGCTAGTAAGAGAGACAGTACGAAAGTTCATATCCATGGCAACAGACCCTTTTTTATTGATTAGACTGTTTGAGTGAGAATATCAATCACTGTCAGGAGTATCCGATTTGCTGGTATGGGGACAGTGCTCATCGTTGCAACTTAATTGTCCTGTGTGCAACTAGGTATTGAAGAAATTTCAATTGTGCTTTTACAGGAAAAATGTCACTCAAGGTATGTGAGCCTGTACAGAACACTGGCAAATACCTGAGTGGAAATTAATACATAGACCCTGAAAAATTTAAGGATGAGGGACTTAGGCAGATATTCTAAAGTTAGAAACAAATCAAGTAGTACTTACTGAAAACAAAGAATTAGCTTGTCAAGAATGATGAAAAGAGGGACGTAGCATGAATGGCTACTGCCTGACTAGTACTAATACTGGTCTCACCACATTTTCACACTATTAGGATACAATGCTCCTTTACTTCTCTCACCAGAAGCAAAATGTTCGCACCAATCTCAAGATGAGAAGCAGGCTCCAGCCTGTTTGGTGATCCACAGTTTTATCACAGATAATGCAAGGGTCTGTGGGCTTGTAGTATTTTAACTGGTAGATGCTGTGAATAGCAACCAGTCCAATCAAGAACATTAAGCATAGACGCTCACTCTCCAACCAGAAACATTCAGGAATTAACATACTCTGCTCCTCTCATCATGACCAGAATATAAGCACAGATTCCAAGCTGTCAATTATAAAGCAGTTATTAGGCTTTCTGATCAGCAGTCTCCAGGAAATAATGTCCCTGTACACCTTCTTTCACCAGGAGAAAACAGAAGCACTAATCCCATGATGACTAATACGAGGCAGAATTTGGGCTATCCAATAACTGGTGGTCTTGCAATAGATGTTTGAAGGTAAGGTAAAAAAATGGTTTAATAGCCTAAACATTGCAGTGTGCAGTAAGCAGTTAGATATGAAAGTGGGTAACTTAAGTTTTAGCAGTCAAAGTGCAGAGCCACTATTTTTAAAAGAGCAAGATACATTAAGAGGGGTGGGCACTTTTGTATTCTGGTACTATGGAATACAGTGGGGTGGCAAATAAATGTATATAGTTGAAGGGGAGTGATTTCACAAAAGGATAATTTTGTACTTACTCACAACAGCCAGTGAAAGGAGTGGGGGAAGGAGATAAATGGTCAACATAACATAAGGGGCAGGAAGTTAAACTAAGAAGACACTGGTGTTTAAAAACACAACAGTTACAGGGTGGGAGGGTGAGACAAAACTCTGCCTGACTCACAAGAGACACATCTGTGGCCTCTTTTCAAGTTTTAATATGCAATTAAAACAGAATACAAGTAAATCAGAGTGTAAATAAAATAAGTCACAGTTTACAAAATAGAAAAAGGCAATAAAGTAATACAAAGTACCAGAAATCAAAAGCAAGCTAACCTTTCCTTCACAGCAAGCTATGGCAGAGTCTGGGTGAGGTTTTCCAGAGCTATTCCTTGTTTTCTTTATCTCTAGCCATATTGCAAGATGATCAGTAAGTCTTGTTTCAAATTCCTCCCCATCTCCTATAACTAAACCTTCTAATAATATAAAATAATTTACTTTAGTGCTACATGTACACCTTTTGTAAGTCCATGATGTTTTGTCCCAAAGTTTTAACTTGCATCTTATAACTTCTAACATTTTTCTTATATCATTTCCTTTCTTTTTACACAGGCCTCTTAAATTACAGCTAAAGCCTCCTGTTATTATAATTTTCATATTTATCACTACAGGGTCTAAAATCCAAAGAATTAAGCTTTTTCTTTCTTTACAATTAGTATAAGCATATAATGTTACAATTCCATATACTTGCTCTCTCCATTTTATTCTACAATGGTTAATCTTCCCATTTTTGCTAAAATTGAATCTACTATCTTTACTGTCTTTCTACAGAATATGGCTATTCTAGAACTCTTGCCCAAATACCAGATTATTTATTTATTTATTTTTATTTTACATTTCTTGACCGGGTTGGTCCGACTGGATACATGTCCATTTTCAGCGGAGACCCGGGGAGAAAAGCTCCAGAGGTAGATACAAAAGAAAACATACATAGTACAACTTAAGAACATTAACAGATTCTATAATAAACAAGTATATTAAACAATCACCCAACTTGAGAGATTAACTGGTAACTTACAATACAATATATTACAAGTAGTGAAATAAATAGAACACAAATATGACTAAATTATTAGTCAGGCCTGGAGCAAGGACAAAGCCAGTGAGACCTGAAATACTGCTTAAGACTTTCCTTGAATAGAGGTAGGGATGCCTCTAGAGTAATGCTAGCAGGCAGGGAGTTCCAAGTTTTACCCACAGAGTTGGCAAACAGAGAATCTCCAGCCGAATTGTTGGCTTTGACAGTTTGCACTACAAGTCTATTGGATGAGCGGAGAGGTCTGGAATTGCAGTAGGGGTAGATAATGTGCCTAAGAGCAGGTGTATTATCAGGATGGTAAAGTACTTTATGGGTTACTATAAGTTGGTTGTACTGAATTAACCTGGGTAGTTCTAGCCAGCCTAGATTATTTAGGTTTATACAATGGTGAGTTCTATAGGGTAAGCCAGTAGCAAATCTGGCAATGCGATTTTAGCAGCTGGAGTGTTTGTTAAGATCAGTTTTGTTTAGGCTGATAAGGAGAGGGGAGGCATAGAAAAGTGTGGAGAGTAGATGAGAGCGGGCAATGGCAGTTCTGGCAGTTGTGCTAAGGAATGGTTTAGTCCTATATAGGGAACTGAGTTTTTTATTAATGGTTTTAATAGTTTTACTTATGTGCATATCAAATTTAAGATTATTATCTATGGTAACACCTATGAGCTTTGTACAGACATCTGGGGAGATTACGGTCTTGTTGTTAGAAATAATGGAGAAGGATAATTCTTTGGAGTTTTGGCTGGGGGGGGGAGTAGTAGTTTTGTTTTGTTGGGGTTTAGAATCAGTTAACGATTAGAAAGCCAAGTTTCAGTTCTGTTAAAGATATCATGATTTAATGCTTGAAGTTCTGTCTGGGAGGAGGCAGAGCAGATCAAGGTAGAGTCATCTGCATACTGAATGCAAATTGCTTTAGGGATGACAGAGTGCAGATCACTGATGAATATGGAGAACAGAAGGGGGCCTAGAATGGACCCTTGGGGGACACCCAAGGTGTTGGGTAGGAGGTTGTATAGTTTATTCTGCCAAAGAACAGCTTGCTGTCTGTCATTCAAATATGATTGGAACCAGTGCAGAGCATGGGTGTCTAAGGAAATTGTTTTCAGGGTATGGATGAGAAGTTGGTGGTTAACAATGTCAAAAGCCTTTGAGAGGTCCAAGAAAAAGGCTGAGGATAATTTATTGCTGTTTCTGTTATGATTAATGGCACTGGAGAAGGAGAGAAGGGCTGAGGTGGTGCTGTGGTGTGGCCTAAAGCCATGTTGCAAGTTGGCCAGTATCTTGTTTTGGATTTGATAGTGAAGTAACTGTTTATGGATGCACTTTTCCATAATTTTGGCTATTGGCGACAGGATGGCTATCGGTCTGAAGTTAGACAGTTCAGTAGAACTACCACCTTTATGAAGGGGTATAACATGAGATATTTTCCAAATGGATGCTACTGTGGCTTCTGATATGGTACGGTTGATTAGGATGGAGGTGGGATATGCAATAGCATCTGCTGCTTTCTGCAGATATTCAGCAGGGAGAAGATCAGCAGCTAGTGTCGTGGGTTTTAACTTTTTGATTAGTGTACAAATAAAAGATGTGGTGACTAGTTGGAAGCTGAAGGAATGCTGGTTAGTGGGACTGGAATCAAGTGAGTTAGGGGAATGTTGGGGTAGTTGGTTGGCTAGGGAATGGACAGTTCCAGTAAATAAACTGTTGAAGGTGTTATCAACATCCTCTGGTAGTTTGTCAGTGCAGGCAGAGGGAGTTGGTGTGGGGGTTCATCCTGGGTGCAGTAGTTTGTTTATCCCTGCCCAGAATTTTTGAGAATTATTTTGACATTTCTGCTGGTGTAGGCAGTAAAAGTTTTTTTTATCTAACAGAATGGATCTTTTTGTCTCATTTAATTGCCTGCACTTTAATTGGTTTTGTGGGGTTTTAGTGGTACGCCATATGGCCCATGCCTTATTTCTGAGTAGGATTTTTGATTTGGTGTCTTTTGAGAGCCAAAGTACACCTTTTGTATTGTTCAGAATGTGTCAAGCAGGAGCGTGAGAATTAAGGATGGTGATGAATTTATTGTTAAAGAAGGCAACAGCATCATCCAGGGGTAGTTGTTTTAGGGCAGACCAGTTACATGATTTAAGCTTGTTTTGAAAGTTAGTTAGATTGAAGCTCTTATTGTTTCTAACAATTCTATAGGTGGGCTGGTGGTGATAATCTGCTTTGTGTCTAACAATGAAGGTAATGCAGTGATCACTAAGGTCATCAGGGAGGGTCCCTGATGTATACATTTGGGGATGACTATTGATCAATATTCAGTCTAGTATACTCTCTTTATTCTGAGGTTTGCTTATCCAGGTCATAATAGATATGACCTGTGTAAAGCCATGTAGGGGATTCAGAGGAGCAGGCATTCCAGTCTATATTAAAATCTCCTAGAACTATGGTTTCCTGAGAGTAGTTATTGGCTGACCAGTGGAGGATGTCTTCTAGGGAATTGGTATTGTTCCCTGGGGGGGATATACAAGCAGACATTGTTTATACATTTGTTTTTATTAATCTGAAGTCCGGTAGAGAGAATTTCTGATTTATTTACCTGGGGTGGTTGAATGGGGTCTAGGGTGACATTATGTATGGATGTAAAGAGTACAGCTACCCCACCTCCTTTGCTAGTAGCACCGTCACGTCTGAGTATGCTATAGCCAGATGGTAAAACTTCATTATCTGGGATTGATGGCTTAAGCCAAGTTTCGGTAAGACACAGTATATCAGAGGAGTGGTATTCCAATACGGTGTGTAAGTTATGAACTTTAATATTAATGCTTCTAATATTCAGATGGGAGATCAAAAGGGAGTTGGGGGGGTCTTAGTGTTTGAATTTTGGGTTAAGGTATCTAGTGTTAATGGGTTGATGGTTTTTAGTGGTAACAGAGATGGAGACTGGGCAGTTTATTGGGTGACTATTCATTTTGGAAGTAGTTGGGGTGGAGGTGTGACCTTTTGGATAATGAAATCCTAGGTAGTATTGTTTTTCATATGTGCAGATGTAATATGTCACTAACATGAAGGATAGAAGGGAGAGTAAAGACATGGTAGTAGATAACCCCATAGTGTGTGTCCATGGTAGTAGATGACCCCATAGTGTGTGTCCATGGTAGTAGATAACCCCATAGTGTGTGTCCATGGTAGAAGATAACCCCATAGTGCGTGTCGGCATTATTATTTTTTAATGTTTCTTCACCTGAATATAGAGGGAGTAAAAAGATGGAGGTAGGAGGGGAGGGGTTAAGAGAAGGATTAGGAGAAGAAAAAGACTGGTTTTGATGGGAGGGGTGTGGTGTATTGGCTATAAATCTAGCAGTATTGGGGCGAGTGGGAATTGGGGGCAGGGAGAGGTGCGGAGCAAGCCCCAATGGAGCAAAGGCGAGAGGAGCAGGGTTAAACCAGATGCACAGATCTCTGCTAAAGTTAGAGCACTAGGGACATGTATCAAGGCTTTTGGTACATTAGAACAGTTTAATGTGTTTATTTTTGCAATTTTGCGGGTAGAAAATGCAGCTTGTGCCAATAGCTTCCAATTCTACATATGATTTATTGCAATTGGCACTTTCTATGGAGGGCAAAGTACTCTTCAGTACATTTAGTATTAATATATTAAAGGGTAATTTTGGGGATTATTTAAAACTAAGGTAAGAGCACTAGGGACATGCATCAAGACTTTTGGTACATTCAAACAGTTTAATGTATTTATTTTTGCAATTTTGGGGGTAGAAAATGCAGCTTGTGCCAATAGCTTCCAATTCTACATATGATTTATTGCAACTGGTACTTTCTATGGAGGGCAAAGTACTCTTCAGTACATTTAGTAGCAATATATTAAAGGGTAATTTTGGGGATTATTTTAAAGTTTACTGCTACCTAATGATGCTATAGACCTTTGTCAGCTTGCAAAAGGGATACAACCAGTAAAAATAAAGGAATTAACTTGGCAGGTTAGAATTTGTTGAGGAACAGTTCAGAGTAGATATTCAATTAAGTATCTTCAGGGCAGCATCCTTATATTAGTTAGGTCTTTCAAGATAGTTGGTGGGGGGTAGTAACTGATTGGGTAAGAATAAAACAAAGATAGCAAAGTCAGTGGCTTAATCTTTGCTCACTTAAACATAGAATACTTAATCTGTACTTCAGGTAGTTAAGGAAACAGCTAAACAATATAACATAGCACAGTTCCACAGGTAACAACAATACATTAATAAATTCACCAAAACTACAAAAATATATGCAATAGAGAGTGATCTATCATCCCTCTCTATAGCTTCTTCGGTTTGTGATCTTTCTTTATTTGTAACAAAAATCTTGTGCCTTCTAATATAATTCCATCTACATCACATGTAGTACACAACTCCAAAATCCATATTCTTCTTACTATATTCTTAATATTAAAAGTTACACAGAGCACTCTAAAGTTTTAATTTTCCATTTTCCTTAGTTTATGGTTTTATAAGTTCATAGCTAATTACTTGGCTAGCGTGCTTATATGTCATTTTAAACCTAAACAATTTCCTTCCCAAAGGTGAGAATTAAATACTGCACCATATATCCATGAGTCAGATACCTTAACCATTACACCAAACCCCAGTCTTTAGCTGTATGCATTTGTTTTCATCCATTTCCTTTCTTTTTTCTTATGTAATTACCACTTTAAATGTTCTTTTTCTGTCTTTTACTCTTTTACCAAGATAATTATTTTTTTCTCTTTTACTACCTGCCAGTTTGTCTTCTTTGTCATTTATTCCAGAACTTTATTTTATGTCCTCTTATTATTTTTTCTCATCTAATTATTCTGCCATTTCTGCTTCTTTTAAAATTTCTTCTGTTTGTTGTTCTTCTTCTCTTTCTTTTTCCTTACTCTTCTTTTCAGTTTTGTAATCCATCCATAAGTGTCCAGTTTTGTTACATTTATAACATTTCAATTAAGTTCTCATTTTCTTCCATCATGTCCCATTTCCCCACTAATGTAACATTTTATTTTGTCAAAGTTACTTATCAAATGCCCTTCTTTTCTACAATAAAAAAAGTTTTGTGTTGTCCCAAGTATTTTACAACACTCTTATACCTCTCCACATGTATAACACTTTGGGTATGTATATTTTTTTCTCTTTCTATTTTTAACACACTGTTACAATCCCAACAACCAGTCCACAAACCTCTTTAGTCATAAACCTTTGCAATGTCCCGTACTTATTTATATAAAGCTTTCAAATGTCCTTTCAAAGTCTCTTTTTCTACCTCTGTTCAAAATTGTAAATGAATCTTCTTTTTTACTTCCCTGTTAAATGGGTTACAGTCTTTTTTCATATTATCCAAGATTTTCTATTGAAAAAAACAGTCTCATATATAATGTCGCAAAATGTCTCTTTGTAATAAGAATAAATGCTCTTACCTCATGTGCTTTTAAACCCAAAGGAGCTATTAAATTGTCCCACACATCATACCTGTCAATTTATTTGTCTTCTTTACTTTGAATCCTTACCACATACTTCTGTTTTTTTTTTCTTCTGTCTTATTTGCTGTTATTCCACTTTTGCCTTTGTTTTACTTTCTCTGCATATGTTTTCTTTTCCATCTCACCACTATTCTTCAAGATTGTCTCTGCATCCTCCTTTTGTAATTTCTCAATAATATCTCCCCATCAGAAAAACTAAAGGTAAACTCCAGCAAAGCTAGAACTTCCACTGAGTGACCTCCCAAACCTCCTGAATCAGAGGCACATGGGATATATGCAAATGACCCTTATGAACTTCAGGTGTATCAGCTATATGGTGATTCTGAGTGCCCATTACTTATTTATTTTTAAGTTGTTTCATTGGACAACTTCAGGCCAATAAAGCCAAACCCCACTAGCTGTGGATATGCAAATTTCGGCCTTTTTATAATCTCATCAGCACAGCACAAGCAGAGTGTTTGACTAAGCATAAGAAACACAGGGCTGTTATCTCCTCAGGAAACATATCCTTCATTTTCTGCCTCACTCTGCAACACCATTTCTTTAAGTAAATCATCCCACAATCCTCAAAACTGGAGGGTTGTAATAATACATCCATCATTTGCTGACTCATCTCCATCAAACAGGTTTCTTTGAAACATTTCCTCAGAATCCTGCACACATTGTCTGATTTTGATATTTGCTTTCTCCTTTGTTTCTTTCATGACCCCAACATTTCCTGCTCTATCCACCTGCCTCCCTGTTTCTCTGAGACAACTCTGTGCCTGGAATAGGAACAGCAAGTGTTCCTCCAAAATGGGTCACACTCTCAACAATGATGAGTAGGGGAAGTTCCCTGATGTGTGGCCAAATTTGCCCTAGTAGTATAAATACAACCTCACATCTTCCCTAAAAAGTGGCTTTTAGCCTAGTTTGACTAACCTAGTCAACCAAACAGTAAATAAAATAATTTCTTTCTAATGAGGCTTCATTCTTGATGATGCAAAATGCAAAATATTGCAAAAGAGTTTCCAAGCACTAGGTACATGTACAAAGAGATCCATAATGTCTCGTTCCATCTCCTCTAAGGAACTTCAGGTGTATCAGCTATATGGTGATTCTGAGTGCCCATGACTTATTTATTTTTAAGTTGTTTCAATAGACAACTTCAGGCCAATAAAGATTAAGATTATTCATTCATCAACATGTGTAACCACACATTTGTATTTGTACTTAGGACAGAGAGATTGAAGGGCTCTAGTAATATCATAAATAAAAGTATCTGAAAGATAGCTTACTGTCAAGCCTCTTGTCTAGCTTTGTAAGTAGAGAATCTGTATCCCTAATGAGTCACTGATGAGGAAGACTTTACCCTTGGGGAAGGTTGAGGCTTTGTTGACTTTTTGGGTATAGGCTTACAGTGTTGAAGACTCTCTAAAGATGTATGTAGCAATGAAAGTGTTGGTGTAGTAGTGTGTCAAAGTGGCTCAGGTTAGTCTGTAATGTGTCAATAGGTCAGGCCAAAGATTTCTTCATAATCTCAGCTTGTGAGAGTTGACTGTTTGGAACTCTGTGTAGTCTTGGTAGGAGGTTTAACTTTATTCGTGAAAGCTCCAAGACTGGAGTCTGATTTGGGTAAGGGATTTTACATCTCATAAATTAAGTCATTGTTTGTTAGGAGTAAACGGTTATCAACAATGATGAGAAAGTTGGTATAAATGTTACAGTTATAAGCAGGCTGGTCCCAGAATGGGCTATAGAAGACTGTGAATTGATGATGCAGAGAGAAGTAATAGACTCTGCAACAGCAGTTTAGTAGGTACAGTGGTTACCTGTGAGCTACAGCTAGTTAAACAATCCAAATTTGATAACACATATGCAGAAATTAGACACTATTTGTGCTAGCATGTTTGGCTGAAGTTTTGTATATAATTTCAGATTAACCAGTGTATTATATATGCCAACATGAATATCTATGAGATTGTAAATAGATTCTTACATGTTGATTTATGATCTGTCTGTACAGAATGTTTTAATGACTCAAACAGTGTCCTTTTACATTTCTAACTGTGCATGTTTGTGAAGAAAACTTCTAAAGGCAAACTATCTCAGATTCAGCTGATCTGCAGATGATGTCATTGGAATGTTGACACTTGCTATGTGTTACTGTCAGAAACTGAAACACAGGAAGGAATTTTAGTAAACAGCTGTTGGTTGATTTTCATAATATGAAATGAAAATTAGAAACGGAACAGTTACGACAATTGGGTTAGTCTGTAAAAGACCCTGCTGAACTCTACATTAAAAACTATGCTATGGCCATTTGCAGACCAGGTTAAAAGGGTAAAGTTAACCATTAAACCTAGTAAGTGCCAGGTGGGTAAGGAGGTCACTTACTTAGGACACAGAGTGAGGAGTGGTATGGTTATGCCAGAACCTGTCACAGTAGAAGCTATTCAAGTAATGACAGTTCCTGTTCCTAAAAGCAAGTGATAGCATTTCTAGGGACAGCAAGGTACTGTGTAAAATTAGTGCCTAGTTGTGGTGCCATGGCTGCACCCCTTACTGACAGCAAGGTAAAAGTAAATCTCGATAAGGCAGTGTGGACCACAGATTGTGAACAGACATTCCAAAAACCTAAGGGGATTTTGGGAGGAACTTCTGTATTGGGCAGCCCACATTATAGTGAAGAGCGTTTTGTGCACGTGGATGCTTCAGACTGTGGGGTGGGGCTTGTGCTTAGCCAAGTTTCCTCAGAAGGAGAAGAATGCTGATGTGTGGTTAATAATGCCAATGCAAATGGATTGCTGAGGAGAGGAATCTGTTGATATTCTCAGACAGACCAATTTTCTTCGAGCATCGTTTTTCAAGGGTCACTTGAAAACCATGCTTTTGACATTGGGGGGATTTGAATAAATTAGACACTGTTATTTGTGCCAGCATGTCTGGCTGATGTTTTGCACATAATTTCAGATTAACCTGTTTGTGCTATGCTAGCATGGCTAGCTATGATATTGTAACTTGGTTCTTACATGTTGATTTATGATCTGTTTGTAAGAATGTTTTAAAGACTTGAACAATGTCCTTTTACAATTCTAACTGTGCATGTTTGTGTAGAAAGATTCTAAAGACTAACTATCTCAGATTCAGCTGATCTGCAGATGATGTCATTGGAATGTTGACAGTTGCTATGTGTTAGAAACTGAAAGACAGGAAAAAAACTTTAGTAAAAAGCTGTTGGTTGATTTTCAAAATATGAAATGAAAATTGGAACTGGAACAGTTATGACAGTTGGGCTAGTCTATAAAAGTGCCTGCTGAAGACAGTTAACAGTCAGTTACAGTCAGTTGTCAGTTACAGCCAGATGTCAGCAGTGACAGTTACAGATGTACTGTGCAGTGAATGCCCAAAAATGACTCACCAAGAACTGTAAGCCTGCCTTAGCTCTGTTGTAATAATTTAGTTTAGATCAGGGACAGTGTCCTTTATTCAGATACAAAAACTATAGCTAATCAGTTAGATCCATTAAAGTTTTTTTGAATGTTGGATTTCTGTCCTACATTATTGATTTAATTTTCCTGGTGATTGAGTTCTGTTTGTTTATTGGAAATTACTGCTTTATATTTTTAATCATTTGTTTATTATTAAATATTTTATTAACTTACATTGTGGCTGGTCAATAAGTGTTTTCTTTAGTGATTTGAGAGTGCTTATTCTTGCCTTGATAACTTTCTAGGTCACTCCAAAAGCATGGCTGCTTAGATCATTTGCTACTATTTGTTTTAATATTTAATTTTCATAATTGAACACCACTTTAAAAGGGCATGAAGACTGGTTGATTGGTGGTAGTGTTACCATATTATTTTAGGGGAAGGGACAAGGCTGGAAATCTGTGTTAGGCTTTCCCAGAAGCATTTGGATGTGTGAGATTTAATTTATTTAAGTGTGAGTGTATCAGAGTCTTAAACCGGGACAAATTCCTCTGAAGTGTATACATTAGGGGTGGATTGAAGTATAGAGTCTAGTCCCAGATTATAGAGCATGTTCCTTTTGTGCTCTTAGGGGAAAATTGTGGAATATTACTCCAGATTAAGTGACAGTCTCACATTGGAGTCAGTAGTGAGAACTGAAGATCCTTAGTTACTGACCCAGGATAGTAAGAGACATCACATTATTTGGTGAGAGTTCAGTGGGATACTATCTGGGTGACTCAATACAGAATCAGCCATTAATTTGAACAGATACTCACTGAAACTTATGATGCATCTCCAAAGCTTAGATAGTCCAGCATCCCAGAGGACAGGAGAACAGAGTGCTTAGCTGTGCTATTATCTCTATTTATAGCAGAAAGGCTTCCACCAAAGCAGGAATCAGACAGCCAGTGAACATGATGAGGAAATGTCAAAAGCAGAAATGACAGGGCTAACAGAGCTAATGCTCTTTCATCAGAAGAAAACAACAGAGTCCCAAAGCAGATCCAAATAAAAAGATCCTTGTGGTTTCTTTGTTTTTTTTTCCAATGCCAAATATTAAAATGGCTCACTTTTAGTTCATTTTCTTCTGGGTGTTTTACTCAGTATTACACTGAGTAGTATAGTGTCCAGTAGCATAGCAGAGTAGAGCAATGAATTGCGTTACTGGTCTGAGTTTATAACAGAAATGTTCCCACCAAAGTAGGACTTTACCACCCACTAAGCTCTGTCAGAAATAACCTACATCAGAAAAGACAAGATGGAAAATGCTCCTACTTTCACCAGGAATTAGCCACAAGTTTGTCTGGAGACACGGTCATACTAAGTATAGTGACTAAATATGAACATTAAATAAGCCAAGACAAAGTCACAGTAAGTATGGTTTTGCCTTCCTGATGAAGAATGGTGTACCATACAGCCATGCCATTCACTGCTGCCATCTGATTAGCATTAATTGGTTCAGCAATGCAGTCTCTGCAATATATTATACAAGATATTTTCATACATGCAGATATGCTGCATTAAATTGTGAAAGTGCATTTGAGTCACTTACACACTGATTCTGAATTGTTTACTGTTCCTATTATGCTTAAATTTATGATTTGGCTACACTGCACTGAAAAACAGTTTCAGCAACCTGTATAATCTTTGCTTCCATGTACAACAACTGCATTTTTTTAAATTTAAAATGTCTATTTGTCAAAAAACTATGCTACCAGTCTATAATGGCTTCATATGTTTGGTGAAGAAATGTAACATCTGTTAACAAACAGGAGCTTGATGCCACAGATTTCTTGGTGGGGCTTGTGTGCCATTATAGACAACCATCTCCTGCTTGATAGTATGGATCAATGGAATGTTAATTTAAGAGGGCAAGCATTTTTCTATAGTTTTTTTAAATCTTTGAGACATGAAGTTGTCATGCTTTACACCATGTTTGATATTAAGTTTTGATTGTGTTCAGCTCACCATGATGGCAATTAAGGCAAATGGTTTCAGATCATAATGGGTACCTTAATGGTTTGCATGTCAGATACATGACTCCTCCAAGAACATGATAAAATACAGAGAAGACAGACTGTTTCTGCAGTCTTTCTAGGAAAGTCAAACTTGTATCTTTTATCCTTCTCCAGTTGCAGCTGATGCTATGTTTGAAGGTAACAAAACTGGCTGGGGTGCATTATTTTTAATTAGTCTGATAACAGCTGCATGCAGAATGACATTTACTTATAAACAGTATGATATTTCTCTATCTAGCAAGTTTCTTGACTCTAAGGAAGAACTGTACACAGGGTGACATTTACATCATATCCATGGCTGTTGACCCTTCCGAGGATGAGGTGGACAACTCCATACACTTAATGGAGGGTAGTGATATATGGATATCAAATTAAAGGTCAATGTCTACAAGGACTTCAAACCCCTTTATTATTTTCTTATTGTTTTGTCAGTTCTTTATTGCTGGCCATCAATAGTATATAAAGCTGGTGGAAGGGAAAGGTAACACATGCCTGAAATGTGTGTTTTCTGCCCCAGAATGCTTTGCCATTTGCACTGCACCAATTCATGCACAATGTTAAGTGTCATTTAAAGGGAGATGGTATAAGTGACAGTGCTCTCATGTCTGTAGTCAGTTGTACATTTGCGAGGCAAAGGTTCAACTCAGTCTATCATTCTTACCTTAAATGTAGCAATGTGGTGGATTTATGTCATACCCTTCTCTTCTACAGTGCACATGCCTAGGTTTTTCATTGTATATTCATTATCTCACACCTCATTCCTTGCACAGTTTTGAAACTTCCCCTCTATACTCCTCACCAGCATAAAGCCCATTTTGTTCTATATCCACTATAAATAGATATAATCATTTTCTTAACCTGTTCCAGTGTTATTGAAACTGCTCTTGAAATATCTCATTCCATTTATCCTAGACACGGTCAGAGTTTCCAATTTTAGTATGGATTTCAAGGCCCACCCAATGCATGACTGCAGCCCATAAATACTTTTCCCATAATGGTCACCCTTCCAAAAATGTATATCATCTCCTTGCTTTCAACAATAAATGAACAAAACTAGATTTCTTTCTTTCGGCTTTTTCCTGGTTAGGGGTCGCCACAGCAGATCACCTGTCCGCTCATGATTGGCAGTGGAGTTTTACAGTGTCGAGTTGCCAGCCCAGCACCCAACCTTCCACAGAAGGCACACACACACACTCACACCTAGGGCCAATTTAGAGTGTCCAATCCACCTACAGCATGTCTTTGAGATGTGGGAGGAAACCGGAGCACCCAGAGTAAACCCACGCGACCACAGGGAGTACATGCAGACTCCACACAGAAGGCACCCCAGCTGAGGATCAAACCGGAGAACCTCTTGCTGTGAGGCAGCAATGCTAACCACTGCACCACAGTGGCAGCAACAAAACTAGATAATTGCTTAAAAACAATATTTATTGTGCTTCATCACAAAAAGGGGTGATATACATAAACGAAGAGTGATATCAGGAGAGAAAGTTACAAGGGATTCAATACATTATTTCTGTTTTTCAATAAATTATAAGTATTTTCCACATAACTGAGACAATACTATAAAGCATAAAGCAAATAAATAAATAATTCAATTATATTAATTCAAATACAAAAAAATGCAAATATATTACAGGAATAACATTATAAACTAGATGCAGTGTTAATAATTGTGAAATATAGCATCATTAAGAAATACAGTGCTAAATCTTATGAAGGAATTTCCCAACTGGTAATAAAAAAGATGCTTATCTTTAAATAACTACTGAAATAAGGACTGTATTAAACTAAAACATATTTAATTATATTTTTCTATCCAAAACACTTACAGGTAATACTTTCTTGGTAATATCACATAATTGCAATGTTAAGGCAGATCTGACAGGTTGGGTTTTTCCATCACTTCCATGCTTTTAAATTAACTTTTTTTTTTCTGTTGGCAAACAGAAGGAAGGTGAAAAGTGCTTAATCTCTGACAGAGATATCAGGTAATTGTTTGAAGGTGAAACTTGATGCTCATGGGATTAATGATGAGTCTGTGTATGTTTATGTTGCATATCGTTTGAGTTAGAAAAGTGCAGAATGTTTGCCTTCTAGTTTTTATTCCAGCTTTGGTATCATTAACAGGAGGAGTATACAGCTAGATATAAATATGCCACTGTTTAGGAGTCAGGAATGAATATAGGTAGACACTTCTGCACGAAAATTAATGTTGCAGTAGAAATAAAGACTAGCTATAATTCATGAGTATCAGCGATGTCAACGTTTCCCCAAAAAGAAAAAATAATCTCTTAAATTGACTTTTCATGGTTTTTGTGTTTGTTTGTTTTACAAAATAAAATGGGCATGTAAGCAAAGTGTCATTTATACCATGAATATGCATAATATCCAAAGAAACAGACAGTGCAGAAGAAGAAGCATCTAATATGTTTGATGGGAATGCATGAGCTCTAAATATGATAGATCATACATTTCTGAAGACAGTCTGTAACCTTGAGTACATATAAGCTCTAAACATATTGACTGAAGGAACACAGATGTTCATTAAAAAAGCCCATACTTAATAAAAGCATTTATGTTGATGATTTTGCATCTCTGAGACAAGTTTCTTTAGAGGTTTACAAGAATCATTCAGAGAAGGTGCTAATGAGTCTGTACAGGAAGGTCATTATTAGTAGTGTCTGTGATTCGGTAGATAGCACACTTTCTGCTGGAAGATCAGAAGGCTGTGAGGTTTATTCCCACACCAAGTTCTTGGACAGTGATTCAGTCATCTAATCTGCCAAGGTAAACACAGAACTGCACAACTACAGTCGAACTCTGAAAGCCTGCTTTGATTATATGGCAGAAGACTGCTATACACCCTACATGATAGTGAAGGACCAAAAACTGTAATATTTCCTCAAGGTCCTGGCCTTCCACAGTGACAGATCTATTTGCAGAAAGAAAAAGGAAGATAGATTGAAAGGTATCCAATGAAGTCTACCCGTATCTGAAATTGGACTTACCTAAAGAAGAGCCAGAGCTGATACTGAAAGAGGAGCCAGAGCTGATACTGAAAGAATTATTTTGGTTTCCTGGATTCCACCAGAGGCTAGACCCAGAACTCTTTCTTCAGTGCTCATCAAGGAACAAAGACACTTTTTAAGGTTCAATGATTGATTAATGTTCCAGTGCTGACACTGCTCAATAACATAATGGGGATGCTGCACTCCTGAGTGGGAAGTCCTTGAGATAAGATGCAAAAATGGAGTCCCATTTGCCTGAGTTGGTGGTACATCAGGTGACTGTAAAAGATCCTACAACCCTTATCAGTAAGAGTACTGGAAGTTCCTTGGTGCCCTGCCCAAATTGCCCCTAGTCAATATGAATACCACTTTAGGTTTCTCCTGACTAACCTGGTTAACAAAGAACAAATAAATAAATACATACAAAACTCCATAAGTAGCTAAATAAATAAACAAGCTTTAGGCTTTGACCAATCACAGCAGCTCAAAAGAGAAAATCATGTATTCCAAGGGTAAGAAAAACAAGAGTAAATCTGAGCATCAGAAACAAATGTAAACCAAATGGAGTGCAGTCACCCAAATTAAATAATGTCTGTGCTCCCCCCAGAAGCTAAACTGTGTGCCCAGGATGTGGAAGTATTAAGGGATGCAATCTTGGTACATTAGAAAAAAACAGAAGTGGTAAAGTGACAGGTCTGTGTACTAGAAGAAGATGAATGAGGAGCACTGATAGTGGAATATTTGTACATAAGAAAAATGGGCAACCTGGAGAACAGGTCTTGGATTTGTAGTATAATACTGAGAATTTTGAAAAGGATGCCTAACTTAGATCTAGATATTCAGCATTCAGCTTGCAAAAGAAAATCAATGAAAACCAAGAAAGTAATCAGAATAAGGAATAGAAGAAACAATAGCAGCTCCAGGTCATGTTGCAGCATGCATGCTCTCATACAGAAGAACTCACTATTTCAATTAATTATTATATATATCACTGATGACTCCAAACATTCCTTGTACAGACTAAGGAAAGAGAAACTGCAACACTGACAAAAGCAGAGGTATTTAAGGTGATCAGAATGCAGACATGATTTGCAGCAAGCATAACAAGATTATGTGCAGAACAGCATCATATACTACACATGGAAAAGGATCAGAAGTTTATAAACAGAATACACACAGACCAATGCAAAAGGAGAAAAAAAAAGAGTTGAAGCAGAAAAAGAAGTCCGGGTAGGAGTGGGATGTGAGCTGAAAACAGCGCTGAAGGGAAGAACAATAATGAACAGAACAACCAAACTTTAGATTGTCCAGTGAAGGAAAAAGAAATATAAGCTGAGCAGCAGAGCCAAGAACAAAGAACTGCCAGAATGAGACAAAAGTAGAGACAATAAAGGTACAGAATTAAATGCATGAATGTAGCAGCAAGAGGCTCGACAAAGAAGTTAAAATGCAATGTAGCCAGTAGGACAGAGTACAGAAGTAGGGCAGGATACAAGCACAGGTGAAAGGATCACATTCCTTACAAATGAATGTGAGGTGACAGATGCTGAGACACATAGATGAAATCCATGAAAATAAATACTATTGACCCACACACCAGTGAACAGTAAATAAAAACTTTAATAAATAACTTTAAAAATCAAAAATACAAGGTGATTGCTTTAGTGGTGAAAACTACTGCTTCTTCAGACCATAAATTCCAATAGAAAACAAGCACTAATAAATAGCCAACGTAACCAATCAGAAGCACACAATTAATCACATGATATACAATTGCAGAGTTTTCATTCATACAAAACTATTCATTCATAAAACACCAGCCAATCAAATCAACTCTTGAATCCTCATGACTTCAGAAGACGTTTAACAGAGGAAACTTCATTCAAACCGTGAGGAGTGTCAACCTTAAAGTAAACAATCCAAAGTAACTCCAAACACTCCATTTTATTAATCAAATCTCCACATCTAATACCAACATTAATCACTTCTAAAACAGTAAATTAAAATGGTGTTTTATGCCCAGTACTAATACATGCTTAGTTAAAGTGTTTTTCACCCTCCCATTGCGAATATCACCAATATGCTCTAGGATCCTGTCTTTAAATAACCTGTTAGACTTCTCAATGTAAAAACAGTCACATTTTTGACATTTCACATAATACACAGCATTCAATGCCCTACAATCAGAGTAAAAATCTAAATATATAGTAAGATCAAACAGTGGATGTTCAATTGCATTTGTGGCCAAAATAAAGTTGTAGGCATCACATGTCATACGTAGGAAGGTATGTTTCTGTTGAGATACAGTAATATTATAATGAAGATTCTGTAACACAAATCACATTTGAGGGTTTTGTTATGAAATGAGAACCTTGGCTCATTGTGTAGCATTTTCTTCACTTCCTCAACAATCATATAATCCGATATTTTGAGACCGTGAATATTTATAAGAGATATGGAAACAAGTAGAGGGATATAGAAGGAAATGACATTTTGTATTTGGGCATGGGACATCAAGAGTCATGGCATAAGAGATAAAGAATGAGGTTGCAAAGAATTCAGGAGAAGGCAGAGAATAATTTCAAACAGTAGACATACAAAAAATGTATACTAGTAAAAAGGAAGAGAATTTGACTGAAGAAGATAAGGAGACCAGGAACTACAAAACAGAAGTAGAAGGAGGAGATAGGATATTATGGAATAAAGAGAGAAAACAAGAGACACAAGTAAAAAAACAAAAAAAAAAAGTATAACCACTGGAAGGGGGACGCACTAAGCACGAAGATTCCAAGTATATGTATAAATGCATAATGATAAATAAGAATCATTACACAACAATATTCACTTAAAATTGTCTGGTCTCACCTTTTACACATACAGGAATATATTGCAGAAATCACTGCAATGTAATTTGTGTGGGATCTTAAAGAAGGATTTGTCATTTAAGAGTATTGTATCTTCTTTATATAAAATTTTCAAAAGGAATTGACAGCAAAGTTTATTTGATGAAAGAGCAATTGCTTTACAAAGGATCTGCCACTAAATTACTTTTAGATTAATAAATAAAAAAAAATGTTAATTTTGTTGTGAACGAAGATAGAAGCTAGGTCCTCAGCAATGAAGTAAGTTCAAGGATTCTAAACACTGATTGATCTTTGTTTAGTAAAATGATGTTCAGATTGACATACGGGCCAGAGCATATTTTATTCATATGTCCCTTATTGGATATCTATCCATGCTTTTCGGACACTCACTTGGCTTATTTGCTACTTCCATAACACTCAATCATCTCTATTTTTTTGGGAATCCCTAATTTGGTATTAACATTTTACTTTGTCCTTCCTAAAATTTGACAGGTTTTAAGAAGTTCTAAGTTATTTACATAATTCAGTTTGTTAACTAGTTAAGTGAACTTGTCAAAAGAGCCATTTCATCTATGTCCCAAGCCAAAATGCAACAAAAATTACAAAAAACGTTAAGAACACAAGTAGAGCACATATTTGCAATAGCTAATAATACCAGAATTACTAGAGTTAAAGTAGCAGTGTTTTAAAATTGCCCCTAATTTAAGGGCTTTTCCCTTATTGTTTTTGCTTTGTTCCTAATAACAGATAGATATGGTTCCACCTTTGCAAACACCCTGTAGTCTATTCATTCACTAGATTGACAGTCAAGAGTATCTGGAATGGGACTTTTGCATTCTATGGCATAATCCCCATCCAATCATTGGCTTTCTGGGACTCCAAAGTTGCTGTCACTCAAGGGAAAGAATGAATGCTACTATGCATGATAGCCCTTTGCTAAGCAGTGCACTGTTCTGCACCACATTTCTGCAAGGTCCCAGCAGTACAAAATTCGCCTGTAGGTTTCACTAATGCAGCAAACCAAAACCACTTCAGACTCCCAAGGAGGAGCACGTAACCATTGGCCACCTACTGCCATCCTCCCCTGCATTACTCCTCCAGCACCAATACTTCTAGTCAGACACAGGCCATTGTGTTCATAGTTCAGGGACTTATTCATCTTTTCTACAGGATGGATAAGGCCACAATTCTTCTGAAGGTCAGCATGTTAACCGATTTGTATATCTCAGCATCCCTGCAGCATTTTTGTTTTCAAGAATTAATATGTTCTAGCTGTCAGGAAAGTGTAGGTTTGAAATGTTGTATGCAGTGCAGTCAGAATGCTAATATATATTATTCTCCTAGGTGTATGTGCAGGTTTGGAAAAGTTGTTAATATGATATTAAGACTAGTGTTCCCCTGAAGAGATATTGGAAAGATACTGAAATTGGTATTTGTCTTTACCTATAAAAATCTAAATATATAATTTTTCTACTAACAAGCTGTATCGACACCAATTTCAGTTACTTTATTGATTGTCCACACTTCATATATCTGACTATGATCACATGAATGACTAATTAAAGAAATAAATAATGGCTACTGCAATGTAGATTTATAGGTTTATAGGCAGTTACTAGGCATGCAGTCTCTGTGACCAGGAGCTTAGCCCAAACTCCCAATTGCCTCAAAGTGCTATCTGGTTAAGTGACTTACTCAAGGTGAAACAGTAAACAAATTAAGGTGGAAAGAGTCAAACTCTCTGCCCTTGGCATATGAAGCAGCTTATGTATTTCAACTAATTGCTGTCATAAACATATAGTGTAATTGATTGCAATTTAACCCAACCCCCCAGAAGAACAGATATAGCATTAATTACAGCCATTCACCCACTTTATGGACAATGTACACCTCAGGTTTGATCGTGATGGGATAAATAAATAAAAATATAATAACTACAATAATGCCTTTTAGCTCATTGTTACCTGCTACATACAATGCAACCTATTGCAAAGCCCCTCTCCAGCACACGCATTCAGGTGCACTTAGTGTGTGCCCACCAGATACAGTCACTTTATCATAAATGTACACACACACACACACACACACACACACACACACACACACACACACACACACACACACACACACACACACACACAAACTGTGCATGCAGAAACAATAGGATAGATATGCCTAGCCCCTAAGAAGGCTATATATTCTCAACCTATGTAAAAACAACAAAATCATACATCTCACTCATGAGATAAGTTTCATTTACTAATAAAAAAGTGCATTAAAATTCATTAATTCAGATTTAAAAATAACATTTAGTCAGGAATTTTAGCACAAGGCTAAAGAGCATTTATAAATTAATTTCATTCATCAATACCCATTGATTAGCAGCTCCAGCAACCGTGTCTAAATGGTTAGATAATTTTATGTTTTTCATGCATGTGAACAGCCTGACTTGAAAAAGAACTTCTATTCATTACCTGTTTACTTCTTACGTTTGATATATTATGCGCATTAGTGCATTTATTAACAGTTATTACATTGTGCAAAGTGCAGCTCCTTCATTCATTCTGTGTTAAATTATACACACTTTAATTTGATTTAGTTTAATTGTGTAGAGATAATATTTATAATAAAGTACTGCATATTTTTCTGTATTAAAATGAAAATACATTGTTTTAGTTTTTGCTGCTTAAATGTCTTGTTATTCCAACCTTACCCATAAATATTTCAAAGTGGGCATTCTAAATGAGTTATTCAGAAATAAGTAAATCCATGTGATTAGTACAACACAGACTGGAGCTGATTAAGCATAAATGTTTGCTGGCACCCTGCACTGCCAACATGCTGTGGAACAAACTGCATAATACATGGTAGTAGCCATGTTAATGTCAACCACTGTGCTACTGCAGCAGCCATATTATGAGGGTCACATGACTGATGCAGGAGGCATAACAAAGCTGCATGCCGTACACTATAAACTTGCACACATACAAAGAAATATGTCATTGCAGAAATATAGTAACTATGGACAGTCCATACATGATATCCACAGCATGCTGCCAACTGAAGTCATTATAGCAATGGATTGAAAGGGGGTGATAAGAAACCATGAAATGTAACAAGAGCAAGCAAAGGAGCACCATCAAAACTAACATGAAAAAGATAGGTTAGTCAAAAAAGGAAATGTTTTTATGAGAACAATCACTTATTTCCATTATTTAATGTTTTATTTACAAAAGTCTATAATAAATATTCCATTATCAATGCAAAATTATAAACAGAGTGAAGTCGTTCAGTAAACAGTCACAATAAACAACAAGCAAAACAATGAAATCAATGGGTGTTATATTAGCACAGTAGTGCATGAGTGCTGTCATTGTCCTCTAAAATCAGAAAAAAGATGAACTTGTTAAACGCTTCCCTAGAACAAGACCTGATCTTATCAGTGTTTAACACTACTTAACAAAAGCTTGTCAGGCTGTTGAGATCAGATCTGACACTTGGGACTAACAGGAGAGACAGCTGGCAAGCAAACAGAGGCAGAAGTAAAACAGGATTTAAAAGGCATTATAACTTTACTTTCATACATGTATTTATTTATTCTTTGCTAATCAGGTTAGTCCCAATAAGTCAGTATCCTCTTTTCAGGGGAGACCCAAGGGGGCATTCATATTGACTAGCAGAAATTTGGACAAGACACTGCGGAACTTCCCTTACACTTTGCATGAGTGTACAGGGACACTATTCTGTGTGGTGCTTACTGACTTCCATTCCTAACAGGTAGGCAGCTTGGAGAAGCAGGAAGCATGGAGGAAAAAGAAGATGTTTTTGGTGGTGATGGAGAGAATAGAGCTGTTATTCAAACAGCTAAGGAAGTTAACATGATGGAGAACAAGACAGAAATTATTCAACATGAGGAAAATGGAGAAAGGGCAAACAGAAATGGAGTAGAGGTGAGTAAGAGGTAAAAGGATGGAGAGGGAAAAGACAAGGTTGATTCTGAGGAGTTAGTTCAGCGAAATATTTTTGTAACTGATATTGTAACAGCTTAGTGTGTTGTTACAAATCAGATCAAAGTGAGCCGGAGAGTGAAAAAGCAGTGTCGTGGGGAGAAATAATGGACAGAATTGAAGAAGAAACCCAAGAGACAAACAAAGAAGAAAAGAGGTCATATGCACAAATGGTAAAGGAGAGAAGTGAAGGAGGCAGCAGTTAAAAGAAAGTATAAGATGAGGCTAAGTAACAAAATAGAAAAGGAATTAGACAGGTGTGAAATGTGGGACATAGTTTCACCACTGGGTATTGAACCCAGAGAGGTAAGAGCTTTTATTTATATTAATAAAGAGACTTTCTGTGATTTTTTATTTTATTTATTTATTTATTTATTTATTTTTGAGGTGGCACAGTACATGGAGACATTTCTAGAACATTATGAAAAGAAAATAGATATGAACCCTTGAAGTTTTATGTTGTTCAGGCATTCAACAAAGATGCAAAAAAAGAGTATTTATACAATTTTGAACTGAAGTTGAAAGAAATTATTTGAAGGACTACTTAAAAACTGTGTGTATAGATATTATGGATGCCACAAAAATATATGACAGCAGAGGTTTATAGACTGGAGGATGGGGAAGTGATGTAATATTCAGAATGCAAAATGATAAAATTGTGTGTTTACTGAGTATTATCAATGTTGAGGAGAGGAAGGGGATGGTTAAATATTGGGGACAACCAAAGACATGTTTTCTATATGGTAAAGACGATCTCTTAATTAATAATTGTGATAAAAGAAAATGTTTTATATGTGGCAAAGTTGGTCATGAAGCAAAAAAAATGTGAGCAAATTTTTATAAAATGTGATAAAAATAGGACACTCATGGATGGACTGTAAAGCTGTAGAAAATTATGCACAATAAACAAGATTAGACCAAGATATGGAAATGTTATATTAGATACCACAGAATTAACACAAAAAGAAAAAAAATGGATGAGAAAGATGTAAGAATGGATGCGAGGGATGGTATGAATGAAACAAACAGAAAAGAAGGAGAGGTAGAGGAAGAAGTTAGTAACACAAGTACTGAAGGAAAAAATAAATGGGTAAGAGTGAGAAGCAAAAGAAGCTCGATAAGAAAAAGAGTGAAAGATAGAAAGCATAAGTTTAAAAATGTAACTATAGGAGAAAACAAAAAAGGAAAAGGATAAAAAAATATATAACAAAAACCTTTGTTTATTGTGAGAGTCCTAGCCATTAATGTTAATAGTATAAAGAACCTTCAGCATAGGCTAGGAGTATTGGAATGGTGTAGAACATTAGACATGGGTACTATAGCATTAATAGACATAAGGATAATAACAGAAGAAGAAAGAATACAAATTAATGAATTATGGCAAGGTAAGATGATATGGAACTTTAGTGAAAAATGTTCAGTTATAGCTATCTTATATAAAGAATGCATAGAAGTTTTGGACTATGTAATAGTTATGCTTGGAAGAATAGTAATATTAGACAGAAAATTTAAAAACAAACTTATAGAGTGATTATACTTTCTGCATATATCTTACAAAAGCAAAGAGAAATAATGTTTAGAAAAATACTGGATTACGTAGGTGTGAATATGCAAATAATAGTAATGGGAGACTTTAATTGTAATTTAAGACACAGGAGGAAAGAAGGGGTGGATGTCAAAGTTATCTTAGACTTGGTCAAAAACAGTAAGATTTATTTATAGGAAAATAAGCACCGGGCATATAAAAGAAGTAATTAAAAAACTGAAATTGATTATTTTATAGTATCAGAGAGCTTAAGCATATTACATTGAGTGTGCAAAATTACAGGATTTTCAGATCACTTAGCTATATGGATAAAGATTCAAGAAAAAATAGGCTACATAAAAATAGGTAGAGGATTAAAAAGGATTAACGAACTGGAACTAAGTGAGTATTTAAGGGATATAATACAGCAACTATGTATGGATCATTATAAATATGAGATAATTTTAAAAAGATTGGACAAGTTGGTGGGCTAGTTTAAAGGAAAAATATAGAAAAGAAGTACTAGCATGGTAGAAGACAAAAAGATTACAAGATAGTGATAACTATAAAGCGATTAGCAATCAAATATTTAAAATATAATAGATAATAGAAAAGAGTAGATAGAAAAGAAGAAATGTATGAAATGAACCAAGAAAAAAATTAAAGAAATGTTATTCAAACAAAGATATTTTCTACAAGGAAGAAAAGAAGTAACACCTTATCTAAATAAAATGGTCAAAGAAAAGGTAAGAATAATAGAGTTGAGAAATGAATAGGAGATATAGTGAATAAACAAAAAGAAATTAGGCAAATATATAAGAAACTTATTCTGGATACGTTTTCTATATGTCACACTATAAAAAAATGAATGGGAGTTAAATAAAGTAAATGAAAAAGATAATAAAAGAATGGAAGAAAAGATCACAATAATGGAATTTTAAAAAAGTGCTAAAAACAGTAACTGTAGAAGCAGCTACAGGCTTAGATGGACTTGAATACTTAAGATATGCAAGAATGGCAAAAATAATACTTTTTAAAGGTGTTAAATAAATGGTTTGAAAAGGTATAAATGATGAAAAATGTGCATAGGTGTAATAAAATGTATAGGGAAAAAGGGAGGAAGAACAGATAGATTTTTATGAAAACAGTAGAAAAAAATAATATTAAGCAAAGCAAATAAATTATTATCTGAAACAGTCTTTGGAATAAAAGAGAAAGGAAGTGAATAACTTTTGATGTTAACAAGAGAGTTGGTAGATGGCATAATACACAGGGGGACAGACTTAAAATACTAGTAGGTGACGTGAGTACAGCTTTGGACAAAATTCAACATGAAACACTATGGGAGACTTTGAAAGAGTATAATATAAGTAATAAAATAATAAACATTTTGAAATATGTGTACAGTGAGAATAAAGTTAGATTAGTGATTAATGGAAAAAAACATAAACTACTTAAAAAAACATAGACCCGAGGGAATTCAGATTCCAGTGACATTTACATATGCAGGCAATTTAGTATTAGTGCTTAGAAATATAGAATGGATGAGTATAGCCATAGCAATACTCAACAAAGAATTAACACATTAGGATTATTACTGAGGAGAAGAGTAAAGGACTGGCTTTTTCCAGAAAAATAAGAGGCATCAAGTATAATAAAGAAGTAGAAATTTTGGGAATAAAGTTTGCAATTGAACAACTGAGGGAGACACAATGGAAAGATATGATAGTTAAAATACATAGCATCTGTATATTTCGGAGAACATTTAAGCATTTGATAAAATTCAACATGAAGCACTATAGGAGACTTTGAAAGAATATAAGTAATAAAATAAACATTTTGAAATCTGTGTACAGTGAGAATAAAGCTGGGTTAGTTTTTAATGGATGGTCACATGAGGTAATAGAAATAAGGATGTCTAGCAAGTGGCCTTTTATTTACATTAGTTAGGAATGCAGTGGTTACTAAGATAAACTTGACATTGGAGAAAGCAAGATAGTAAGGCAGCATATGTATTAAATTATGTAATATTAGGTAAAATAGCACATTTGGCAAATATATTCATGATTCCAGTAGTATGTGAAAAAGACTTAATGAACACAATTTTTACATTTATATGGGGATCTAGACTGAAGCCTGTTAAACAAGGTATTCTTTATGTTAACAAGAAGCAAGGAGGGTTGAGTTTAACATACCCAATTGTGCATATATCTTTATTAAACTGATATAAAGTATTAAGAGGAATGCAAGAAAAAGGAAATTGTTAATAAGGATTATAGACGAGAAGCATAAATTAATTTGGAAAAATCTTAAATGTTTAAAAAGAAGTAAATCAATTAGTTGTACAGAGATAAAGTTATATCAAGAGAAAATTCTGTTATGGAATATTGATTTAGGAACTAGAGAAAAAATAGGAAAAGATGGTATGAAAATATGATGGAAAAATGTATTATGTTTACCCCTGTGAGCATATAGTTGATAAAAAAAAAGTTAAAGCAGTAAAAGCAAGAATGAAAAAACATTAAAAAAAATGTGGAATGTACACATTTTTATGGAGATGGTTGATAAATAAGCTCCCAGTTAAAGCAAACATGCATACAAAACAATAAAAGATACAATGTGCATATATTATGGACAGTTAGAGGCAGCCAAACATGTTTTCATAAAATATAAAAAGATATATAAATTCTGCAAAGAAATATATGATAATGGATATTTAAAATAATTTTAAAATGTTGAACATATAAATATGGACATGACTATGGACATTATGAAAATGTGAAACAAAATGACATACATAGATTGGATAACACATTGTTTTGTATAATATGGAACATATGGAATGAAAGAATTAATGAGATAAAGTGCAACAGGAAATTAATATTGTCAGAAACTTTGAAAAAATAATATTTTGGTTGTGGAAAAAGGACTGGGGGATTGAAAGTATGAAAAACCTTGAGCGATATGAATATGTTATTGTAAATATTGTAAATATATTGTGAAAATTGTATATAGAATATATATATATATATATATATATATATATATATATATATATATATATATATATATATATGTACTGTATTTATGAATTTTAATAAAGGACCCTTACTACTTAGACAAGAGAAAGTGAAGCACTCTCTGGAGCTACTAGGTGACATCAGTGGGCTGCTGCTGCAGTTGCAGTTTGAAGGAGAGTGCATCAGAACTAGAGAAAGGAGCAGGAAAAAACTTACTGAAGGAGAGGAAATAATTGTTGCAAAGTTGGAAAATGGAAGACTGAGGACACAAGAGCTGTTAGATTTGATGAACAAGGCAGAACCAAATAAAGTAGCAGAAACAAGATAGAGTGACATAGTAGAAAGAGTATTACAGGATGAAGAAACTGAGAGTTTGGAAACATAAGCAGCAACTGGTAATGGGAAAACAAAAGAGATATTCTCAGCTGGTGGAGTAGCTAGCTTTCAGGGTTTACTTCCACAACAGGGTTGTGTTACAAGAAAGCAATTATGCAAATGTTAATATAACTAGACAAGGAAGAATAGAAAAAGAAAATGAGAGGGAACTAACATTTGTAGTTATTCAGCAGTTACAGAGAAAATGGTTAGTTGTAAGAATAAAAAAAAAGTGATGGCAATATTGACAGGAATGACATTATGAATAGTATTATTTTGCCACTTGGGTGTAATATTAAAAAAATAAGAACATTAATTCTTTTGGAATCTGAAATATTTGTGAAGTGACATTTATTTAAAAGCTTTAACTTGTGGAAACATTTATGACTGAGAATGAAATAAAAAATGCAGTAGCACAATGGAAAGACTTTTTAAGAGCTTGGGACTATAACTAAAAAAGAAAATAAATGTGTAATTTAGGACTTCAGGTATGGATGAGCATGAGATAAAATTGTTTTATTTTCTTTCATTATGTATTAAAGTTCATGAAGATAAAAAATATATACATGACAAAAGACTAGGGGGTGGGAAATAAGAGTGAAAATGGATGCTAAGGATGGGAAAATTCAACAGATTACAAATACAGTAATTGCATGCTATTTTTCTGGGAATGAGAATTTTTTTAGTACAAGTCTGCATAAATGAAGGTGTGGTCAATGTAGGGAGGGGTGGCATATAGCAAAAAACTGTAATCCTTTTTGTAAGAAATGTAAAGAATTTGGACACTTCTGGTTTTACTGTCCCACAATAGAAAAGGAAAGAGTAAATGAGGAAGAAAGCTCAGAAGAAAGACAAACATTAGAAAATATTACTATAGAAGATGATGAAAGGGAATGTAATATGGGGAAGAGAATACCAAAAAAAGGTTAAACAATGAAAACGTAGAAAAGAACTGTTCAATGTAAGGTTATTAACATATGAAAAGAAGAGATTTGCAATTTTGAAAAGAGAATAGGAAAAATATTGAGAAATGGTGACTTGAAGTAGAACAACACAGAGAAAAAAATCAGCTGTTGTGAGGCTTGGGAAAGGGAAAAGAAAAATAGAATCTGTAAGGGTACCTCTTACAAAAATGAAAAAGATACATAGATATTTTAGTATTAAATGTGAATAGTATTAGAAATAATATGATACATTTGGTAATGGCAGAATTATATAGATTGATAAATATCAGCTGTAAGAAAAATGAAAAAAAAAAAAGGAAAAAAATCACAGGCAGTACGGAGGGGAAAATTGTTTGGTCATCAGGAAATGAGACATGTTTTAGAACAGAATTCTTATAAAAATGAGGAAATAAGAATTCTAGATGCAACAATAGTAGTAGTACCAGGAAAGGTAGTGATATGTGGTATGAGAATGATACAAAATGTATATGATTAATAGTGATTTATACATATACTAATATGATGGATAGAAAACAGTTGTTGAAGAAGTAAAAAATTGTTTATTAAATATGCCAGTAGCAGTTGTAGGAGATTTTAACTATAACCCAAGGAAGGAAAATGGAAACATAGCTAACAATATCATGATGTTCTTCTAATTCTTTAGGCTTTTCCTGGTTAGGGGTCATCACAGGGGATCATATGTCCGCTCATGATTGGCAATGGAGTTTTACAGTGTCGAGTTGCCAGCCCGGTGCCCAACCTTCCACAGAAAGCACACACATGCACACACTCACACCCAGGGCCAATTTAGAGTGTCCAATCCACCTACTGCATGTCTTTGGGATGTGGGAGGAAACCGGAGCACCAACAATATCATGATGTTAAGGGGAATTAATAAAATGTGAAGATTTAAAAGTAGGAAAAACAAGGAATGGACATATACAAGAGTAATTTTTAAAACTGAAATTGATTATATGTTTACTGTGAAGACATGAAAGAGAAAGACTGAGAATACAGGTGGCAAAGTTTTCAGGTCAAGCAGCAGTATGAGTTAGAATAGGGGGATACAGCAAAATAATAAAGGATGGAAATGGATAAAGAGGTTAACTGCAGAGTTTAAAAAGGAGGAAGAAATGATAAGAGAGAAAGAAATATTGAGAAAGGGTCATATGACAATGAAGCAATTTTATAAAGATGGGATTCAACTGTGTGGTTTGTATAAGCAGAAGTATAAAATACATTTAGAAGTGGAATGGATATTAAATAAGATGAAATATAAAAAACAAATCACAGAATTATGAGAAAGACATACAATAACGAAGTGACAAACTAAAGGAATTATAAAAATAGATGCATGTAAAGAATTAAGAAAAAGTAACAGTTATGCAACATAGGGAGTTTTTATCTGAAAAGGTATAAAGAAGGGGTTTCTTGTTATTTAAGAAAATAAGTAAAAATGAGAGAATAAAGCATGGATGTTATCTTATATGGCAAATGAAATACACAAGACAGTCAAGAAAATATTATGGAGGTGGTAAGAATTGAGAAAAAGTCACAATTATGTTACATAGGCAAATTGTATTTCTGAAGACAAAGAAAGAAGGGTTTCCTTCTTATTTAGAAAAAGAAGTAAAAATGAGAGAATAAAGCATGAGTGCTATCTTGTATTGCAAATGAGACAAACAATACAAACAAGAGATATTATGAAGGTGGTATAAAAACTGTAGAGAAAATACATTAAAAATAGAAACTTTATGGGCAAGAAGAATGGAAAGCAAAGAAATATTTGAAAAGTATTTCTTTTTAGAAAATGATATAATAGAAGAAATAGAGATGCTGTGAAGGACGGTAAAATTGATTCAGCACCAAGAGATAATGGTATAATTTATTATCATTAAAAGAAAATGAAGAAGAATAAAAACGATTTTTTTCATATTAAATGAATGGATGAAGTTAGGCAGCATAGAAGAAGATGTGGTAGAATGAAACAATGAAATTAATAAAGGATGAAAGAAAAGATGTATATGATTGGAGGCCTATAACACTAGGCAATACTGACTATAAAATATTTATGATAATCCTACAAAACCAGGATAGAGAAAATATTGGATGCAGTAGGAGAAAAAAGGATTGATGGTATAAATGGAGGAGATAATGCATTATGGAGACATTGTGAAGCTCATAATGAATGTAAGATGTTTGAGTTTGGTATACTAGAACACATACTAGAGAATCCAAGGGGAGGGAACACAAAGAAAAAACTAATGGAAAAGGAGACACATTGGAAAATAAAATTGAATGCATCAGAAAGCCCAGGGCTTAATGATACCATATCTATAAAACCCATGTTGGACAAAAAGTAAAGTGTTATCTAGGATATTTCTCTTATTAAGGTGTTGATGACAACATAAAAACACAAAAATGTGATGTTAAAGCAGTTATTCACTCTGAAGCTTTTTTTATATATTTTTTACAGTTTTTAGCTTTATGAGGTTTTAATAGTCAATAATTTTATAATGTAATGTACATATGACATGTGAATATGAATGTATGTTCAAAACAATACAGACATACACAAGGATTTTAAAAAATAAGTTACTAGAGGGAAGGAACAGTTCTGAGGGAATCTAGCACTGTGCACTTTAAACAGCTTTACATGGTTAGTCGTTAATTGTTTTTAACTAATTAATGTGATGATGCTATTGGAGAAAGGAGACTATATAATATGTAATTAGGCACTTTCAAATGGTTCTGAGGAAATCTACAGGAGTAGATGAAAGCGCTCAACCAGTTTGTGAAGCTATTTTGTTTTAACAGTTCGTATTAAAGAAGGAATTTTATCATTCAACGCTAAAGTGTGCCAGTGCATCTTTATTTTACTGGGACTGTTACAGCTCGTGAGGGGTTGCATTTGTTTTATATTGTTGGACAGGCCAGTGAATTTGATTCAGATAAATGGAGGAGAGATATTAATTGTAGCAAAAAGCATTGTAGATATGATACTGAAAGAAAATAAAGAAGCAAGACTGATAGCATATGATGTACCTAAAGCCTTTGAAAAAGTGAGCCACAAAACAATTTGTCAGATCTTAGATGCATTTTGCAGAGGAGATATATTAATTTAATAAAGAAACAATATCAAAATGCATTGGTACAAGTTATGATAAATGGAAGGATGGGGAAAATAAGTATTAAGAAAGATGTAAAACAGGGATTCCCAATGAGTATGTGCTTATTTGTATTAGCAATGAATGTAATAGTACATATACGCATGTATGAAAGGATGGAGTTAAAATGTTAGATGGAAGGAAATGAAACATGACCAACATGTATGAGCTATGCAGATGATTCAGTTATAATAACCAAAAAAACAAGAGATGGACAAATGAGGTTATAAAAAGGATCAAAATGTTATTAAAAAGCTGGTCTGCAGTTAAACAAATTGAAGTGTAAGCAATGGTAAGATGAAAAAAAAATAAATTGAATATATTTTACATGAATGGAAATAAAGATTTTTGGAGTGACATTTGATGAGTATGAAAATGAAATAATTCAATAGAGACAGATGCTGCAGCAAATAAAAAAATATTAGCTTGCTGGAAAACTTTTTATTTATAATTTCAGAAAAAGGCATAAATACTGAATACTTATGTATTAGGGAAATAGCATGTTTAGGGAGAATGTATACTCATATGGAGAATAGTTATTAGATATGTTTAGCTTTATTTAGACTCAAGGCTAAACCTGGTGAAAAGAGGGATTATTTCCAATAAAAAAGAAGTAGGTGGTATAAATGTAAACTCGTGGTACATTCAGCATCTAAGCATTTATTGTGGGTAATGAGAAAGGTAAAAGAAGGACGAAAAGAAACGGTAAGTAAAATTGCATTTGAAAATATAACAATGTATAGGAAATAAAAACAAAGAGGGTCAGAATGAAAAAAATATGACAAGACAATGAAATTAGAGAAGTTACAAATAAGTGAGGTTGAAAAAAAAAGAAACAAATGGTATAACGTTTTAGAAAAAAATATTTTGTTAGACGAGTTACTGGTGAAAGGGAATATAAAATATAAGGTGATGGAAGGATGAAACTGTGTTACCTCTAGTGAAGAAGAAGAAACAATACAACTTTGTTTTTTAGATTGCAAAAAGGATAATAAAGTTTTGGATGGGAAGGACTTAAATGTATAAATAAGATTGTGATATTATATGGGAAGTATGATGAAGTAAAGAAAGGGATATTGATAAATGTGGAAAAAGTACTGTTTGTGACAACAACGATGCTTTGGAAAAAAAAAGATATGATAATTTGTTATATTTCAAGAAAATGGAGGAGGAGGATATTTTAGCTGAAATAGAAAGATGGTTGTGGAAGAAAGGGTAGGAGGATAGAGGCTCAATATAAAATAAAAAAATAAGGAAATAAAACTTAATTGCTGATAGCGTGTGGATAATTTAAGTGTGTGTGTAGGAAGGAACATGTAAGTAATTGTTTTTTTTTTTTTTTTTTTTTTTTTTAGTATGTAAATGTTAATACGGCACCTGTGCTGTTTTTGGCCACTACTTGCTGTAAGAGGGCTTTTGCTAAGGTCAAAGTTTTTCAATACAGAGGTGGAAAAGAGAGAGCAAGCTGAGAGTGGAATAATATACCTCATTAACACCTATGTGGTATGGAATGTCAAACCTCTTAACAGCCTGCTCACATCTTTGCATTCCAACAGTTTTTTGAAAAAAATCAACTTAAAAAGAATAAGATAAACAAATGTTAATATTTTATGAACAATAAAAGCTACTAAAACTGCACAAATGACAATGTTATCTGGATGAAGTATAATTACAGTGATCAGAATGTATCCACATTCTTTTCATAAATACTATACTATAATGCACACAAAACAAGAATTATATTTTTGCTAAACATTTACAAATAGCCACATATTGAAACTGTAGAACATAGAGACATATTCTTAAAATGCTTTTGTTAACTAAACATATGCTTTCACATAACTGCATGAAATTCCTCTCTGAGTACAAGTTTGTTGAGATATTTGCAGAAACATGAAAACATATGCTTAATTATATAATTAGTGACATAAATAACACTGAATATCTCCCAAGACATGCAACTTACAGTAGAAATAGTAATCACAGTTTTATTCAACAACATCTGAGGTTTCACTAGATGACATGCAATAGTTTGCAAGACACTTGGTTTTTGAAGTATTAAGTGCATATGAAAATATTGCTTATTTTCATAATTAGTAATAGACAACTAGCAGTATTGTGTGATGTAAATGGATATTGTTAGTGAATTTCCCTGTCTCCAAACATGGCATTTCATACCATATGCCTCAATAGCATGTAGGTCCATCACTAATGAAAATACAAACTTTACTTTGAAAATATGAACAATACATGGCAAAAGTTATTAATTTCTCTACTGCAGGATATCACTGATTCATAATCTTAGCATCATTTTGTTAATAAGTACTTGCCCTTTCTAATAATGCCTAATATTAGCTACTAAGTTACTTAATTAAAGAAGCCAGACACAAAAGGTCTGGACACCACAAGGAACTATAGGTTTTAAATGGAAATACTAAAACAAAAAAAAAAAAATTGCCCTAGACTTGAATGATAGAATATTACGTTATATTGCAAATAGATTCTATAAATCAGGAGATTGTTGTAAGAGGAATGAGGTCTGGAAACTCTTGTGCTGATGGAGATGGAGAATCCAGGTGAGCACTATGCTGATAATGAAGCAGGTTGGAATACTATGATCTGTGACATAATGGTAGAAATAAGAGACCACCTGAAGAAAAAGGAGTTGGATTACTGGAATGTGCTTACAGCACTTTGGGAGTATGCCTGGCCAGTGGAGTAGAGATGGTTTTAAAATCATGCCCCTACAACAGAGTGTTGTTATGAGCAGTAAAAAGAAAAATCATATGCCAGAATGGTAAACAAAGGCAAGGAAGATGCTGTTCTAGAAGCTGATAGAAGATAAGGACTGATGCAATGAAAACAAAACCAGAAGAAAAGAAAGACCATCTACAAAACTTAAAACAAAAAAGTTGCTCTGTTAACAGGTATGACATTATGGACAGCATTGTTTTTTCTTTGAGGTTTAAAGTACAGGACATAAAGGCATTGGTGCAATTAGGAACAAAAGACATTTGCAAAATGTTTGCTTTACTTGAAAAAATTTATGAATACAATGGAGAAAATGAGTTCATTGGCACAGTTGAATAAGCATATTTTCTAGAACTTTAGACTGCAATTAAGGAAGAAAATAAATTTGCAAATCCAAACACTAGACATGGAGGAACTTGAGTTTAGACATTTTTGTCTGTTTGTAATAAGTTGCATGAGGTTAAAAAATGTATGTTGAAAGAAATGTTTGGATGCGGTGAGTGAGAGATACTGGTGATGCTGGAAGTGCATGCCATCTATTTCATTTTTGTGATGTTTAACTTATTTGTTCCAAAACTCACTCAAGGAAGCAATTGTTTCAAAATTGTGGAAATAAGCTATAATGCTTCCTATTGTGAAAAATAAATTAGAATATATGGCAACGAGCTATCTCCCTATTAGTTTCACTTGCATATTGGGTAAGTGCTACAAGAGGACACAGTGGCTTTCTTGTAAGCATGTTCTGGACTTTAGCTCTCATATATAGCAACATGGCTTCATTTCAGTGAGATCATGTGTTACTAATTTGATAAGTTTTTATGAACAGCTTGTTAGAACATTGGATAATTCACTAGCCACTGAACTGATAACTCTAGTTATGTAGCTAAATGGGTATCAAAATGGCTACTGGATAAAACCTAAAGACTAAGAATTAAAAACTCCTACTCCAAGATTAATGGCCAGGGGAGTGCCTCAGTGTTCAGTCTTGGGGACACTATTATTTGGTCTAGTGATGTCAGAATATCCAAAATTTAACTCTTTATGGATAAGTAGGTAAGTTCACTGATTATATTAAGAGCAGGCAGGCAGTAACTAATACTAGTGATTTGTATTTGTTGCAACCTTATTTGATAAGCTGTATGAATTGGTAACAACCATAGGTATGGCATTTAAAAATGAAAAATGTACTAATTTACATTTTGAAAATAATAATAATAATAACAATAATAATAATAATCAATTTCCTTACTCCTCTCTGGAAAATCAGATTTGTGTTTCTTCTGAGGTAATGAGTGATGTAGGTATCATGGTAGATACAAATCTTAACTTTGAAGTTAATGTAACAGAAATTATTAGGAAAAGTTATTGTCATGAGGAATGTCTTTCAATGTTTCTCAAGCAGAGATAGTCAAGTGTTATTAAAGATCTATTTAACAAGTATAAGACCTATTATTGAATATGGGCATGGGGGGCCTTTATCTACAAAAATGTTTCATAACAGAGTAAGTTGGAATGGATTCAGGAAACCTTTACCAGACAGATAGATGGCTTTCATAACTTATCCCATTAAGAAATACTGGTATATTTGTCTTTGTATTCTTTGGCTTACTGGTTTCTAGTTCCCATGACACCTTCAAGAATTTTTCTGATTACTGGATATTCCCAGCAATGTGTGAACAATTTCCCAATATCCGCTATTCTTAGAAATTCCAAAAGATTCGATTCACATAGGCGAAGAATGTTGGCAGTTTATCAGGCATTAAAACTGCTAATTCAGGCATTTCTATGCAAAGATTTGCCATGTGGGGATGATGCAATTGAAAATGGGCCATATATAACATAAGAAATCTGGCGGTCTGAATGTGTTAATCTCTTCTCAAGATAGTGCATGATCTTTAAAGTAGCACTTATACCATATTAAAGATAACACAAGTGTGAGTAAATGGGTGGTATACCACTCCCTTGATCCCCTCTCTTTCCACTTTTCACAACGTATTGAAAAATGGAATTGCTAATACTTCTTCTACTGTTTCACTTCAAGGCTATTATGAATACATTTTATTTATTTATGTATAGAATTTGATTATTAGAAAAGTCAGACTGAGCAGCATAAAGCACTTTTCAGTGGTGGCCTAGGGAAGAAAGCTCCACAAAGAGAGTGAAAAAGAATGCAAACAAAAGGGAATATAACACATGGAAATGAACAACATCCGGCTGTCAGGCCATCTCTATCATGACCAGCTGTTGCTGCTGCTGCTGGGTTACCTAAGGGAATCCCATTTTATCACTTTCAAAGCCTCTGTTCCCTTCCCAAGAGATGGCTGTGGAAGTCACCAGCAAACTATCCAGGTCACATTCCTATGGCTGGCCTTTATCTCCCTGCCAAAAGATAAGTCTGGGGTCTACTGATGACCAACAGAAGGCAAATTGGCTGGTGCAGACCCAGACAGTCACTACTGTCACACTTCAACCTGCACCATAGCTGATTATGTTAAAAGAGGAAACAAGAGAAGAAAGAGAAGAAAGAAAGAAAGAAAGAAAGAAAGAAAGAAAGAAAGAAAGAAAGAAAAAAAAAATACTACAGATTAGTACACACTGCAATATTTCAGTCTTGTAGTACAGATAAATATATATGTTTCAGATACCCATTTAAACTACCTGGAGGTCCCATGATACCCCCTTAGAGGTAGAGCTAACAATTCAATACAATTTTCTCAGCCACTGTATGAGTCCATAGAAAAGTTAGATCAATGTCCCCAACCTCTGCCTCACATTGGTGGAGCAGGTCATGATGATGGCATCTCTGAAGGTCACTGTACCTTTGCCGATAATGATTACCAGAATGAGCATTGTCAGTGGCATGAATTATCAACCTGAAAATCTAGCAAGCTGGTGGTTGGCATCAATCTTATTCATGTGGCCTTCATACTGCCCTAACAGTCATGCACAATAGACCTTGTGCAGCAAATGGAGAAAGGTTTTCATCTCATGTCTCCCTCTGGTGAAAGCTATACTGCAATGAGCACCAGTAGTGACCACTCTACATGTTATATGTTTATTTTTTTTTTTATTATTTTTTGTTCCCCATGAGACATCATATCACTGGCCCACCCACCAGTACCAGGTGCACCAACCTGTATCCTGCACCCCATGGACTTGCTGCAGTATTGCTGGAGTTGGTCATGGATCCTAAGGGAGTCCTGGGGCTCGGCTATCTCCATTTCCATCCTGAGCGGGTCTTTATTTGCCTTACCCACTTCACTTCCCCACCTTTCATGCTCATCATGTACATTCAAGGGCAACTTCATTCTTTGAACCATGATTCCTCTAAGGGAACATCAATGATGGATGCCCTTCCATGCAGGACAGGCACGCCCATCCCTCCCTGCCACTACACCTGTCATCCAAGCTGCTAATTGAACCTGGGTTGATTGGACCATGGTCAGGGCATTATCCCCCTATGCCACTGGAGCAGCATCATTAGATACTCATTTTTGGGTAGCAGATTTGCAAGATGAAAAGTATCCCTACTGTAGAAAGATGGTTCTACAAGATTTGCAGTGTACATGCATGAGCATGTGGTGGACAGACAGTAACAAGAATGGTAGTCCCCACTATGACTAATAATGTACTGCATTATACCAGTGATTCAGAAATAATTCTGCAAAAGCATCTCATATGTAGAGTTACTTTACAATGAGGTCCACTTTAGCATGACAAAAAGAATAGTCACCATATTGTGGGACATGATGAGCAACCTCGGAAGTGGAATATAGTGGATAACAGTTCCTACTGCTATATAGGCATACTGACAGATTACAAGACAATCAGTAATGCACTGCAGGACTGCAGTGAAGGGTACACACAGGGGTACATGGAAGCAAAAGCAACAGATACTGAGCAGGTAAGTTCATGTGGTAGCACAGCAAAAGGGCATGAGATGTGACTATCATGCTGAGGGGAGGGGAAATTCTCACCCTGAGGGCAGACCAGAGCTGCAAGACATGACAGGTTATTGTCCTGCTGCAGGGGGTCTATCAGTGGATGCTGATTGGGTGGTAGGATGGTACAGGCAACTGCCTTTGTGGTCACGTGTGAAGTGCTTCACACTCTGTGTGTGGTATTTAGACCATAGCAAGCCACTTGTTACATTTCTAGGAATCAGTTTTATACAGCTTACAATGAAAAATGTGTTTTTGTCATTCATCTCAGAGGAGAGGACTATTTTTTGTCCTCAACTTGAGGGGCACCAGATTGTGAAGCTGCAGACAAGTTTGAAATGTATTTTCAGTTTTATATAGGTTGCATAGAAGAGCCCTAATTTTGGTGTTTAAATGCCTTAAAAATAAAACGTTGGGAGCAACCCTATGTTTGAACTTTACATCTCATAAAAGAGGCCCAGGAGTAATAACTTATTTTTTGATTTACCTGCAGTTAGGTCTAAAATGCTGAATAATTCCTTCAGATACAGAGAAGCTGCAACATGGAATTCTCTTCTAGTTGATACATGGAAATCTACATTGTTGTAAGGATTTAAGATAGAGATAAACAGTTATTTTGGCGAAAGGGTATTTGAGTTTTATAGTTTGGTGCATACTCCGATTTAGTGTCCTTTGAGGTTTTGAGGTTGGTGTATCATTACATTGAAACATCAAAACATTGACGCATTCCTGCTGTACTCTTATGTACCTACATGAATGGGATAGTCAGCAGAACACATATGCATGTCTGTTCTCCCGGTATAATGCGACTGCAAAAGCAGCAACCTGCAATACAAGATATATATATGTACCCATAAGCTATACAAACAATCATCATGTAGCAGTATGCATGTCACATATAGATGGGAGCAGCATATATTTTCCAGCATACTATCATTGTTCCAATGTATTATCCTGTGCTTTCACAGGTTCTGCTAATAGAAGGTCCAATACAACAGGTTGACACATGTGTGATGTCAGCAAGTCACGTGTGGCTGATGATATTATTGCCATGAACATGGCAAAATTCAGTGACACAGCTGCACTGTTAGCAATACTGATATTGGAAGACATGTGCATATTGCCTACACATGAGATTAAAATACTAGAGCAGAACAGAGAGAGATTTCTTCATCCCCTGTTTAGTGCTAGACATCCTGTTTATGTTATCTCAACACCACAGATGGCATCAGTGAGACACATTGCTTTCATAACTCCAGGACATTCTCCTGACATGGGTGTCACCCTTGGCATCAATCAGCAGACGTGCAGGTCAGTTACTGGTGGGCAGATGGTCTTTATGTACACTATAGCAGAGATGTTAAGTGTGCTGACTGGGCTATGTGATGAAGTACAACTATGGCAGGAACTACAAGATAATCTGTGATGCAGTAGCGTGACATGGCTTATAAGTATCTAGGGCAGACATGCCTGTGAGGGTCAGTAGGGGCCATGTTGACATCCATTGCTACATCCATGGGGATGTTAATAAATGCCTTCTCTGATTGTGCTAGGAGTTAGATAAATGGTGCATGGTTTTAGGTCAGGCTTCCACAAATGGCACACACTGTTCAAGAAGCTGTATCACTTTCACTTTTCTCCATTGCTGTCTCTGTCTATAGGTGTGGATACTTTCGTGGTCATGGACAACTCTCATCTAGCTCCACCACAGGGAAACCCACCATGTCAGCCACATTGTGTCCCATGGTTCCACACAATCCCAAGCCACTAGTCGGTCTACAGAGTGTAGTAGGGTTTTCATTCATGGCACCAAGATGCTGTCATTCATCCGACAGGCAGGAAACCTCCAGTGATAATACCTCATAGAGACACACTATATCCAATCAGCATTCAAAATATGGGTGCTTCACCACAACGTGGGGAATGGGATCCTCTGATTCCCCAACCTACTACTTGCATATGTGGATATCACATCAACCTTTATTAACTTCTTCACTTTTACTGTCCCCTACCATTGTGCCTTATCTTACCTGTACAAATGATGACTATGCACTGCACACCCCTCTGGCTTGTGTGGACATGGTGATTTCTGATGTGCAGAGTGGACAGCCAATGCAATGAAATACATACTCCTGAAGAGTTATTGCACACATCAGTTTTATTCTGTGTTGTCCATGTTACATCCCATAGTCCCATAGTAGTGAACCAGATGCCATCGCTTTATCAGTAGAACAAAGTATTGTGCCCATCTCTGCATCACATGAGGTACTGCTGCAGCCCCTACTCCTGATGATTCCTCACTTGACTCCATCACAACTATGACTGTCCTGCCTGGCAGTCTATAATGTCTCCAGAAAAAACAAACAGCCAGCACACAAAAGTCAGCTCATGGAATATTAAATTATAATGAAATAAAAAACGTCCAAGGACAAAGAAAAGATCAGCAAACCAGTTTTGACAAAATTGTCTTTCAGGGCAAATACATCTCTGTCACTGTCTGGAGGTGAAGATGGGAACCATAAGTCATGGCCTCAAAGCATATCTGCATGCTGTGCAACACAAACAACAGGAACGGAAACCATTCTAATTAGCCTATTGCCCACATTTATTGAAACATCATGTCAAGGACTCTGTGGCTGGCAAAATTTGCCCCCACCAACTAGAACATCCTTTGGAAAGTCACCCCTCATAATAATCTGGTATTGGTCATATATGTGGCAGTTGTGGAAATCATGTGACCTGCTGACTGCAGCACAGACATGTTGTATATAACATCCTGTGCATTATACACCACCTTACAGTTGATGGAATGTAGACCTATTGGTAATATATCAGATATCAAGTGTGCATGTAGAGCATTGATGGCAGTGTGGGTATATTCAGTGGTCCCTGAGAGCTCAGTCTATGTCATAGAATGCCTACATAGTGGTTGTTCTGTCCTTTAATGTCCATGAAAATCAAATATGCTCCACCACATTCTGCAACAGCATGTCGAGGAACTGATGCAGGATTTGCTAAACTAACCCCTATGAAACACATACTGCATCCCCTATCAGATGCTGAAAAGTGTCTGTAGCACAATAGCTAATGATACACAAACCTTTGTGACTACCCTTGATTTTATGTGACAGAAGTACATATCTGCTAACACCCATATGGTGTCTCTAGTCACACAACAGCAGTCAACAAATATCCTAGCCATGGAAGTGATGGCATATTAGTCACTGGCAGACTCATCTGTAAAGTGGAAGGCCATAATTTACAACATGATGGACAATGTCTCTGAATTCAGCCACAGGCATATGCTGCTCTGCTAATGCTGAAGTTATCCCTGCCATTATAAAATGAGTAAAGCTCCTACATGCTGGAAAATCAGGCTGGTAAAAATAGATGATCAGAGCTTTCATCACATTAATTTCATATGCTCCTGAATCAGACCACCATGCTTGATTTCATCATTTACATATGCAGTGGCTCTCATTAACATGTTGGTATTCATGTTACATACAATTAAGCAGTTATTTGCACACAGTGCATTACATTTTATATCTCGGGTAACATGGTCGCATTATGTGTCTCTAAGTCACCCCTCCCTGTGCAGCACTGCTCGTAGTGCTATTTCATGTAACCTTCTATTTGTTTCAGAATACACCGCACACAGATTTTCAGTATATAACATTTTAATCCAGAATTTCATACATTCATTGCTCTACCCTACATTCCAGTAACAACAGAAAATAAATGACTGTAATGTCGCACTCAGTAAATCCAAAATGCCTCTGATACTAATGGTGTTGTTCTGTGTAATAATGTTGCTCTATGTAATAATGCTACGACAAAAGTACTTATGTCTAAATCAATACAGTTTAGTTTGGCAGCATTTGAATTGCATTACTCTGCAAAATGCTGTAGCATCTTGCAGTCTTGTTAATTATTCAGTATAAAAACTTATTTCTATAATCATTTTGATAAGATTCCTAGTGGTAAGACTTATATAATTCATTAATCAAAAATTCCCTATTGTATACACAATAAATTCTAAACAAAAGGGTATGCATTAAAAATTAAATAACTCACTTCAAGATTTGAATTTTAAAAGATTTTAATGGTAACATTTAAACATAGTGCAGTAACTACAGTGTTAGAAATGTGTGTTTTAGTAACTCATATAGAGTTTAAGACTGAGCACATGAGGTAACTTATGCTGACACCCTTCTATGGATGCATGTGAATACCTATTGGGATACGAATGCACACACACACACACACACACACACACACACACACACACACACACACACACACACACACACACACACACACATACACACACACACACATGCATGTACACAGAGTAAAACACCCTCACGTGCAGTGTTGGGGTTAGGGGCAGGGATAAGGTTTGTGTTAGCACACATGAGTAAGGTGATTTAGGAGGATAGTGCTCCATGATCACTCCTATGAAGAAACACAAATATCTAATCAGCAGAGTAGACCAATAAATAAACAAAATAAGAATACAAATTAAAAAAGTGCACTGACACTTGTATACGCTTCACTGACCTGCTCTTTTGGTCTTCTCCAGTAATCATTAGTAAAAGAAGGGTCTTCTTACATATCTGCTCAAAAGGTGGGTGAACTAGCATTAGCAGCATGCTACTGCCTCCTCAGCTGTCTTCTACCAACCTTTGAGTTTGTACTCAAACACATGTCATCAGAGTCTTCTTCATGACTCCTCCCCTATGTATAGCATGTCTGGCTTATTGTCTTCAATAACTCTACTGACCTCAGAACATCAGATGATCAGTCAGCAACCCATTATTGTGACCATTTACTCATGTAACTAAACACTATTAGGCCTCTCATGCATTCATGACTGGAGCTTCCTTCCATGTCATCCATTTCATTTCTCTCACAATGGATAATGTGAAGCATCTCAAGCAAATGCACACATACCTCACAAGGATATTTATCAGTATTGATCGTTTTCATTCAATAAGACCCGTTAATTGCCATTGCCTGGACACCACATGAGGTGGTCAAACTGAGATAGAAGCACACGTCCTCATCTGATGAGAAGAGAAATTACTCATAGCTGTGCAGTCCACCTGCTTCCATTAGCTTATTTGTGCCTGGACTCCAGATCAAAACTGGTCACTTTCAGCATGCCCCAAAACCGTGCACCCAGGGCAATGGCATATTTCTATTCCACTTCATTATACCTAGAGTAAAGGGTTACAATATGGAATGTGGCACTGAAATGACAAAACGTATCAGCTACTGTTCTGCACATTTTCCTAGGTTGTGTTCCATTTAAACATTTAGTAAACATAAAACACTAGAATGCAAATCTTTTTCATGCAAAACCTGTGGGCATAGTCTTTTCTCATTAGTGCTTTTTCTAGTGTTTACCTATTTTGCTTCCTCTGTGGAAACCTTTGAAGCCCTGCGAGGAAGCTTGCTTTGGGATGCATATCAGATAAAAAGAAAAGAAAAAAGAAAAAAGAAAAAAAAAAGAAATAAAAACTTCTGCTGATGGCGATAAATAACAGCTGTTCATTTCACGATCTCTGCAAGTTAACAATTAAAATATCACTTACCTGTGCTGTTAATATTAGATGTACTAATATAAGTACAATATGTAATTAACTACAATGATGTGCTGGCTTTCAGCAAAATGTATCGGTCGCTTGCATTGCTTCTAATTTGACGTATTAATACCGAAATGTTTGTTTAATTTCTGGTCTGCAATGTTTATTCTTCAACATCAGTGTGTGAATCATCGAACGCTGTAATCAGGACACTTTTGTGCTTTGAGAATCAGGCTTCACCAGCTCCCCCGTCCCCGACTAAGGCCACCTGCATTTAAAGATGGAAATTAACTCTCCACTGGCCAGGGGAATTGCAGGGCTTCTTAGTATGGCATCATACGTGACACATCAATGCAGGCATTGTTGTCATAACTAACAAAATTTTCCCCTAAATAGCCAATGTGAATGCCACTGAGTTTCTGTTGCAGTTGCCCTGTTGGCATGTGCATGCTTCCATTTGGGTGCCCTGTACTAAATAAACTGCAGAGATGCTGCCCAGCATGCCAAGCTCATTTTACAGATCACTTGACTTGAATCAGTAAAAGCATCAGAAGATATTATTGCATCCCTTCCCCACCTTGACTAGGTAAACTAACTTTGAATTGTCATTCCTACCTCCCTCCAGGGTCATATTGAGACTGGACTACTAACTGAAACTGGGTCATTTGGGTCATAGCTAGCACTCCATCCTGACTATGCTATGATAGTATTACTGTACTCTTCATCACCTCAGCTACTGAATGCATATGAAAACCCACATAATTCCCACAATACCTTGCAATGAGAATGATTTTTTTTCTTTGAAATACAACAGGAAGCAATTTCTATTCAAAATATAAACCCAGAGCTAGAATAAATTAAAGCTGTCATTCTCTATCTTTGAAACAGTGGCAGAGAATTAATGAGACAGACATTATGGTTTATGAATGCAAGAGTTCTTGCAATTGTGAATCTTCCACCACCTCCTCACCCCCAAATAGGATAGATATTGTACATGCAGTGATCTATTTAAAATAAATTATTTTAGCCTGTGTCCTATCTGCTTTTGTCTTAAAATGCAAGTTACAGGAATGCAATAGAATAGAAAGAGTCAAAAGTGATCTGGGTGCAAATGACATACATCAGTTTAGTAGAAAAAATACCTAACAGTGTTTATGAATGCATTTCCATTGCATAAAAAAGTTCAGACAGCAAGACATTTTTCACAAACTTTTGTTTTATTTTACTCGATCTAATGTTCAGCTTGCTTGCCTCATTAAGGACTTCTTTCATATCCAAACACCACATGCACGCCTTCCTTCTTTTCATTTTGCTTCTTGACGATATCATAATTAGCCAAAGTAGTGAAGAATACTTATTAGGCTGTGTCTCATCCCCGCCATTAACCTGTCTCATATGGTCAGCAGGAATGCTTTATATAATTGCCAGCCTCCTGTTCACAGGCAACATGCCTCCAGCTTATTAATTCAGCTCATTTATTGACTATTATACTTTTTTCTGCTTTCCAACAGCTATAAGTTTAAACAGAGCATTTTCTTTTCTTTTCTCGAGGAAAACAAAAGGATCTGTAATCATGCCCACTTTCTTAATTTTTGCTCTTGCAACATACTCTGAATAGTCTGATATATTGTTGGCTATAGCTCTTATCCATGCTTTGCAAAGCTAGATGTTTTTCTTTTGCCTTACAGACTTTCACTGTCTGACATATTATGCTAGTAGTTGCTATTCTATGCATTACATATGTCACCCACAGCCTATGTGACAATGCAAACCAGTGGTTCAAACTCCCCCAGTGATCTGAAAACTGCTTTAAGCAATCAGCTACTACTTGCTTTGTGTCTCTGTGATTTATTTTGTTTTATTTTTCTATTTATTTGTTATATGTATAAATCCACTTGATGTGAGTACTTGTTTATAGAAGTGACCCTCAACCACTGGTGATTGATTGACTCTCTCAAATTATATAATAGACAAAAACAGACTGGTGTAATCAAACTCAGGACTACTGGATAAAGCATGTTAATAGATACTCTGAGCTAAACTATCAGACAGACTTATTTTTCATATGACCAAGAACTGCCAAGCCAGCCACCTTACAGCCAGAGTGAAACTGCTAAAAGTCTGCCTGACTGATTTATGAGTGACTTACACGTTCTTCTATTACAGGATTGCATTGTAATCATTTGTTTGGTATGTAGTAACCTAATGTACTTTTCTAAACCAACTGTGTTAGCACAACAGCCATGCACACTTATCCAGATCAGATATTATATTACACAGTGCAGTTAAACATTGTACCTGTCTATAAAAAGTTCTACTAAAATTGTACTACCATTGTAAATAAAATGCACATTGTGAGACAATCCAGCTCATAAATACTGCACATCCTAAATACGTCTCTGTCTATCTGTCTGTCTGTCTGCATCATTATCTCTCTCCCTCTCTCATCCTCCCTTACTTGTTTCCATGTGAAATATCAACATATGTTTCCTTGACTCACTTTAAGCAGTTAACAGAACACTCATTTCAAGTTACTCCTACTATATGGATGGTGTTGAAGTGAAACAGGCCTCCCTGCTTCATTGTCTATCATTACAACTACTGGCATGCTTAACTCATCAATTGCCACAATTCCAAAAAATAAATAAATACATCTGACATGGAAATCTCCTTTTGCATTGATAATTATATTCCCTGCTCTCAACTGCACTCAGCTCCTACAAACAAATGTTTGCTGATATCCTTCATAGGTAGAGTTAAGAACTAGTCAGCTTATTCTGACTGAATTTACTATAAAGATTTAAAGCTGACCTCATCAGGACTTTTTGACTGAAATTACTGTCAGACAGTGTGCAGATCCCATTAAGAAGGACAATGACAAAGCTTTAGAAAAAGAAGAGGTACGATTTTTTTTGAATTGAATAAATGACTCTTCATTCCATTATGTCCAATAAAACCAAATGGTTGAATACAAGTGGACTTTTACAACTAAACCAAAATGAAAAGTCAACAGTTAATCAAAAAAATATATAAATACCATCCTGTATTACAGTGGAAGTGTTTCAGTCTTGACAAGGTGACTCACAGTCAAAAACAAGCATGTGTTTCCTTAAATGGAGACTGTGGTCCAGCTGCTGCACAAGCATCATCTGTTGGATATCAAAGACTAGCCATGAATGATATCACAGTACCCTGGCAAATGTGTTAACTTCAATCCTTTGTATTTTATGTGTGTATGTGTGTGTGTGTCTGTATATGCACGTGTGTGTGTGTGTGTGTGTGTGTGTGTGTGTGTGTGTGTGTGTGTGTGTGTGTACGCAATCATGCATCTGTGTGTGTGTGTGTGTGTGTGTGTGTGTGTGTGTGTGTGTGTGTGTGTGTGTGTGTGTGTGTCTTTGTTAGGGTGGGAGACTAATGTGACGGTTGTGATGATAAGGGGGTCTCATAATTACACATTGCTTTTCAGAGCTTGACTGGTAAATGGTGCCATCCATCTGATGCAAGATGTGATGGCATTTTACCAGTTGTACAGCCAGATAGTGATGAAAAGTATTTCATAACTTCAGATGTAACTCAATAATTACTATGACATCCCACTCTAACTACTTCAGCACCATGAAAATGAACTTCTTAAACTAATAGTGCAATTAGTGAAAAATGTCTTCACTTTCAGATATGCTGAGCCAAAGCTGTAACTGGTAAAACTGCCTACCTGCACAATCTCCCAGTATGTTTCTACATAGCAGCTATTGTCTATTTTTCCCACAGAAACCATAGCAAAACTAGCTTGGTTCTGCAGTTGCTAACACATAGACACAGCAGTCAGTCTTTTCAATCATTTTAGCAGCTGTAATATTAACTGCAGCTGCATAAAGGATTATTGCCAATTGCAGTTGCTTGCTAGGACTAATAAGCACCTCCTCTGCAGTACCCATCATGCCCACAGAGTGTTGGCAGGCCCACCATTTCCTTGTCCTTGCTTTAGCTATGGCTTAGTGTTGAGCAACAATTAAATGATCAGAGAAATGCCTTGAAAAATAAGGAGAAGTTTTTAATAGATCCTACAAGTGTGATCATACATAAATAAACATAATTCTTGACACGGATGCTACCTTTTTAAAAGACTTATACCAATTGCAAAAGCTACATTTAATAAGCTAATGACTTCAAAGATCTGTCATATACCAGGTCTTGAAATAAAAACGACTATCATTCTATGACAACTTTTATTTTTTCCACTGGATTGTTTTGGACTATGAAAGGAGATTTCAAGTACAGAAGATAACGTTTTTTTTTTTCACTTGAGCACCAGGGAATTGCTGGTGTTTCCAGAGTTGGCAGCACAATAATGTGCATCACCATTATCTTGATACAGCAACTGCCATCTTACGGTAAACTGGCACCCATCCTGCACAAAGATAATCTTAAAAGTGTTATAACAGAAACTTGTCTTAAGTGTTCTGATATCATCCCTCCTCCATAACAGGGTACAGCACTTTACTGAAATTCATTTTCAGTGTCCTGATAAGATTCTTAGTCTATACCAGTGTACAACACCTCACCCTATTTAGACCATCTGAGGATGGTGAGAGAGTATCTGGTTTTATCTACTCAATGATTAAATGAAGCCAAATACTTCAAGATTCTGAATTTGAGGTCCTTGACATTTGAGCTACATAGTGAGTTGTCACATTTTGCCCATTTTTTTTTAATTTCTCCAAGACTTTTGGGTTTCTAATACCATGACGGGAATAGACCCCATTCCTAAGTCAAAGTATGATTAAAGTTCATGAAATTAGTATTATTTCAATCTGTGATATCAGCCAGAAGTGCTGTTCACAGCACCCACAATGTGACCAGTAATGACTCCTTCTGCAATTCGGATGGAGTTACATATATTGGTTCTCTCTTAATCTTTTTTTATATCATGTGTCTGGAAATTCTGGGCTTTTTGCATAATAGTAACAATGTATAATTTCTTTCTTATCCTTAATAGTCCACTCTATCATCTTTATGGCTCTTCTTTGGCCTATCAGTTTCTGTGGTTTTCATGTACTGCTACTTTCTTCTACAACAGGGAAGCCATCCTCCCCTGGGCCTGCCTTGGCCCCATCGTAGGAATATTTCCATATTTCAAGAATTCTACACTGTCATTTTTCCAGTACTGGCACCAGTGCACCTACCAGGATTGGACACCTTTTTATCCTAGGTCTTATGAACCCAGCTATCTTTTTTAAATGTTGACCTACTTCTGCCCTTGATATATACTATATAAAATACAGTCTCTATATCAGTGTTGTCTTGGTGAGATTTTGTGAAAAACAGGGTCCACCTCATGAAGGTACTCACCAAGACATGAGCATGAATTCAGTTTCAGCAATACTACTCTCCTTTGCTTGCTGACTTATTATCTCTCCATTCGGACCCCCAATCATCTCTCCGTTCTGATACCATCATCTTTCCATTTAGAACCCTATCATCTCTCCATTCAGACCCTATCATCTCTCCATTCGGACCCCCCATCATCTCTTCATTCAGAGCCTGTCATTTCTCCATTTGGAGCCCATCATCTCTCCATTCAGACCCCATCACCTCTCCATTCAGAGAAATGCCAACTATATAACCCTCTCGATGTTATTTGAAAACAGAGGTAATCCAGAAAGTCTGATTCAGGTCTGGTATCCCAGAGGGTGACAGAACTAACAAGAAACAGAGTACAAAGGATTAGTCCAGATGAAATCACTTTAGTATCAATGCAAGGAGACTCTCTGTCTCTAATACCCTAATCTTCTTTGAACATACACAAACTGTGCCCATGGTGTAAATAATACAGCAGTATGGCGTGGAGTCCTGGGATAATAATTTTCACTGTACTGCAAAATACAGAAATTTTGTTAAATGCAGGCCAAGTGGCTAGAATATCAATACCTGGTTGCTGTGGACTTTCTACGGGATGTGGAGAATGTCTCTGGTCTCAGAGATCAGTTCTATAGTGTTCCATTCTGGGGTCTTCGCTATCAAGTTTATCTTGTTTCCTAGTAACAAGGAAACAAGCCACTGTTTCTTTTTCTTTTTCTTTTTTTCTTTATTTTTTTTTTCCAGGGTACTAATGTTACCCCCTCCCAATCAAATCTGACCACAAGACTGCCCTCTTTTCCCTCAAAATTGGTATCACATTTCCCATAAATTCAACTTTATTCAGGGACTACTCCAAAGCCAGTCTTATACCCTATATGAGGGCCTTAAGAACTTCAAGAGATGCCATTTCTCAGCTAACCCAGTCTCTAATGTCACCAGATTTACCCATCATTTTTGCAGCCATCTCAACCGCAGTATAGATAAGTCAGTACCAATAGGTCTAAGTATGATGAAATTTAGTGTTAACCTCACTATGGAGAAATTCTCATATGAATCAACTTTATAGTAAGAAAGATGAGAATAAGCTTCATGGTTTGTAAAAATATTATTAGAAATAGTAGGACAGAATATGAGCCGAAGTTGTCTAGAGTCTCAAATAATAACCACAAAGCTTTTTTTAAATAACATTGAAAGTACTGCAAGCAATGCCCAATACTGCAGCAAACTCAAACTGATCAACATAATCTATGGAAATGTCCTGGTTGACAAATTTAACAAAGTTTCTCCCTCCCTCACACGTCAATGCTCCTTGTGTTGAATCTTTTTTAACACTGACCCTCCCATTATTACTATGAAGCAGATACCGATACCTAATACCAAAACTAAAAATAATATCTACATGGGACTGGGCAACATACTACGCTATCTTGCTGTTAGTGGAATATATGATGTTGTTGAACCCATCCTCACACTTTTTTTAATCTCGGCCTCTGTACAGGATATATGTCTGGGCACTGGAAAATAGCAGTTGTCATGGGTCAAAATCAGGACTGTGTTTTAACTGACATAGGAAATTATTGTCTAATAAACCTCACTAGCATTATTTGTAAAGCCATGCAGTGGCTCTTAATTAATCTTGTTAAAACTGATAACTTTAAAACTTTTGACCCTAGTCTAGATGTTTTTATGAAGGTAAGTTTACTTAACTTTTTTGAGGGTGTGACTGATGCCATTGATACAGGTCATTCTGTCCCAATCTGTTATCTTAACCATAATGTTCGATATGATTCCCCATACAGGCATTGTTGATAAACTTACTAAATTAAATATTAATCCCCATATAAGTTAGTGAATAGTAAACTGGTTCTTTGATTGAATACACAGGGTGAGAGTCAGTGGTACTTTCTCTTCTGCTAGATTAGTATCTAGTGGTGTCCATCACGTAGAAATAAAGAAAAAAAAATAAAACAGCAGAGTGTGCAATGAGAAGCTGTGCATGAAATGGTAAGTCCTTGGCAATGTATAGGCCTTTCAATAAACTGTAAAGCACAAATAGAATAATAGAATCATAGAATGTAGATGACAACTGAGCAATGTGGCCATTTACACTTTGTTAGTGCCCGCTCTATGACCTTACTTCATTTTTAAAGAAGTGATAGCCCAATCATACGAGGTCTGAATTCCTGAATTTATGAATGCTAAACTGATTGTCTTATTACTTCTTAAAGGAAGAAGGTATATCACATTTTTTGATCTGGAGAGGAAGCCTGTTCCAGTGAACTGGTAGTTCTTGCATGACAAATCTGTTTCTCTACAACAATTTGTTTATTTGCTGAAGTAGATTCAGATCTTTGCTTCTAGTGCTCATTTGACTGCTTGATTTCTTGAGAAATAAGATGTCTTGGAATGCTGGATCCCTAATAGTCCTGAAGACAAGATGCAAATTGCATCTGAGGATATTTTAGGATGCAGAGTACAGTAACAAGGCCTACGGCCTTTCTTGGTAGCTCAGGCTCTTTAGGATCTTAATATTTTTTTGTCAGGAACATTTGAGGCCTTTTCAGCTGCTTGATATGTTTAGTAAGATACACTACAAAGGGGCATTGTATTTGATGATGGAGCTGATTATAGAAGGCAAGGGATTTCCTTGGATCTACAGGAAATATCCTTTGTGAACGGCTTTGACAGATAGAATGATTTCCTGACCATAGTTGCCACATGATGACCAAAGGATAGAGAGTTATCTACCCATGTTCTGAGGTCTCTCACAACATCTTCATTTTGGAGTGGGGTGTTTTTAATACAATAAGCTGGGTGGAGCATTTGTTTGTCAAGTACAAATATTTTTAGCATTTTATTTTAGCCCATTTTCAGATTAACAAATATTATCATGCGTAAATTCACTTGGTAGCTTCTGTATACCATAAGGGGATGCAAGTATAACACTTGTTTGCAATTATCTGCTATCTTATTTAATCAAGGTTCTCTATTTTTGATTAGGAGAGAAGTATGTTAACTAGAAGAGGTCCCAGCTCAGTTCTCTGTGGTCCTCCACTGGACACATTCTTACTGTCTAAGGACAGGCCTGCCACCCTCACAGGGTAGATTCTATCACTCAGGCAGTTATCTAACCATCTAACTACACAGGGATCAATCTGGAGTGTCTTTAACCTGCTGATAATGTTGTCATGTGGTATGGCATCAAATAACTTCAAAAAGTCAAAGTATATCATCTCCTGCTACAAAAGAAATTACTTTAGACTAGTTTTAAAGGAGCTCAGTAAAAAAAAAAAATTGTTGGGTACTTCTGTCCAAGATCTTTCACAGGTATTACAGTGACATCAAATGGCATACTTGTAGCAGGGATTATGGATACATTTAGATTTAAGAACTGGTTAGCAGTAAAGGGGTACCTCAGAGATGATTCTATGGTGATAAATCAGCCTGATTGCTATATTGGGACCAGTGGAGATATCTGTGAACATTGCAAAGCTGTAAGTATTGATAACTTTGAGACAACTTTGAATATTCAAGACATGTTTTATCTTTCAGTTTAATTCCAGACTGCAGATCTCAGCAGCAAACATTCAAACCCTAAGAAGTAATGGAGACAATGAAATATATTTCAATATTCAAGACACATAATACTTTAACATTTCAACTTGAATAGCCTACAAAAAAGCTACAATTCTGATAAACTTGATGCAACTTTTCAATCACTTTTAATCTAATGCATTAAAAAAATTTGACTGCTCTGGAGAAAAAAAGTAGCATCATTATTAACTTGGACACCTGCAACCATTTCAAAAGCACAGGAAGACTTGTTTTTAACCGAAAGATAAGATCCAGCTTTTCATAGTTTTTCCTCCATTGCAGGTATTATAAAACTGATCATCAAGTTGGTAACCAAGATATTTCAAATGTGTCAATACAATGCTATCATCTACCATCCAAATTAAACAAATCTGCAGATTATTTTCATTGGATGACAATTTTCCTCCAAAGGTTAAGTCTCTTATTCCTAGCATTTCAAGAAGACGTTGTTGGTTCATATGCTCTTCTGTCAGTGTGGAGTCTGATGGACTTTATTAATGCCCTAGCTGACAGGATTTATCTGTGAAAGGAAACACTATTATTAGCATTATTTCATTTGCATACTGTATTTTAGCAGCTCTGGCATCATACTGCCATAGCAGTTAAAATAACAAAATAAACAAAAAATAAAGACAAAAACAGTAAAAACAATGAGAATGCTTTACAAAGTCTGAATTAAAATGTTATTTTTGTTGGTTCTGATTTAAGTTCTAACATGATCTTCTGTTGTGATAGCTTGAAAAAAAAAACAGTTGAGGGAATGATCACAACACCAACGGTCCTCAGCTTAGCAAGCAAGAAATTAGGCAGTACATCTGCAACTTTTAACCATTTTAGAAAGATGATATCCAAGTGTGTTGCTCTGTTAGTTTTATTCAGTAAGTTTTCTAAGGGTTTTATGAATGCTTTGCATTGTGTCATGCTCTTGCCGGAAACCCTGTTGAAAATGAGTAAGGAAACCTTATTGCTGGTGGTTAGAGGTGAGCTGGTTGTATATTACCTTTTTAGCCATTTGGCCTGTGAGTAAACTGGCAATACCAGCCTATTGTTTTACAAGTTTGCTTTGCTCTGTCCTTACATGTTTTATCAATAGAGAGGCATATCTCATAGAAGATACCACTACTATGGCACAGACTCCCCCTCCTCATAAAACAAAGTGCATCCCTGTTTGTTCAAGCACAGCTTAACTCTATGGATGGGAAGCCAAACATTTACCCCAGGACTGCCTCTGTACTATTAACAGACAGAGGTAGCTCTTAAATGATTTACCCCATGTGTGGGTCCCCTCAAATTATCTATGGTATGATCCCATTTATTCTCATTAGGGGTGATATATAACTATGAACCATGGAATGAGTAAGGTAGATCTATAACTAAATGGGTTAGGTTATTTCAGGCATAAAAAATGAGGCTTGTTATGTTTAAAATGGCCTGCAAGAGCAGCTAACCTATTATTTACACATGAACCTACCTATTATTAGTCTTTCTACCTGGAGGGAGGGGTAATAATAGCATCATAGACCAATTAGAAAAGCCTTACTAGGAATGACAATCATCCTAGCACTAAACTGAGATACTCAAGCAGAATTCTGTTTGCTCCTAGTGAACCTTTAGTCTGGCTTTAATTTGGAGATTGTTGATCTCTTTGTCGCTAAAGGTGCTAAATTGGACTTGCTGGAAATGTGTTTTGGCTAAAGGCTACTTGAAGAGATATAGCTGCACTCCCAATGGAATGTACATATATTTCCAGAAATGTATTAAGGCTAATTACCACTATCTGGATGACTATGTTCTTAGTCTGGAGTATTTTGTGAAGTGCTGTGGAGTTTTGATTACCTGTAATGTGCAGGCCAGTTCTTTTAACACGTATAAGGAGAAGCACAACATTATTCGGTAACTCTTCTTTACAGATAATATAACCATTGTTTCTGCAGTTATATAATTCATTAGTCAGAGCTATCAGGACATTATCTTGTTTTCTTGTAGTGGTGCCTGGACATGTTTCTTATTGCCATGGCTTAACAAAGCTAAGCATGATATGTCCCCACTCTCTCAAGTTTCTTGCTAATAAAAAATAAGATGCAGGTCAATATGAATAGCTCTGCTTGTGCTGGAGTGTCTGCTATACTGTATCAGTAAACAAATCATTGCAGAGATTATCATGTAATGGCAGACTACTATGTCACAGGCTTATAAGAACTTCAGTTTCAACATCCCACTCCCTTCATTAGTAATAATTGCAGTTCCTGTTATTATCATTGTAGAACAGAGGCCACCAACTTCCACTACTATTCTGATAGTGGGCAGGGTTCCCTTTGTTACTATTCCCATCTACAGTAGTGCTCTCATCTTCACAATACACAGCCCATTAAGGGAATGATTAAAACATCCCTCCCTAGGCTGTTAGCTGCTGCCAGCTGTTGCCTATACTTCCAGATGTCCTTGTAGTGAGCTAAACATTTATTCTGCATCTTTGCTGAACTTGTTTGAAAAGAAAATGCTCAGCTGACCACACTCCATAATGCCTCTCATTAGATTAACCTCCTAACATGTGTGTGGTCGCACCATTTGGAAGTTTCAGTCTATCACCACCTAGTATTACAATAAGTTCCCCCTGCTATGTTCCACACACCTATGTCTGCAGCATTTAGTCTCCTAACCTGGTTCATCTTGTTAGCATTCATACTTTCTCACAATAAGCATGTCAGTAACTAGACACTGCAACTACCTGCTCCAAAAGCTTGGCAGCAGTGAATAACTCCCCATAAAGTCTACCTGATGCATTACCAGATGTTGCAGCCCCTTATTTTAAGCACTTTGTGGTCTCTCCACAGCCCTTTTCACAGGGAAAGCCTTATACCATACTAATAATAGCTGACTCCATTTTGTGCCGATACTAATGAGATTATTCTTAATATGTCTGTTAATTTCACCTTGTCTAAGTATAATGCAAAGGATAGATAGATGAGCAAAACACATTGGCCGAGCTCTGAACATCACCTTGAGCTGAACCATAGTTCTCACATAGTAGAATTTCAAAGCAATAGCCACTGATTTTATGAGCAGCCTCAGGCCAAGCACCTGTAAAATTGATAGGCATTCTTCAAACTCATGCACAGAATAAAATCTCAGCCTTTGCCTCGACAGATTTTTTTCATTAATTTATTCTTTTTATAGCTTTTCACTATTAGTCTTGCAGATGACTTTTATGACTTTCGCCAAGATGTCTTCTCAGAAGAACTACAGGAGAGAAAATTAAGCAAATGAAATTAAAAGAGTACAACAAAATTTTAAGTAAACACAGACCATTCAAAATGCTTTGTGAAAAGAAAGAATTGTCCCAGTATCACAAAATAACTGATAGTCATCATTACTGTAAAGTTAATTATAAGCTGTTGTTCATATATGGGAAAGAAAAAGTGACCAATTACCAGTTGTGGTTAAGTTTCATGTCAGCTCACTTAGTGTGGGTCATTAGCTATGCTTAAATCAGGCAGAAACAATAGCCGGATTATAAATATTAACTGTTGCATTTATATCAAATGTTCTGCAGCTAGTTATATAAGCCTTGATTTATAAAAAAAGCACAATTCTGGCATGGTTAGAAGGCAGTATACTTGTTAACTGTATTTCAGGATTCCAACATATTTACAGCTTTTGTGAGATTAAACGGCCTTAACCATATAGACCCATGGCTGAATATAGAGGAGTTTTCCTTCTATCCATCACTGTTTTATCTAGGATTCTTAACAAAATGCTGTGTAACATTAAGGTCTCTTCACTAGTTAATTTTGCAAGCTATCAAAACAGAAACAAAAAAGAGAAATCAGCACCTACTAAAAACTAGGTGAAGGAGTTCTAGTTCATGTATTTAAAAAGCATTGAATATCCCGTCCTAAGCTTGTATCTCAGAAGATGCCAGTCCTTCCCAATCCCATATAAATAACAGCATGGTACAGATGTGGAAAAAGGTAAATATGTTTGCTTACAGATATTTAGTCATAGTTAGGTGGCTAGAAATAAAGATTCAAAGTAGCAAAAAAAAAAAAAAAAATCTGAAAGGTTTTAATGAGAAATGGGTGAAGGGTTTAGAGGCAATCGTTACTCTTGGTTGTGGATGGTGCTAGTATCAAGCAACTGTCTACTAGATTAAAGCTATTCCATGTTCTTTCTTTTCATTTTCTTTACTTTTTTTTTGCTATACTGAACAAATATATCATTTTGACCACTGTTTAAGTGCCACTCACTGGAATTGCCATAGTTCAGGGTTTGATCTATGTACTAAATGTGCACATTCATATGGCTTTCATTTTTTTTTCCAAAATCCCAATGGCATATTGCATAGGTTTAATGACTAGTTGAGTAAACTGTCCTTTGGATTCCATTATGAAAATTTTCTCTATGGGTAATAAAAGAATGTTTGTCTCGGGGCAGTACAGATCATTAATACATATATATATATATATATATATATATATATATATATATATATATATATATACAAACACACACACACACACACACAAAATAATGTAACAAAGGTGAGGAACTGAAGTATATGCATTTTATAGATTCACTACAGATCTTGTTGAGCAGCAGTGCTACATTCCAGCTGATTTGGTACTTTGTCAGGTTTCTATGATATGTCTTTGAACAATCATGATATATACAAAGAAGGTGAAATGCTTTAATTATGGAGTCACTTGTTGTTTCGGAGTTCTGTAAGTGCAAACTACTAAAGAAAGAAGCTGACAGCAAAGGCAAGAAATCTTTCATACCTGCAGGTAGAAGATCACAGCTGAATTTGAAAAGTAACAAGAGAAACTGTCATAATAAGAATGCAGTGCAGCCATGACATCTGACTGATCAGCTTTACAGGAATATTATGAAGGAATAGAGCAAAGCTGTAAGCACGATTTTGGGAAAGTTTATGCAAAAATAAACAGCGGTTCAGTGAGTGATTTAAATTAGAACTGTTTTTCAAAGATGAAAACAAGAACAGTCCTGACTCCTGCACTACTAGCATTAACCTTGCTATATGCTTGCGTTGATAGAGACAAATCAAAAAGATGCCAGTTCTATTTCCCCACTAAACTTCAGTGGAAGACTTCCAACACCACAATTTCATTTGCTTATCCTTATTCAACAAGTGGGTGCTTATTTAAATCATTTACCTGTATGTTCTTGTTACCTAGTTAGGTGCAAATACACAGCAATGATTATTTTTAGGCACAACCCATAAATTATATTAAGAAGGAAGGCATATCATGGTATTCAGACAACTACTGTACATTTGCATTGTTGCATTCTGTGCACTGTATTTAGAATACTGGCCATTTACTGAAAGTCATACACATGGATCATGGTAATGCTTGATATCAAACAGAAGACCATTTTGCTCTGTAAATGGCACACATAGCACATTCTGGTGTACTATGCACACCAGTGCTACAGATGAGAAAGATTATGGTGTGACATGTGACGGATGGATGGATGTGAGTGCTACACACTTTAGGAGGATTAGGAGGAAACATCTAAATAGAAATATATGTCAGGCTCAGATCATATCTTACTTTGTAACTATTCCCTGCTATGTTGTCCTTCACTGCCATGCCACACAAGAATTCATAAAACTATTCCAGTGATTAAGTAGGATGGGGAGCTGGGTTGTTCCTGTACTAATGCAATGAGGAAATCAAATTCTGTGTGAATTCCTGTTGGTGGAAGCTTGGTAGTGACAGTGTGTACTGAATGGGGGCAGGGAGTGTGTTGTTGTGGCAGCATGTTTGTCTGCACCACAGGACATTTCATTACTAGTAGAGTTTTTCCTGCTTAAGTGCTGATGCGACACATCTGTCTTGGCTGAACAGTGTAAGAGAAGAGGAAGGAAAGCACTGTAGTCATAAGCACCATACCATCTGCAGATACATGGTTTGACTCCTATTAGTTACCCAGTTAGGAACAGCTCATAACAGTCAACATAATGTTGTGGATTTTATACAATCCTAATGAGAGACATTTGCATATTAATTTCATATACACAGCACTATAGCTGCACAGTGAGTAACTCTGGGTACAATGTCGTTCTCATTGTGTTAACTCTTTATCACTCATGCAACACTTTGATATGAAGTCTTGCTGTATAAAGCTCTACAACGTGGGATACAATGCTCATGAATATCATCCAGCGTACATTAACATAGTCATTGTAATATAAAAAAAGAGTAATTCAGTATTTAATTGCATATACTGTCAGGCACATCTATAGTACCAAAACAGATGCATAACTTATTTAAAAAAAATTATTGAGAGATTAAGCAGCGACAAGCTAGGTTTAGCACAAGCTGTCAGCTGCTCATCCCTGCAGCAATAGCTGTGACCTTAGAAATGCTTTAGAAGACTGTACCTATTGACATATATAATCAGCATATAGAACAATTTCTGTCTTTACCTAAATGAGATCAGGCACCCCATTTTATATCACTGGATCACTTTTCTTCTGTCATTTGGGATTACTGGTCCCCTAGTTTAAATGTATTTATAATTGTACCATCTTATACTTTGCATTCTTATCTCTCATTTGTATTTGGTTTATTTTTGCAAGTCATTTTTATGAAATTATACACTGTGTAACAAAATCAAAGAGCATTAAAAAATCTCAACTTACCATCACAGTTCATTGTATACATACATATAATATCATTTTTATAGTCATAATCTCTTGCCCTATCCAATACATGGTTATTTATTTATTTATTTGTTGCTTATGTTCCTTTTGTTGACCAGGGTAGTCCAACTGGGCTGTGGTAGCCTGTTTTTAGCAGAGGCCTGGGGAGACAATCTCCAGTAACAAAATATGAAGCTTCATACCATAGCGAAAAATATAAAGCTTAAAGTTACAATATGGAGATACAATAACTGAAAGGCAGGTATACTAGAGAAAATCTGCAATCAGTAAAATATATAGTCATTGCATGTTAATACAAGACAAACTGGTATATACAGTGAAGTTTAAAATGTCAAATAATTTTGCATTTGTGAGTAGGAGAAGCAAGAGGGAGGATGTGTGGGAAATATGAATAGAAAATAGAAGTCGTCATGGATGAAAAGTGTCTTTAGAGCACTCCATCTCCATGGTTACTAAATAGTAAACAGATAAAATAAGTAAATAATTAAAAGTGTTTATATTTGTTTGGTGATACAGAGAAAAAAAATTGTAGTGAAGTTGAATATGTAGAAGGTAGTGAGTAGAATATGGGATGTTGCTGGAGGGAACAACTTGCAAAGGGAGAAGCAGAAACAGTAGAAGTGGCATTAAGGGCAAAGGGATAGAAGGCAGTAGGACATGTATAGTGAAAATGTGCTTTGCTGCAGTACAGTAAGGTAATGCTTGAGGGCCAGGGTAAATGCATACACTAACCATACATTTACAAATAAATAGATACATTAGAAGAAAAATGTGCAAATGGATTTGTTGCATTACATAATAGATAGGTAAAGCTTTTGCTACTTTGATGATAAGCACATTTGTTATTTGGTCAGCAAAGAGATTATAACATTACTGGTCTTAGTTGCTTTCTGTTCATTATTTGAACAGATTTTCACTACAAACAGTCTTTCTTGTCACCTCTTAGTCATCTAGTTCTGTTGAATAAGTACCTAAAGTCACCTATCTGCATGCACACAGCATGGCTGGCATGGGAGGAAGTAATCTGTACAATTTTACATGACCTCCACCTTCTTGGGAATCCATAATTATGAGGGAAGTAAGTTATCATCAGATGCAGAAAAATGTCACAGTTTTTAAAGAAGCATAATGGAGCAGTCAGAAAAAGATGAAGCAGGTTACAATTCATCATCTGCTTTCCTATCTGCTGGATATTACATTTACTTCAGGAACTCAAACACAAAATGTTTCCAAAGTTTGAATAGTTTTCTGTGTTGTTGCAGTTCTGGACTCAAGTACCGGGACATGCTTTGGCTGCCTTGCAAGTTGCAATCCTGCAAAGAATAAATATGGTAAACTTCTATGTTGTACAAAGCTTGGCGAGACCATCATTTGTGTGAAATAAAGTTAAAATGCAATAATGTGGCCATCTTTTTAATTACAGTCTGACATCTCTGGAGTATGTGTATGTAGTCAGCAAAGTGGCTATGGGTATGAAGCCAGTTTACATAGAAGAACATTATAAACCCTGCTATTACTTGATCAAGTTAAACATTCATGAATCTGGCTTTGTAGGACCATCATGTATTTGTGTGAAGCAAGCTAAAATATTTTACTGTGCCTACTATGGGCCCATTTTAAACTGAGTTGAAGTAAATCATTGTGGCCATTTTATTTATTTGTGTGTGTATTTATTTATTTGTTTGTTTATTTGTTTTGCAATCAGGTTTCTCATATGTGCATGGTTAAACATGTTATACAAGGACAGATGCAAAGTTTGTCCATGTGAATGATAGTGACTGACTTTGCTATTATTTGTTCAGATAAGGCAGTCATTATTTATGCTTAAATTAAAGTGTATATGTGTGAAGCAGGTTGAAATACTCTAGCAAATTTTCTTTTTTATTGCACTATTTTTGCCCAAAGTCTGCCAACTGTCGGGCCTTGGAGGTATCATCATCCAAGCAGTCCCTCTGAAACAAGGTTTAAATTCATTACTTTTATGACAATTATAAATCTAAGTGTTACAAAGTCAATGAAGTGGCTATAACTGCTAGGTACAGTGGTTGTCTATGGAAGAAAATGATGAACACATCTGTCATGAGCTCATGTCCTACAGTTATTAATCTGGCTTTGCAGGACTAGTGTACATTTTTGTGAAGCAAGCACGTATACTTTATTTTAGGTAGTGTGTATTTATGCAAAGCAATGTTGAACTACATTGTTGTCAACATTTTGTATTACAGTCAGACTTGTAAGGTTACAGACTCAACAGAGGGGACATGGGGGATCGTAGGTTTGTCCCAGGGATTACTCCCGTGTCACTATTAGACAGAGGCACAGTAAACTAAACCTTAAAAAGGGCACAGTATACTCAAATCAAGGGGTGACGTAAGCCATACAGAATCAGGCTAGGCTTATAATTGCCCCATGGCAGATAGCCTAGCATGAACCTATGAACCTATATAATCTGGGTACATCATCTCTCAGTTGCTTGATTAGGATAAATAGTAATTAATATGTCCTTGCTGGACTAGGTGTACATTTCTAAGATGGGTCACTTTGCTGTGGTCACTTTTTATTCAAAGTCGAACATTTGAGGGGTATACATCCTGTAAATTGGCTGCAACAATAGAAAAGGAGGCTGTCTGTTGTTAGAAGTGATTTAGCCCCTGTTGTTTTTGATTCACCACAGTTAAACAGTTACTTATCTATCTTGTTACAACCACTGTCAAACAATGCATCGTGTTTGCTGAAATCAGTAAAAAAACGCTGATTAATACTTGGTATATAAATATTTGTTTGTGAGGGAGGATGTTACAGTTTATCTAGAGCAAAACATTAGACATAAATTCCTTCACTTTATTTCATGGACATACATCACCATTGTACAAATGAATGACTATCTTTTACAGTCTGAGCAGGATGTTTGTGAAAAGCAGCTGATCCCTGACACAGTGGCTAAGTGAATAGCACTGCCATCTCACAGTGCTTGCTTTTCAAGTTCAGTTCTTGACAGTGGTTTCTTCATTGTGAAGTGCATTTCCTCCAAGCCTATGGGTGTGTGTTTTAATTCAGGTGTTTATTTTCCTCCAACAGCCCAAAGAGATGCTGTAAGTGAACTGACTTCCTCCCTATTACCTTTACTTTAAATAGCAACTCTTCACGATGGACAAGAGATACAGACTTACACTGACTCCTACCAGTTATAAAGGTTCTCTGCACTGTAAATAGCAGTACTCCTCAATTGTACAGGAGAGGACTGGACTCTAGTGTAGTGTGAATACACAAAGACATGCTTTGCATGTTTTTTGTGTGATACTAAGATACCATTTTGCCAGCTGACCAGTTGGTATTTTGTCTCATATACTTTATTATTTTATAAGTTGATATAAAACCCATTCCTATTACTGAAGTTTGACATGAAAGTAAAATAAGATTATTTTATTTTTTTAATACGTAGTTTAGAATTTGCTAATATATTTGTTTTTTTTTAATTATGTTATATGTAGGAATATATATAGTTATAAATTAGACTTGTACTATACATTTAGATATCAAGCGTCATAATTTCAAATAACACACTAATCCTTTGAACTTGTCTTTGTTGTATTCATTTATACTGACTTGACTTGTCAGCATACTGTAACTGCTATAAACAAGGGCATATGTAATAATTTTTCTATCACAGAATTGTTGAAGTCATATATCCTGACAACATTCTAGTTAATGAGCATCTATTTATGTGCAAAGGCTGTGGTGTGTACATAAAAAAGGAATCCATGCTACAGTCAACCTGTAGGATCTAGGACTTTTGATCGAATGATCAAAAGCCCAAATCCATTAACACTGAACACACTTTAAAAAAAGCACTTTTATCAAAAAATTGCTTTCGTTAAAGTATGTAAAAAAAATCTACTTGAGTGCAGGGGAGCAAGCCCCCCTGTGCCCGCCTCACTCTGTGGTCACACTACAGTGGGAAAAAGGGAAATTTCCCTTACTGCACCATACGACCGGAACAACAAGCATGCTTACGTGAAAGTGCTGCTTCAGTGAACAGCACTTTCGCACAAGTATGCTCACCAAATTGGGATTCAGTGAAAGATGCAGTCGAGCATCTGTACAGATCCCAACCTGTAATAATTGCACTGAGATCAATGAGCACAGTATTATATTGCAAAACAATACAATGGACATACAGAAAGACTGTTTGTGTAGTAATGCTATGGTCATTAGGTCAGTGATAGAGCACAATGGGTGGATGGTGTTAAATATGATGTAGAGCATGGAGGGCCATAATTGCACTCAAATAACAGTTGAATAATATCCTGATTCATTGCAACTCCAGTCCACAACCCAGTTTTAAAAAATGATAAGTACCCCATATATCTGACACTAAAAGCTGACAGTTCAACACAGTAAACAGCAGCAGCATAAGAACATAAACAAGCTTTATTTCAACTTGTTTTCTGCCTGTTGGCTAATATATTATAGCCACTATTTCAGAACAAACTGCTGCCCTTAGACAGCCAGTATCTAAGGACATAAGCCAGTTACTCACTGTTTTACTGGTTTTCATAGCCAGCACAACACTTTGCATTTTTTCTTTTTTTAATTTTATATTTCTGTAACTAGTAGTCTAAACAAAAAACTCCATTCAAAAGAAGATCTATTCACTCTAGAAAAGGATGATATCAGGGTGGTCACTGAGACATGGTTTAAAGCCGTGGAGAGCACACCGACAGTGCAAGGATATAATGCCTTCCACACATTTATACCAGCTACTACAGAGACAGGGACTAAGGTGGAGGTGTTTTGATTTATATCAAAAATAAATATACCTCAAGGCTGGTCAAACAGGATGATGCTCTTGAGCTTCTCAATGTTCAAATCACCATAGGCAAAATCTAATACCACTTCCTTGCAAACTAGAGGCCTCCCTCAATGACCCAGGAAACCCATACCATTCCTTTAAACTTATTGGAAACAGTCACCTTCCAATCCAATACCATATACATGGGTGACTTTTCTTAGCCCACTTTTAACTGGGAATCATATACAACACCAAACGCACAGGCACAGAGATTCCCTAGGATTTTATAAACATAAACTACCTGGACCAGATTGTCAGTACACCAAGTAGAGGTGCAAATATATTTGTTCTGGTCCTCACTAATATGGGATAATGCTGCACACCCCCAAGTTAATGTTTTCTCTGTTAAGGTCAGGCCACAGAATGGTTTCCTTTAAAGTAAAACTAAAACCTGGAGCCCCAGCCAACCTCAGAATATTCAGGAACAACTCCAAGGATAACTTCCTACTATTAAGTGATAACCTGGCAAAATTTTTAAGCTCCCATTAACCCTGAGAACACTGCTGCCTACACAGAACTGTTCACAGAAACCCTATAGAAGGATGTTAATAGCTGCACAGAAGCAGCTGTACCCACCAGGAAGAATCACAGAACTAACTCAAAAAGCAGCCACCCAGGTGGATTCACAACATCAAGTAAGCTGTACAACAGCATGAAGAAAATCATAGCAAAAATTAGGAGGTGCAGCACCCATCATGGTAAAAGCACTCTCATCAAACTAAATAAACATCTCAGAGGACAAATGAAGTTTACCAAAGCCAAACTTCAGACAAATCTGGCCTCTCAGGCCAAGGACAACCACAAGGCATTCTTGAGTTGTCTCTGCAATCTCAAAGGTAACAAACAATTGTGTGCTGAGCTTATTGTAAATAGAGCCACCTATACTGAGCCAGAAGATATAGCAAATCTACTGGCTGACAAATTCAGCTCCAAAAATACTCCTCTCTTCCCTCAACCTTCCCTCAGGAAATACCATCAAATATAACTCCCCTTGTTTTCACTAGGAACCTGGTCCTTAATGCTCTGTCTAAGGCCAATAATACTGCATCAATGAGCTCAGACAATATCCCAGGATGCCTTCTAAATAGCATGAAATATGACTTAGCAGGCCCTATGAAGTTGCTATTTAATTGTAGCTTCTAAACAGGCTTTGTGTCTCATGATTGGAGAACAGCAACAGTCATCCCTCTGCACAAAGGTGGGCCATGTACAGACCATAGAAACTACAGACCCATAAGTCTCACTAGTTTCATATGCAAAGCCATAGAAAGAATTATCATAGAAATGATAAAAAATGACACAGGAAACTTCCAGACAATGAATCCAACCCAGTTTGGTTTCATAAAGAGCAGGGCATGCCTACTCAACCTGGTGGAGTTATTTGAGAAGGTCACCAAAGCAATGGAAGAGGGTGAAATGGTTTACACTGCCTATCTTGACCTGGCCAAGGCATTTGGCATAATACCCACTTGGGGATTGTTGACAATCTTAAGAGAATAGGTATAAACCCTTATATCACCTGGTGAATAGCCAGCATGTTCACAGACAGGACCCAGGGTGTTAGAATTGGGGATTCCAAGAGGCCAGTCACAAGTGGAGTTCCTCAGAGATCGGTTCTGGGACCGCTACTTTTTGGCATTTACTTCTTTGAAGTCAAGGCCATTGTCAATGGCTTCTGGTTGACTAAACCTTCAGATGATTGCAAATTTAGAGTTGCCATTGAATTAACCGCCGATGCAAATGTTCTGTAGGAAGGGCTTACACAGACAAATAACCATGGACTTAAATTAAATGCAAAGAAATACATAATAGTATCCTTCAGGAAGTCATCCAAACCTGATAACTGTCACATTGCCAGCACAGCCATAAGAGTTGACTCAGTAGTCAGGGACTTAGGGACACATATAGACAGTAATTTAGACTTTGACCATCACATAGCTACAGTAGTGAAGAAATCATTCTATGTTTTGCAACTTATAAACAAAGGAATGGCATCTAGCTCCAAGGAAGTCATTGCTCCACTGTATTCGGCATTAGTCAAACCTATCATTGAGTACAATGCCCCCTTTGATATGTACCTAATTAGGCATATCCAACAACTGGAACATCTACAGGTTCCTCACTAAAATAACACAGGGTGTAACATGTCCTGTGCAGACCACCTCAAGGTCATATTCCTGTATTCTGTCTCCTATAGGCTGTTGAGGGGAGATGTAAGCCTGGCATACAAAGCATTGTCATACTCCACTCTGATGGACCTTCTGCATATCTGCAAAACAAACAGCACCAGGATTACCTATTCTAAAGACTTTAACCTTGCATGTGATATAAATAGAACCTACTGGAGAGATAGGTATGTATCCCAGAGACTACCCTTTCTCTGGAACAGGCTCCCCACCATGTGAACAGAGTTCCTCCCTAACCCAATTCAAGTGGAACTTGGACAATTGTATGGAGAACAGGAAATTCATCCCTGGTTTTGCACCTATATTTCTAATAGGGGTTCCTATCATGTAGTCGAACTTGTACAAGTACGTGCCTCATATGGTTGAGACCATAAGTTCGAATTTGTAAACGTTTGAGCATTTCAGTGGAAATCTCCATAAGCAGAGGTTTCCATTTTGTTCAATGGGATGTGACCTCGGAGAAAGTATATTTAAGTAGCGGGTGGTGTGGGGGGTGTAGGGGGCTTGCCCCCCCGCTTAAAACAGTTTATTTTGTTTTCCGTTGTTTGTTTTTTTTATCCATAGTCGAAGTTTTGTAACTTTGAACATAATGGTTCGAACATTACATGTTCAAAGTTATAAGACTTCGACTATGTGATATAGACCCCTCTAATGGACACAGGCTGCCTGTAAATGGTTTATCTCCAAGGCACCTGCTTGAAAATGTTTCACCTTTCAAGACCCAGCTTACACTTATCAAGGGTATCAGAACTTGTCAGAGATTTAGGATGCGTGTCTAAGCTTAAAATTCACTTGTGGTCATTAGTCTAGTAAACACCTATGAACCTATGAACACGCAGCAGATAAATCTCTATGCAATATAAAAATATGAATAGTTATCCATTCATAACATATTATGCATTCTTGACATATATGCCAAGATTCACATCCCAAGTTTAGGTCTCACAGTATAAACACATTATGATTAGAGACCTGATCATAATCCTATATGTTACATCCACTATTCCTGACATCTCAAGAGAAAAATACATTTTTTTAGTAAAAATATGAATAATGAAAAAGGGAAATTAGATACAGTAACTTCCGATATATCTCATAGATTCATAGGTGTGTACTAGGCTAATAAATACAGGGGTGTCTGTTTAAGCCCAGCCATGCCTCCAAAATCTCTGACAAGTTCTGCAATGATAATTCTATCATTACTATTATAGATATGAGTGATGAGAGTGGGAGATCAAATTCAATTATTACTGTATCTAAATAAAAAAATGAAAGCAAAAAGAAAGTTGGCCAGCCGTTACAAAATAAGAAAAAAAATGCCAGTAAACACAAATCTGTTCTTCAATATACAAAACAGGTCAGGAATAGGGGACAAAATCTCAGGACTGGATAATGATTCATCAATATGGAAAAAAACAAGTTCAAATAGTGGACTCGTTATTGATAATTTAGGATATAATTGATTTGTTAGCCTGGAGCAGGATAAAAAGTTTCTGAGTAATGTAGATGTGGCACTAATGAATAGTAATAAGCAAGCCAATGTAATTCAAACAAATGAGGATAGTCTAGTTGTGAACTGCAATATGGACAATGTGATTAAGAATGATCATATTGGTACTCTGGAGTCACTGAATGTACTTTATCCTGAAGTATTAGTACTTAATAAAGACAGCAAGAATAACATTTGCACAACAGATGAGGACAAAGAAACAATGGGGGATATATGTATAGCTCCCAAATATACAATAAAATCTAGAAAGTTTAGGATGTTTGATTGAAGTGTTTAAATTGGTATTTTAATATCACAAGCAGACTCCAAAGAATTATTCCTCAGGTAGATTGCAAATGTTGGATGTGTGATGAAGAAGAAAAAGATAAATGGGAACATATTTTTGGGGAGTGTAATGAGTTGGAAGACTTTAAAAATTCATTGCAAACTACTCTGTCTGAAATATCGAGTGAGCAAATTTATGTAACTAAGGAAATTATGTTTTCAGCTGTGATACAGAATAGGAACTGGCTAGACATATTAAGGCTTTGCCGAGTTTAAATCTGGGAGCTGCCAAAAAATCAGTTACTAGAAAATGAAAAGCAAAGTCTAAACCAACTGTACTAGAAGTAGTGAACATAGCAACAGAGATAAAATAACTGAATGTTGAATCTTTAGAAATGGGTAGGAACAAACTGCAAAGAAATAATGAAGAATTGTGGAAACAATACATGCAGAAAAATGTTTTAGAGAAGGAATGAGGTTTAAGGAAGGCAGAAATCAAATGAACTATGCAATGTTTGTTTGACAATGACTATATAGAAGATCATATATGACGTATAATATTTGAAATTGAAAATGTATCAATACAATTTGTTTTCATTTATGTAAATGTATGATTGTCCATATTATAAGTGATGATTCAATAAAGATGTTTCCTGATTAAAAATGATAATATTGATGACAAATGGCAAAGGGACATAAGCAAAGAAAATCATAGAAAAGAGCTTTACATGGACAGCATATAGTGAATCTTGTCCTGATATCCTGAGAATAGATTATAGGTCATGAACATAATATTCTAGGTGGTAATCAGCAAAATTACAGTTTTATAATAGGGGACTCCACTCTTAAACTAACAGTGAAACTGTTGAGTAGCATAGACAAGGATAGGGCTACTGTTTCCTCATTATTAGGCTTGAAGATAATTGGTGTCATTGATCTAATAGCAAGATTATTAATAGTTAAGTGTAAATAGTCATTTTATAGCACATGGTGGGATTAATGATCTTTTGTACACTCTGCTAAATATTATGAAAATGCCATTTTGTATTTGATAGAGGATTTAGAATTAGCAGGTCCGACAGTTGTCTTAAGTAAAATTATTCCCTGCCCCAGCTTGAATGATTATCAATATGCAATGGATTGTCTATTTTATAATTGTTTAAAAAATTTGTGTTATGCACTATTCAGCTATTAACATATTGGGAAGAATTTGTTTGGATACCCACTTGTTTGCATATGATTGATTTTATTTGAATCAGTATGGACATTCTCTAGCATTATCTTTAACTATGTTATTTTTTTTTTTTATTATTCTTAAAGTTCACAGTAAGCCCATTATTGGAAGTGAGCAGTCTAATAGAGCTGCAACATATTTAGAGTTTAGGGTTTATGGGGGGATGAATTAAAGAGGGTTGTGACAATTAAGGACTATAAAATCATTATAATAACTGAAACTTGGAATTCTGAAAATGTATGCATACCAAAGTAAACAAAATATGAAGGTTTGAAGAAAACCTATAGAAGTGGAGGAGTGTTATTTTGCCTACATAAATCCCTAGATTCTAGTTTAGAAGAAGTAAGCAACAACATTAAACGTGCAACAGTTCAGGTAAAAAAAAAAAAATTTCAAGAAGTAAAATTATAGCAGTGCTATGCTAAAGGTCTCCAAGCATGGATGATAGTAGGCACTGGGACTTTTTATAAAATCCAGATTGGGTCTAGAGTGCATATTTATGCTGGGAGATTTTAATTATTCATGTACTGACTGGGTCAATCAGACTGCAACTAATTTTAATGTTAAGGAAGTTTTAAATTTCCTCACATTTCATGGATGCTGCAATTAAATGTGGATGCTACTAGAGTGAATAACAAACTGATTGCAGCAGACATCCCAGACATGATAGTTAATATACGTGTTTCTACTCCACTTGGAACCTCTGACCATGCCTCTGTTTTATTTAATTTAATGGTAATATTTAGCATTAAATTAGTCCCAAAAAGATATAATTATGGTCCTATCAACTATAAATACTTAATAAATTTGTTAAATAATATTTACTGGAATAAACAGATATATGAGAATATTTTGAATATGACACTTTAGAAGGACTCCTGAGTAGCAGTGTAGAGAGGACTGTGATATGTAAATCAATAAATAAGAGGAAAAAATCTTCCCTTTGAGAGGAATTTATGTTTTCAAAAGTTTTATAAGAAAAAGAAAGGACTATGGTTAACATATTAAAAGCAACCTATACAATTTAATAAATGAAGATTAAATAATTGTAGTAGGTTGCTGAAACATCAACTCAGGCATGAAAAAAATTCTTATTAACATAGGTCAGCAGAGGATTTTAACAAGAAAAAGGTGTATAAATACTTAGAGTTTATTGCTAATATAGCCCACTTTTACACTCCATAGAAGAGTATAATATTACTGTATGAAAACATAAAACAATTACAACTGCACTTAATAGGGACTTTGTAAATAATCATTTAGATATTATAATTAATATTAATATAGTTTTTCTTTTGAAGGATTGTCAAAAAAGATGTATGTTGCTTGATAACTCATGATATCTTGAGATCTGCACTTTGCAAGGTCAATAAATTATCTGCTACGGGTCCAGACAGAATCTCTGCAGTATTTCTTATGACTTTATTGAGAACTCTAGAACATATATCATATATTAGTTTAATAGATTTATGCAAACAGGCACTGTGCCATATTCATGGAAGCAATCTACAGTTACCCCTGTATATAAGAAGGGTAATAAATCCGATATGCAAAACTGCGGCCCTGTAAGTCAAATGTTTATTTTAGGAAAGTATTTTGAAATATATCGTTCTAACAATATACAAAGTAATTTTGAATTGCATGACATCTTTTAGCATGGCTTTATTCAATGGTGTTCTACCCTAACTAATCTGATAGGATTATATGATGAAATCACTAAAGCCATGAGCTTGGGTCTAGTGTTGGTGTCCTTTACCTGAACTTAACCAAGGCTTTTGATTTTTTTTTTTCAGTTTGTGATCAACAGTGTATCAAAGGATTTAGAAATTAACCCTTACATAATAAATGGATAACTAATTGCCTAACTGGTAGGTGACAGACTCTTACAATTCAAGGCAATAAATCTGACCCCACTGTAATAAAATCGGGAGACCCACAATGATTGGTTTTGGGCAATATTCTATTTAATGCTGTATTTAGTGCTGTAGTCATAGATAAACATTGCTGGATTTCTAATTATGCTGATTACTGCAAGACTGGATTGTTTCCAAAGAGCAAATATCCTTCAGCAGCCATTAACTCATACATGTCTAGAATATGGAATTTAGCAAAAAAAGTTGAGTTTGTAGCTTAGTAAGAATAAGTGTAGTGGTATGTTTTTTGGGAAACTATGTATATGGAATTCAATAATTCTATCTCCATTTACATTCTGAGAAGTTAGTAGTTAGAAAGACTCAGGGATTCATGTTTCTATTAAATTCTCATATGATGCACATGCTGAGATTAGTCAGTGTAGTGCTTTGAAGAAATTAGGTTTTATTTACTAAAATACTGAAGCAAGATATGTCAAATTTATAATAATGTTGCATAAAACCTATACTTGACCATTCCTTGAGTATAATGATGGCATTTGCTCATATAGTGTTGGTCAAGTATGGAGAAGGTCTAAAGGAGGTTTATAAAAATGTCAGTTTTTATGGATCTGGATTATATGAACAGGTGTCAAATACTGACTTTATATAAGAAACAGTATAGATATATTTGTGGTAAGCTGTTACTTGCTTATAAAGTATTCCATGATAAAACGTTAAGTTAAAAAAGAAAAATCTAGCAAGACTAGACTTTCCACTGTGTGATTCCTTAAATCTTGTGTATTACAGGCAACATGGGATATAGGCAAATGACCATTTAAGAACATCAGGTGTTTCAGATAAATGGCAATTCTGAATGTCCATGACTTTTTTCCTTTAAGTCTATTTATCGACAAATTCAGGCTAATAAAGTCAAACCCCACTAGATGTGGGCATGCATGTTTCAGCCTTCTTATGGCACATCAGCACAGCATAAGTGGAATGTTTGGCTAACATTTGGAAACACATGGTTATTGTACTCAGCTGATATCCATAAACCTTAGGGTGTCTTCAAAATATTCCAACTAACAAACTAAAACAAGGAGTAAAAAGGTCACACAGAAAAAACAATCAGTTAAAAAACAAAAAGAAAAACCTAGCAAGGCTGAACTTTCCATTGTGTGTTTCCTTAAACCTCTTGTATTTGAGGCAATGTGGGATATATGCAAATTAATCTTTAAGGACAGTAAGTGTTTCAGCAAAATGGCAATTCTGAATGTCCATGACTTTTTTCCTTTAAGTCTATTTATGGACAAATTCAGGCCAATAAAGCCAAACCCCCACTAGCTGTGGACATGCATGTTTCAGCCTTTTTATGGCATCATCAGCACAGTATAAGTGGAACATTTAGCTAACATTTGGAAGCACAGGGTTGTTGTACCCAACTGATATCCATAAACCTTAGGGTGTCTGCAAAATATTCTGCAGATACAACAAAAAATTCCCCAATGAATTCTTAAAATGCTTTATTGTATAATAAGCAATAAAAGCTAACAGTTAGTATCTCTAACAATGTGCAAGTTACAGTATAAATATCAAAGATAATTTTCTTCAGCAACATCTAAGGTTTCACCTGATGTCATGCAACAGTTTGTAAGTCACATGGTCTTTGAAGCATTAAGTGCAAAAGAAAATATTGTTTTCTTTCATAGATATTAATGAACAACTAGCAATATCTCTGGTACAGTGTGTTAGAAGTTAACACTGACAATACAGTTGCCTGTCTCCCACCATGGTGTATCACACCATACCATTCAATAACACATTGGGCTCTCAGTTTTGAAAACACGAATATAAATATAAAAAATATGAATAATAAGTGGCAAATAGTGATTAAGTTCTCTACTGCAACACATCATAGATTCATAATATTTGTGCCATTTTGTTAATAACACTTTGTACTTTCTAATAATTTCTATTATAAGCTGGTAAGTTGCTTAGTTAAAAAAGGCACACCCAAAAAAAGTCTGGATGCCATAAGGAGGTATGGGTGTAAACTGTAAATATAAAAAGAATGTCTTAGGCTTGGATGAGTTAAGAAGGAATAGACTGACAAGGAGGCATAAAGCAGTGACAGTACCATAAGCTATTGTAGTGTAAGTTAAAATTATTCTTGAAGTTCTAGGGGTTATTAAGTTGTTGAATATCCTGTAGGAGTTTATTCCACTAATTAGAATTCTGACAAATTCATCTCCATGATGCATAGACGTAGTGGAAAATATGGTACTAAAACTATATGTTGTAGTAAAACTATATAGTTGTGTTACAAATATCAATATTTTTTATATCAGCCAAAACAAAAGAGCATATATCATGCTCTGAAGGGGAAGTCCATTCATTTTTACACTCTGAAGCATAATGTCACCCAAATTTACATCTGAAATGTTCATCTCTGTTTTCAGTAAGTTTGGAAACACCAGATCAGTGGGCACAGATGAAATACTATTGTGTCTGAAAGATCAATCAGAAATACAATAATATATGCACGTATATAAAAGTTCATGTAACATTAAAATCAGGCTCCATCACGGATATTTGGAAATAGTATGTTTTAGTCCAAATCCACAATAGTGTGTTTTCCACAGAACCTAATATTTATAGACTGATCCATCTCATAAGCATTATCCACATCTCTTTATACATGGCCTACTCTGAGACAATGGAGTGAATCATTACTCAGGCTGAGCAGGAAATCTCTTTATCCATGGTCTACTCTGAGAGAATGGAGTGAATCATTACTCAGGCTGAGCAGGAAATGTCTTTATCCATGGCCTACTCTGCTACATTTTTGTTGAAGGTAATTATTGCATGGTTAACCTCATAAATGTCTATGAGGGTATGACTGCTGTCCTCAATAAAGGTTTATCTGCATATAGAGCTTACTTTGATCTGGCTAGAGTAGTCAATACAATACCATTTGACAGAATAATACAAAAAATCAAGGATTTATATGTAAATGATGTTGTGTTGGCCTGTGGTCACAACTGGTTGTAAAGTCATTCACAAAAATTAAGAATAGGAGCAATCCTGCCTTCATCATTCCCAGTCATTAGTGTCTCACTCAAGGCTCTTAGCTGGGACCACTCCTGTTTGGCATCATTTTATGAGATGCCAAAACTGACTCTACATCTCTTTCACCAGATAGACAGAAGGGTGCAGATGAAGAGATGATAAAATCATCAAACAAAGGAGAATAGTATTGCTGGACCTGAATTCATCCTCAAGTCTTGGTGAGATGAGATGGACCCTGTTTTTAGAAAATCTCGCCAAGTTGACACTGATATATAGACTGTATTTTACATACCATTTATCATGGACAGAAGGAGGTTAAAAATAAAAATAACAGCTGAGTGCACAAGTCCCAGGATAATAAAAAATATCCAAATCTGGTAGATGCACTAGTGCCAGGACTGGGAAAAAATGACACAATAGAATTCTACAATGGGGTTAGGTAAGGCTCAGGAGGAGGATGGCCCCATGTTGTAGAAAGAAGCAGTAGTCCATGAAAAACACAACTGACAAGCCAAAAAGAGCCATAAAGATGACAGAGTGGACTACTGAGGATAAGAAAGAAATTATGTGTTGTTACTATTATGCAAGAAGCCCAGAATTTCTGGATAGAAGATATTCCAAATGATTAAGAGAGAAATTGGAGGAATGAAAAATACTTGCAAAAGAAAAATCATCAAACGTTTCAAAAGCAAATGTGCATTCATTTATACAATAGATTCATGAAAAACATTATATAGACCATTAAACCATGGGCCATTTGGAAAAAGAACTGACAAAGGAAGTCCAAAAATATAAACAACAAAACCTAGAAATTTCTGAAAAATATAAAAAAGAATCATGGACAGGGGAAAGAAAGAGAGATCTGATATGGTGTAATATTTATGCAAAGGAGAAAGCAAAACTAATCAATACAAAAAAGCACCTCCAAAATATTTGAAGAAAAATACAGGCAAATGCACCCAGGTATGGAAACTTTCACAATACAAAAAATAAGATCACAAAAGGGGGACGTAGAACAGAAGATTAGTAAAATGGAAGTTAAAAAACTGGAAGCTAAAGTTATGGAATGCCTGCAAAGTAAAGGATTCAGTCACAGCATGATGAAACAATGAGTCCCCAAAGTAAGGAGAAACAGATGGAGTGGGAAGCATCTGAAGTAATATGGCCTGGGGAAAAAAGAGATTTAATATGGTGCAATATTTATGCAAAGGAAAAAGCATCAAATATATTTGAAGAGAAATATAGGCAAAGTCATCTGGATATGGACAATTTTATAAGACAATAATAGGAAAACAAATGGGATAGTAAAAAAGAGGACTAGTAATGCAGAAATAAAACAAAAAATTAATCTAAAGTTATGGATTACCTGTGGAGTGAAGGATTTAGTATAGAAAATCAAACTCTGGTAACTTCATAGCATGATGGCTCAGTGAGTCCCCAAATTAAGGAAAAACAAGTGGAATGGGAAGATCAGATCAGTTGCCATATGAAGGTACTCTGGAATCTTCAATAGGAAAAAGTTCAGTTGTGGTTACACAGCATTAGAAGGAATAAGAAATGGTGGCAACTCTGACACAGTCAATGTTATAGAGTGATATTCCAGTACGTTCTCATATTAAAAAGCAACAGATGATGCAGCTGAAGAGAATATGTCACAAGAAAAAGTTCTGTAACTTTCATTAAATGCTCACAGGAAGTGGAGAATAAGAATGTGCCCTCAGTTTAGAAGAAAAACATCTAAGGAAAGAGTTACTTGATTTAATAGAGATGGATAATCATATTAAGACTGATGAAAGAAACAGATTACATAAAGTCAATAAGACCCAAAATGTTAGAAGCCTGATAAAACATATGAACACAGTAATCAAGACTATTAGCAGAAATTCATATGATATAACAGAAGTAAATAGAATATATTAATAACAGATAAAGTCTTACCACAAACATACAGGCAATAAGGGAAAGGACGGGAAGAAATTAAATGCCATCATGGAAGTATCAAATAGAGAAAACTATAAAACAACTAAAACAAGAAGTGTCACTCTTAGAAGAGTGTAGAAGAGGGAACTGGTTGCCAAAAATACTTAAAAGGAGAGATGGTATAAAAGCAATGTGCAGTATTAGAACAGACCAGGCTCTACCTGCACTATTGCAAATAATACACTAACGATATCAGCACAGGCACAAAAACTTAGAAGATATGCACATAAATATAATGGAAAAGTACAAAATAAGCAATTCATTGATGATCCAAAAAAGTCTTACAGAGAATTGGAAAACAAAGCAAAATGAATGTAAACACCACAAAAAAAGAGGAAGCAGACCCATTTTGGATAACTATCTATGAAGACCCAGTGGAATATAACAAACATGCTAAATGGATAGAAGTAGTAAAGGAAAGTAAGAAGTTCAAATGTACAGGATATGAATGGGATGAAGTAATTGCCAGAGAAATTAAAACATAATTAAGAAAGACTCCTAATTGGAAAACCCCAGGGCCAGATGTAGTACCTAACTTCTGGCTAAAAGTATTAACATTGTTACAAGAAGGTTTATTCCTAAGGGGGAAAAACTACTTGTATGCATACCAGCTTGTTTAACAACAGGAAAAAATATATTCCTTCTTAAAAGTGAACCTGCAAGCTATCCGACAAACTATACAGACCAATAACTTGCCTTCTGGCAATGTGTAAACTATATACTGGAATTGTTGCAGACAGAGTGTATAGTCATTTAGAAGAGAGCTCAATCATGGCAGTAGAATAAAAGGGTAACAAACAAAAGTCATATGGAACAAATAAATGATCATTTGTTATTAAATGAAGTCTTAATGGAGAATTGTGGAAAAGAGAAGAATCTAAGCATGACATGGATAGATTATATATAAAAAAACATTTGACAGCATCCCACATTCGTGGATAAAGGAGTGTTTAGAGATGCATAATATACACCCTACATTGATCAATTACATTACAGTGATTATGAAACAGTGGCAATCTACTTGTAGCTAAGCCATGATAAATGAAAAATTATTATTCCAAGGACAGAAATTCAAGGGGGACATTCCATGGTAACTCTTTCTCACTGCTACACTTTTTCTTGCCCTTAACCCATTAAGCTGTCTGGTTAACAGATTAGGTCAGGGTTACAATTTGACTCCCAGATAACAGCAAAGTGTAACGGCTTCTAATCTTGTTTTTGTAGATGACTTAAAACTGTATAATTCATTAGACGAGGAGCTGAAAGCACAACCGGAAGTCGTCAAAACTTTCTCAGATAATATAAAAATGTCATTTGGTCTTGATAACTGCGCAAAAGCAACATTTTAAAACAGGAAAGCAGCAACACCAAGAAAACAATGGTTTGGGGTGGGAAGGTGATATACAGGAACTTGAACAGGACGGAGTGTAGAAATATTTGTGAATTGATGAACGATCAATATTAAAGCATGAACAAATTCAAACAAAACTCAGGAAAGAATATTTTAAAAGACTAAAATTAATACTGAAAATAGCCCTAACATCTAGGAATAACGTTCAAGCTATAAACCAATTTGTTCTTCCTATTCTAACCTACAGTTTTGGTGTGAGTGACTGGTCCTAAAAGGTGTTGGATCAGTTAGACAGGAAAACAAGAAAAATGCTTCACACTTCTCAAATGATATATAAAAATTAGTGTACACCAAAAATATATATCCTTCATTCTGAAGGAGGTATGGGCCTGCTCAAAACTGACTACATGTATAGATCTACAATCACAATACTGCATACGTATCTGCTGACCTCACAAGATCCAAACATAGTAAAATTTTTAAAACCTAAGGATGACAAGTCTAAGATGACTTCCTTACTTAGTTTAGCAGAAGCATATTGGTGTCAAGAAAGAATGGAAATCAAAAAATAAGTAGAGAAAAATCCAGAAGCAACTGAATGTGCCAAAATAAAAGAAAGAATAAAAGGTGAAGGATCAGATGAGAGGTCACGAAATGTGGAAAAGGCATAAATATAGTTGCAAGTACAGAAAACTCCTGGAACAACCTCATATCTATCAGGATCAGAAGCAAAAAGAGATGAATTTAAACCAAAAGATGAAAGGTTAATACTGCCAGCACAGGATAGTGGTTTACAAAATCCAGTGGACATGTTGAAGAAGCAGACAAATGTAGGTTTTGTAAAATAGACTTGGAAACAGTCGCACACCTTTTTGTTTGGCGTGATGTCAGAGGGCCAGTATACTGAAAGGCATAATAATGTGGCAAGACTGTTGCATTGGGGATTATGCAAACATTACAATAATGATATACCTGAAAAGCATTGGAAATATAAGCCACAAAGCATTGCAGAAAATTATAACTTTTACATCATATGGGCTCACTCATTGTCAACAGTTCAAAAATTAGATGCAAGAAAACCAGATATAATAGTCCATGAAAAGAATACAAAAGTAGCATTGATCATTGAAATTGCTACACCAAGTGGTTATAGTGTCTTATGTAAAGGGGGACATAAATTCATTAAATATCAAGATTTGCAGCCAGAAATGAGGGCAGTGTGGAAGAAGGATACCCAGACAGTTCCAATAGTAGTAAGAGCAATGGGTCACATAAAGAAGACTTTACAGTCATATGTAGATGTGCTACCAATACATTAACTCTGTATGAAGTGCAGAAGGAATCAATTCTGGGTACATTGCATGTGATGCAAAGAGCACTTTTGGCTAACATCAAAGATTAAAACAATACTAATGTCATGAATGTATCATATTTGAGTTAAGAATGAGGTCCATTCCTGTCAATGTATTAGAAACCTAAAAGACATGGAGAAATTAAGCCAGCAGATAATTGCAAAATGGAAGCCTTATCCTTAACCTCACTAACACCACCTCCCTTAAAATGGCAATTGTCATTACAAAATGTAGCATTCTGGTATTTGGCAAATTTGTGTGTGTGTGTGTGTGTGTGTGTGTGTGTGTGTGTGTGTGTGTGTGTGTGTGTATATATAAAAAAAATATATATATATATATATATATATATATATATATATATATATATATATATTTTAATTTTATTTATATATATATATATATATATATATATATATATATATATATATATATATATATATATATATATATAGATATATATACTAAGTTTAAGACTATAAAATCACTCTGGGTGATGGCAATTCCAAAGTACTTATCTTCTATAAAAATAGAAAAGAACAAAATGTAATAAATGTCATACTGCAGCAGCACAGAAAATAATGTATAAATAAGGAACATTAAATAAATAGCAAAATATGGTAGCCCTTACTACACAATTTTACGTTAGAAAAAAGTTGTAATTTATATTATTCTGTTCACTGAGTGATGTAGGGACTTTAGCAGCATATCAATGACCAAGCAAAAAAATAAATATTTATTTTTCTCTTTTTTTTAGTTTTATTTTTTAGATTCTTACCTGAGTAATCATTTAAATAAAGCAATCAGATTTGCTATTACCTGCCAAACTGATTACAGACTTTGAGAATATTGTCTTATTACTGGCTACTGATTTAATCTGCATAAAATTCTATGAAAGGGTGAGATTAGTTTAAATTGCATCCTGCTCATAGTTAAGATAGGATTGCCTAGAATTTCTCAACTGTGAGCTCCAAGATGACAAATTGTGAACTATTTTGCAATCAGCAGCAAGTAATCAGTCACTCATTTTCTGGTGCTGCCTGCAGTACTGGTTACATTTTAAACCTTGTATGATATCTGTAACCTGAAGTAATATCATTTGTAATCTTTTATCGGTTCAGCTTATCTGATGGCTTTCCTTCAGATTTGTTATACCATGGGTTTAATTTTTACTCTGCTTGTTGATATTCAGTTGTGTCACTACAGCCTACTGGGCACTCAGAATTTTCTTCATTTCTCTAGCTACTTTTTCTCAGTTTAGAGCGAAGCCTTATTTATGCATGTTTACATCCATATATTTATGTATACATGTTATGTACATATGTACTTATGTATCTATCTAGCTATCTATTAAAATATTTATCAATGTATTTATTTGAATTTTGGATACAGTATTTACTAAACATTAAATAGGTTACATCATTAATTTTATATTCAGATTCTACTTTGTTTGTCTGTCCTTTTGATGAGACATTAAACCAAAGCCCCATCTGTTTGAGATGGTGGTAGGGGAGGTTTTCTGATGCCCAGGCCAAAATTTCTCTTGTAGTATAAATAATATCTTGTGTCTCTGCTAATAATAGGCTGTTAGCCTAGTGGGACGAACCTGATCAACAAAAGAATGATTGTTTCTATTTTTATTTCTATGTGTCAAGCACCGATCCAAAACCAGCAATTTCAGGTCTCAGCTAGTTAGTTACAAAAACAAAGCTGTAGATATAAGAGGCACTAACATGTACACATTCAATATTTAGAATTCATAAACATTCACCACTTTTGCCCTAAGCGAATTTGCATGATGAGTGGTAATGATCATGGTGCGTGTGATTCAAAAAACATGGCTACATGACATGGCCAGCCATGTTATATGCTAATGACTGTATAATAAAGCAATATATATTATAATGAAGCAAAAAACAGGCAGCGTGATTCAGAAATGTTTAGGTGTTAATGCTGTACCTGCCTTAGGTTTGCACATAACCAAATGCACTTCTTCAGGTAGTGTAAGCCATTGAATAACATTAGGGATTGCAACAGCTATTCTAAACTTGCACTGGCAAGAGGCTCTTATAGCAACCACTGGAACCAAAAGTCCATGATGTCACCCATGGAGGCACTGGGTCTTCTGATCACACTTAACATTTCATGCCTTCTGTGGCATTAGCATAATGGGCTGGTTCCATGTGGGCATGGGAAAATATCAGAAATTGTGGACATGTTGACCTCATCTGCAGCCTCAAGGAACTTATGGAGTGCCCATCCCAGTGGAAACAAAGGTATGTGTGGCTTTACATATATTAGGTACAGGGTCATTTCAGTGACTCTCGGGTGAAATGGTGGAGTGATCTCAGGCATTTACCTTGAAGAGTCTTCAACAGTTCCTCGTGCTATTCTTCAGCATGTGGGAGAATATATGGGGTTAATTTTAATACACCTATTTAAAAAGACAAGCCTTTGTAGTTATGCTTCATAAAGTCAAATATAGGTTGACCATACCTACATTGAAATATAAGCCCCAGCTGGTATCATTTACAATATGTGTACAGGCTACCCATGTATTTTCCATGACTCATGCATATGGCATCCATGCAGTTTGCACATCTAGTAGATGATGCTGGATAAGTTTATAAGCCCTGGTGCATGAAACACATTAGAAATTCTCAAAATAAAACTGAATGTGTTTATAGTCATGCTCTAGTAAAAACAAGAAACATCATAGTATGTGTTCTGGGGCTGCTTATTTCACAGTTCCTCTACCTGGATGCATCTGGTGGTGCCCTTCAGTATGACCCAGCAGTGTATGCAAAAATACTGACACGTATGCTATGTTACACAGTATTATAGTTAAGAAGTAGTTACAGCAGGGTGGCCTTATGCAAGGACAGTAGCTCCCAGCACTGCAGGCAGTGGCAGCTAAGACAGATTAGAAGTTAAAGTAGGAGCCAACAACAGTAGATGAGCATACCAGATAGAAATAGGCACAGCATGCCATGCCACTAACAAAGGGGCAACAGATGGCAAAAAGCTTAGCAGCATAAATATACAAGAACTAAGAAGATACAATACAGTAAAAATGATGCAAACAAAAACACCAGACTGTGCTTACCCAAGAATAGGCCAGCCATGCTGGTCATGCTGTGCCTCAGACATAGGCAACCCAAGCAGTAATGCACACAGGTCAGGGGACAATTATCATTATTTACACAGGATGGAATGGGAGGATGCAACTATACAAAACGTAAGCAGACATATAACAGTAAAATGATGCAGACAAAAACATCAGACTGTGCTTAACATTGTGTAGTCCAGCCATGTTGTACATCAGACATAGACAACTTAAGCAGCAAGATACAGAGGGCAGGGTGCAGCTAGCCTCATTTGTCTAGGTGGAAAAGGGAATACAGGAGGTAAGTCTTTCACAAGGAAGTGTATGAGTGGGAGCATACAGGTGCATAAAAATAAAAAAGTGGTGACCTGGAAGTGTCAGAAATAGTATGAGGGATTTAATGTTGAGTAAGGCCTGGGTCAGTGAAGGTATGGGATATGCTGGGGGCTGTGGTGGTGGTGGTGGTGTGTGTGTGTGCGTGTGTGTGTGTGTGTGTGTGTGTGTGTGTGTGTGTGTGTGTGTGTGTGTGTGTGTGTGTGTGTGCAGGTGTGCGGGTGTGCATGCAGAAACACAACCTCAGCTTGTGGTGCAGCACTGCACCATGGCCTAGTTGTCAGGTCTAGAACATGTGGGACAGTGAGTTCAGTTTTCCATGCATGGCCCTACCCAAGATTCAACTGTGCCTTAGTTGCACTAGCCATCTCCATATCATGGATAGATGTTGGTGAGCTACCTGACCATGACTGATGACTGCTGGAAGATGTGCCAACATGACAATGACCACAACTATGGACATGGCCTCTCCTGGTGTAGGTACATCTACAACAGATGTTGTAGTGGATGTGTAAGCATTGTGGAGCAAAATCATATTCATCCCTGTGCAGAGAGATTAACATCCAAGGGCATCGCAAATGACTGCCCATGATGATGGTCCCTCACTTCAGTCAGCTGTCTCAGAGAAGACACTGCACATTTCCATGAGTGATTTTTTGGCTTCATTGGTATATGCCTGTTGGTATGGAAAACACACTAGAATCAACAGCTTTAGCCTAACATGGGTGTCAAAATCCCAAAAGACATACCATAATCATAGTCCAGTTACTACAAATTGGTTGGGCCTGACACTCCAATATGTGTATTTACAAAACAAGCTTGTACCAGAGTGACAGCCATCAATTATGTCTTAAGCACAATCCCCCTCTTCCCATCCACAAAAATAGCAGCATGACTATGAATTAACAAGCACACAACATAACAAGCACATTGATCATGTGCCCCAACCTTGATGCAAGTTTCTTAAACTTTAATCACATATGTGTAAGCTACATAAATCTGTAATGTTGTATGGTACTCATTTAATGTTGATGCACCCCTCAGTAACATGGCTGCATTATTTTACATTCAGTGTACTTGAAATGTACTCCATCAGAGGGCATTGGCCAATGTATGTAGATACACCAAGGGGAAAAAAATGAACCCCTGTTCTAGGCTGTACAGTAAATAGCAAACATAAACCTATTTACTTGCACATATTAGTTGCACACATAAATCTATTTACTTGTATGTATTAGTATCTCTAAAAGTAACAACATACCTTATCAAAGGTGATAGTGGAACACCACTGCATTCCAACAAAAGTATTCATCTTCCATAGCATAATGATGAGCTGTACCTTCAGTTGTGCTTTCATTGTATAAATTGCCCCCTCAGGACACAATGAGCATGTTAACTGAAGCTCATCTCATTATTGGGTTTGAATCACATAATTTGCATTACAAGTAAACTTGATAAACATTGTATTTACCTGAACTCTGCAAATGCATGAAAAGCCCAGATGACAGGCACTGGGAAATTATCTTGCTCACACCTCTCAAGTATACACCATTAAATAATGCTTCTCAGTTTACGTTTTTAAAGAGCTATGTTCCGTGCATTTTCACATTGAAAGTGTCTGACACAATTCATGTCTTAGCACTTTTTTAAATAATATCCACAGTAAATAATGAATAATATGAGTTCATAAAAAAAAAAAAAAATATATATATATATATATATATATATATATATATATCTATATCTACAGATATATATATATATATATATATATATATATATATATATATATATATATATATATATATATATATATATATATATATATATATGTATATAAAACCCTAGCATGACACGTTAAACTTGTTGTAATCTTAAAAATTAAAGTTGTTGGAAAGCTGTTAGAAAGTGTTCTACATGTTGCTCATGTGTTTAAAATTATGGGAGAGGGTGTACTACAGTGTATAGACGCAAATCTGAGATCAGTGGTCATGCTGATTTACATTTATTTTCAGCAACAAATAGAGGTATGGAAGACTGACATACTGTATACCTTAAAGTACCATGGGAACTATAATAATATTGTACCTATATTTTATTTTGCCATCCATCATAGATATGAGATGCCTTACAGTGCCTGCTGTTGTACAATGGCTGAAGTGTGTAAGATGTCATTTGGGTAGCAGTACACTGCCATTTTTTTCCTGAGATCTTTGATGGGGAGACACTTATGATTGGAGAAGATGAGGGTAGTGGTGTGAGGAGACAAACAAGATTTTTCTGAACATCTTACATAAGGATTACAGCCACAGGCTTCTGCTGGAGGGCTATACCAGGTTACAGCTCTTTCTTTATCTCTATTACCTGGTGAGTTTGAAAGGGACAGGAAGATGCATGGGCACAGACTAGAGCACCTAATGGGGTGCTAGGATAAGTATATCTGCTGTCATGAAATATATGCTTGTTTGCATGCTGACAAGTGATAATAACCCTAATGGTAAATAACATTTATGTAGCATAACAACATCTGTCAATACTAGCATATCTTACTGAAATTAGAATGACTGTGTAATTCTAATGCTACCCCCTGCAGAGCTGGAGAAGTGGCCCATCATGTTAACTCTGTTTATAGGTTCATTGGTTATAAGGTAAGTAAGTACTAGGCTTAGGCTAGCTGTCCTTCTGGGCCATTTTAAGCCTAGATAATTTCCCTTTTTGTTCTCAAAATAATCTATCCCATTTGGTTACAGATTGGCGTTACCCATCCCATTGTCAATATTATATATTACCCCTAATTAGAATGACTGGAATCATACCATAGATAATTTAAGGGGATCCATGTATGACATAAAACATTTAGCAACTGCTTCTATCCATCAGCAGTACAGGGTGGGCAGTTCTGAGATAAATCTTCAGTTTTCCATCCATACATCTAATCTGATCTTGAAAATGGGCAGGGATGAACACTGTTTTATGTTTATGGGGAGTCTGTTCCAGAGCATTGGAACCCTCCATGAGATATACCTGTCCCTCCATGAGATATACCTGTCCCTCCAAACCATTCTGCTGATGTTGCAGAAAAGGTTTACATTTCTAGACTGAGTATTTCTGATGCCGTCTGACCTGCTGATGTGCAGTAAATCCATCAGTAATGTGTCAAAGAATGCCTTGTATGTCAGACACAGGTCAACAGTTAGCAGTCTGTAGGAGACTGACTATAGTGACAGAGCTTTGAGTCAGTCCATTTAGGACATGTTTAGGCCGTGCTTACTTTAGTAAGGTATCTCTGTGGGTGTACCAGTTGTTGCATGCGTATTAACAGATACATGCCAAAGGGGTCATCGCATTCAATGATTGTCCTAATGAGGACTGAGTAAAGGGGAACAATGACATTGCTAGATCTAGACACACTCCCTTTGTTTATAAGCTGTGCAGTGCAGAAAGACTTTCTTAAAACAATAGACACATGCTGGTAGAAAGTAAGGTCACTGCCTACATATGCTCCCAAATCTTTAACAGCTGGGTTACCTCTTTCAGGTGTATTGTCAATGTGGTAGTTCAGTGGGATTGAAGACTTCTCAAAGGATACAGTAATGCTTTTCTTGGCATTTAGTTTCAGTCCATGATTTTGACACCAGTTATTTATTTGGGACAAACCTTCCTGCAGGACAGCTAAGTCACTTGGGAATTCAATGACTGCTCCTAGTGTGCAGTCGTCTGAAATCATAATCAGCCACATCTCCTTAGTATTGGCTATTACTTCACAAAATAAATGCCAAACAGGAGAGGTCCCAGCACAGAACTCTGGAATCTCCACTGGTGACTGGCCTCTTTCTGAAGGTAACTTCCCTTGTTTTGATTATCAGTGTCCTATCACTGAGTCAATTGGCAATCCAGTGGGTAACATAGGGGTTTGTACTCAGTTTATTTACCTTTTCTATTATGCCTGAGTGAGGAATTGTGTAAAAAAAATTTTTGCTAGGTCAAGGTACACAGTGTGTGGACTAATACTATCAGGATGGCTATGGTTTCAGCACCCCCTCTGACATAAAATATTGCTGTAGTCATGGCATGCTTGTGACTGTTAAAATACTTAAACAAATAACATTTCAAATTAAAATAACTCTGAGGGTCGTATTAATTCAGGATTATTTCCCTTCACAGTACTTCATGAATGATAAAATAATTAAGAATGCAATTTCATTTTTTATGTCATTTTCTCCACCTCTTTGTCCCAATCTTTTTTTAAAGTTTCTCCAGTTTCTGTTATTATTATATACAGTAGCATAGATATGTAGATGCACCACAGTGGCATGGCCTGTCATCCCCCCAGATGTGGCAGGAGCACTACCAGTACCCAATTCATCTTGTACCAAGCCTTCTGCTTACCTGCACAAGCTGTATCATGTAGTTCTAGACCAGGGGTAGGTGCACTGGTGCCTGCCAATAGCAGTATAAGTGGAGGTGCCGCTTATGTCACCCATCAGGAACTGGCAGAGAGTGTGGGCATAATAATGGACAGGAAATGAAGTGACCACATCAACTGTATAGAGAATATGCTCCAGTGACTTGTCAGTTTATCTCACTGCCTAGCACTGATTCCAAGCCCTAAGGTAGATTGCAGTAGTGTCAGTTCCCATGATGAAGAGTAATCTCCCACTGTGTAAAAGCTAAACACTGGCTTGTATCCCAAAGCATAGTGTTCCCATCACTTTTTTGTCTCTGCCTACCTCAACTAATATACCATCCTCCCATACCTCTCAAATGTCCACATTTTTGCCTCATATTTTTAGTCGGGTCATAATAAAATGTGCTGTTTTCTGGTAAATTGTTGAGGATGGAGGTCCCTAAATAATGACAGACATTTGAGTTTCAGAGTTTATATCCTTCTGAAAATGCATGCTAACACAAAACATGTTATTCTAGCAATTTAATAAGAATAATATTTAAAATTGGAACCTATGTTTACGGCTTGTCTCTAAATTATTTTAGGCTTTGCCCAGTTTTCTTGTGAGAAGAGGTTGAGTAGTATGCATCCTCCCCTTACTATTGCCTTCCCTCTGTTTTCCTGATGTCTCCTTCACCACTGTGTTCCCCCATCCCTCGTCATGTCATCTCTACCCTTCATACTTACGTTTGACTTCCCTCACATCCTTCCCCAGCCTTCCGCCAACTTCCCCTCTCAAATAAAAATCAGTCAGTCAATAACTAAATAAATAATGGCACCTGTCCCACAAAAAAAATACTTCTACCTGTACCACTCATTTTCCCAGGCTGTTAATTACTGTACACAATGATTGTCTACTATGCATCATCATAAGTGTAAAATCATCTCAGATTTGAAACTGTGTAGCTCATCAGATGAAGAGCTGAAAGTAGGAAAACTGCAGCACCAAGAAAACATCAGTTTGGGAAAACAATGTGATATAAAAGAACTTGAGTAAGAGGGAGTGTATAAATATTTAGGAATTGATGAAGGATCAACAATAAAACATGAAGAAATGTGAATAAAACTTAGTGAGGAATACTTTAGAAAACTTAAATGAATCCTGAGAACAGCATTGACATATAGGAACAAAATCCAAGCTATAAACCAATTCCTGTCCTAACTTATAGTTTTGGAGTGATTGACTGGCCCAAAAGCATGTTGGACAGATTAGATAGGAAAACAAGAAGGATGCTTCATGCTCACCAAATGATTTAAAAAAATCAGTGCATACCAAGATTATATATTCCCCGATCCGAAGAAGGGATGGACCTTCTTGAAATTGATTACATGCACAGATCTGCAATCAGGGGACTCGTCACATATCTACCTACCTCACAAGACCCAAATGTAGTGAAAGTTTTGAAACATGAGAAGAATAAATCTAAGATGACTTCCCTGTTAATCTAGCATATTGATGTCAAGATGGAATGGAAATCAAACCACAACTGGATAAAAACAAGGCAGTAACCAAATGTGCCAAAAAACAAAAGAAAGAGTATAAGGTGAAGGATCAGATCAGAAGGCAAGACGTGAGAAATGCATAAATATAGTTGCAAGTAAAAAAAACTTCTGGAGAGCCTCATGTTGATCAGGAACAAATGCAGGAATGGTTAAGGAGAGTTGAATTCAAACCAAGAAATGAAAGGTTAATATTGGTGGCACAAGATAGTGGGCTATGTACATGTTGGTTTACAAAATCCATTGAACATGTGGGAGAAACAGACAAATCTAGATTTAGCAAAACAGAATTGGAAACAGTTGCACACCTCTTTGCTGGATGCAACATACTAATGGCAGAAGGACTGTATGCTGAAAGGCATAATAATGTGGTGAGACTGTTGCACTGGGGATTGTGCAAACATTATGGTATTGAAGCGGCTGAAAATCACTGGAAACATGAGCCACAAAGCATCATAGAAAATGATGAAGTCTACATCACATGGGATCATCCATTACCAACAGTTCAAAAGATAGATGCTACAAAACCCAATATAGTGGTCCAAGAAAAGAAGACAAAAATAGCACTGATCATTGAAATTGCCACATCCAGTGACTACAGTGTCCTGTGTACAGAGAGACACAAAATCATAAAATATCAGGATTTGCAAGCAGAAATGAGAGCAAAGTGGAAGAAAGATATCTAGATAGTTCTAATAGTAGTAAGAGCAACAGGTCTTATAAAAGAGAGTCTACAATCATATTTAGATATGCCACCAATACATGAAACTCCATACGAATTGCAGAAGGAGTCATTACTGGGCACATTGCAGGTGCTGCAAAGAGCTCTTTTGGCTGAAATCAAAGAGTGAAACAATATTAATTTCATGAACTTTAATCGTACTTTGACTTAAGAATGGGGTCCATTCCCATCATGGTATTAGAAACCCAAAAGATCTGGAGAAATTAAAAAGAGTAAATAATTAAGAATAAAATTGTAATTCACCCTCATGACTGATTTAAAAAGTTGAGATTTATGCATCCATCCAACCCCCATCCAGCTCATGTCTTACTTGCTTGTCATGTGTTTTACCATCTGCTTGCTTCACCTTTTTGCATCTCTTTGGTATACTCCCATCTCCAACCTTTAACTCTCTTGTATCTCTGGCTATTAAATGTTACCATGTCTTTGACTTATGTAAAATAATGTAAATTCTAAAGTATATGATGGATGTCTTTACTAATTCAACAGTCAATAATATGCAACACACTGACCTACTTAAATATAGGGAACGATCTGATAAATCATTTCAACCATTGAGATTCATCACAACTTATGGTCGTAATACCAATTGTTTACTGGAGAGTGTCCGGAAACATTGGAATATCTTGCAGTGCGACCCTGATGTTGCAAACACCATCCCCGATAGGTGCATTTTTTCTTATAGGAATGGTAAAAAGCTTAAATCCTATTTCAATCACTACAAATGTAGTGATAACAAACATACTAGCATGGTACAGAGAACTTTGTCAGGTGACACTTTATGTGGGTGTTTTCCTTGTGTCCACTGCATTAATTGTAAATATATTTCCACAACCAAGGAGTTCTCAAGTAGAAATTGCCCCAAAGTTTTTGATTTAAATATTTTTGTGAATTGTAGTAGTGATTGGGCCATCTATATGGCCACATGCAGCTGCGGAGCATTCTACATTGGGCAAACCTCCAGGTGCATTAGATTACGTATTTCTGAACATTATAGTAACATCAAACATAAAAAGGTGACTAATGCTCTATACAAACATCAGTTGGTCCATCCAACAGCAAAATTTATGTTTACTATAATTGATATAATACAAGGTGATCGTAAAAATAAAACTGGTTGGCATAACATTTTAAATTGTAAAGAAAAAAAGTGGATAATTAAACTGGGTGGTCTTTTTTACCCTGGTCTTAATGAATATTTATAAGCATCTAACCAATGGGATCCATGTGTTGATTATTTAAACAGCATGTATTGGAATTTTTTGTATACACTGAAGAAGGCTGTGTAATTTACCAGCCGAAACCGGTCTGTTTGTACTTGCTGTAATGCTATTTTACTAATAGATTTATTTCAGTCACTGATTGCTGGCTCCATTCTTTTTGTTTCGTCTGTAAATATTGTGCCATTGTGCTGTAACTCAGAGCAGATCTGGGTGTTGCCATTGAGATTCTTGACATAGCTATAGAATGCTTTGTGGTTGTCCTTAGAATCAGTGGCAATTTTGTTTTCATAACTTGCTTTGGAGGATTTAATGAGGGATCTCAGCTTCTTACTGAGGCTGACCAGGGAGCTCCTCTGCTCATGGGATTTTACTCTCTTTTGCAACAGTTTATTTCTTCTGTTGTAGAGTTTTTTTATGGCAGAGGACCACCAGATTGGCTTCCTTTTTTTGAAGGATAGCATCTTGGTTCTGTTAGGGATAGCACAATCCATGCACTCATGTAAGTGCTTATAGAGTGCATTTGTGTAGGATTCGGCAGTCATAACTTGTATTGTCCATCTGCGTGGGTGTCGTAAAGTTTTCCACTTCTGTCTTAAGAAGCATGAAGTTGGCTTTGGAGAAATTTTTTACGGTGGTTTCCTTAATGGGGGGTGGGGGTGGGATGTGGATATCTAGGGTGATTAACTTATGGTTGGATCTGACCAACAAGGAGCTGAACTCAGGTGTGGAACACAGGTCGATCATGTTGGTAATGACTAGGTCTAGGATATTGTTGCCCCTGCTGGGGGTGTGGATAAGTTGATCCAGGGCAGTGGAATTTATAAATTCCAAAAAATGTTAAGCAAAGGAGTTGGCACATGAGTAGTTTTCCAAGTTAATGGTGGCGTAGTTGAATTCACCCATTATTAGTGTGTTTGGTTGAACTCTGATATTTTCCATTATATCAAGAAAAGAAGAGCTGGAATCCTGGGGCATGGTGGGGGATCTGTAGCAAGCTACAATTTGGATTGCAGTTTTGCCCAGAGTTAGTTGCACTTGGATAATCTCGGATGCATTATGATGAGCAACTAGCCTGGAGGTGTGGATATCCTTAATGAATATGGACACACCTCCGCCTTTAGTGTTTCGGTCCAGGTTAGATGACCGAAAGGTGTGGTATGAATTATAGCCTGGTAATGCAGGGGTGCTCTCTGCAGCCTTGAACCAGGTCTCAGTCACTGCACAGACATTGATGTTCTCCATTTTTAGGAGTGCCTTGAGTGAGTGCATTTTGAGGTTTAGACTTCTAGCATTGAGTATCATTACCCTCAGTTTTTGCTTGCCTGTACCTGTTATGGTGGTAAATTTGTCATTCGAACCTTGCCTAAAAAAGGCACTATAGGGGTGGCAACAGCCTCATCCAGTATCTGGAATCCCAGGGGCGACAACTGAAGGCCATCTCTGGCAAAGCATCGAGGTCTGTCAACCATGTCATCCCAGGCAGATATATACTGGATCCCCTTAGAATGACACCAGAAACTTAGTCAATTGTCGAAATCAATCATTTTCTGCTTGTACTGTGGTACCATTCTGGGTGATGGCAGGACGCTGCTCAGGGCTAGGGTCATACCCATCTGGGCTACATAATCTGTGAGCTCCTCCATGTCTCTTTTCATGTAGTCCAGGGAGGTATGTCTCAGGTCATTCACACCCACATGTACAATGACAGAGCCATATTTGTACCTTTTGTTGAGGGACCTGAGTGTGTGCATTAGTGGTGGATCCTGGCACCTGACAGGCAGCTGACTGTTAGTTTCTCCTTATTCAACCTAATGAGTGGGACATCAGTGTGCCTCACTATCAAGTCACCTATGACTAGTGCATTGGGCATGCTGTTTTGCCTTAGAGGCTTTGGTTGAGTGGCACATTGTTTAGGAGAGTTATGTGTCTTGTGATTAGTGTTGTGTTGTGGTGGTCGAGTGCGTTTTATGCCTTGGAGTTCTCTGTTGTTTGGGTAGATTTTTATTGAGAGCCTTCATGAAGGTAGGTATGTAGTTTGTGTTTTTATGTGAAGGCAGCGCTGGTGTGTGTTCTGGAGGGCTATGTGTTCCATATGGTGTGGTGCCAGTATTGACCTTCTCCTCTTGGCCAGCTATTCCATTCTTGGCTGGAGAGTGCGTAGCTTCCAATTTGGATATATATATAAGTGCATCTCTCGCAAGTCTGAGTGTTGGGAGATAAGAGGAGAAGGTTGTCAGTGTACATGAAGCAGTTGCTACATTGCCTCAGGCTGCCCAAGTTCACCAGATTAATAAGAGAAAGCACAGGGAACTGCCCTTTAGACATGCCTGGAGGAGTGGGCATTAATAATAAGTATTGGAACTGTTTCCTTGTAGAACGTTTAGTGTTGGTAGCACTTTTGTGTGCTACAATAATTGCTACAAGATGTCTGGTAATGTGCTAGACTAATAAGCTAGTAAAAGTGCAGGAGAGAAAAGAACTAGCAGATTTAAGGGAAACATTGAAGAGCAGACTTTTTGGCACCACAAAAAAGCTTACAAACAGTCCTGGATACAGCAAATTTGTATCTGGACTAGACTAGTTACAGGAAAGGCAGAAAACAAGTGCAAACATGGGCTTTTTAAACCAGAAAGTTGAAAGAGATGGATAAACTGCCCAAACAGCCAATAAACTACAATTTCTGGGCCAGAAACCACTCCTCTTGTGGTAGATAGGCTACTTAGTGCTTACCACTCCCACTGATAAGCTAGAAGGTTTCCCTCCAACACAGAATGGCTTTTGGTGGAGGTTTTCACCTCAGACCTCTGATGAAAATGTGACTTGTGCCCAGTCAGCCTTTCCTGGCAAACAAAAGAGAATAAATAAATCTGGTCAAAAATAGATAAACACATGCCCAAAATTGCTTATATATTGGCATCACCTTTCTGTACTCATATATTGCATGGCAGTTAGCAGAGATCAACCTTGCTCATGTGTAAGCACAGGGGAATGCTAGTGCCAGTTCCTTGACAAAAACTGAGAGAAATCCTTTGAAAGTGCCAAGAATTTGTAATCACTCATGCAAATAAGTTGAATGTGCATATGCATCATCAAGCAGTAGTGAAATGCAATAAAATTAATAACGTCCTTGTGAAGGACTCTCTGTGTTCATGATGTGGTGAGTCCATTCTCAGTGCACTGGGTACAGGGTTCTCATCCACTGAAGGTAGGATTTTTTTTTATACAATGTTATGTTTTCAGCATGTGGCTGTATGCCATTCATGTGAAATGTTTTATTATATTTTTAAAACCTTTCCTATTAGACCTCCAATTGAATACCTGGCTAATGTTCTAGAATAGGAGATGCAATTGACACAGCCATGTGTTCAAATATAGTCAAGTGCATTTCTGTTTCATTACTATTTTATGTTCCATTAGCATATGTCTTTTAATAATGCTGTCATTTTTTCTGATTCTTCACTATACCCTGTTTTTGATAAAATGTGTGACAGAGAGATGGTGTGCAGGCTAAGCATGTGTAATAATCTTGTCTTGCTAATCATATATTTCCTTCCCCCTGAAATGAAACATGCCCAGCATCAGTGTGCACATTTTGTTATTGAGTTTTTGCACTGTAGAACAAAACTGTAAGTATGGAGTCATTCTGCAACGTTGAGTTAAAAGGTTGATAGTTATGCTCCTAATCCAACTTCATATCATTCCTTCTTAGCTCACCTGGTGTGCTACCCCCTCAGTTCTGTATTCCAAATTCCAACTTCCTATCTGGTTCAAAAGCAAACATAACACATATACAGCCAAAATGCAGTTAAGCAAATGGCTGTTGCAAACTGTTTTCCACTCTGCAGATGTGTTACATATCACATATATGCATGTTCCTAATGACACCTTACAGTCATGGTATCAATTTAATGCTACCAACATGTAGAAGACAGCAAGATGAAAGGGTTTCTGACTTAGATTGTAATATTTTGCAGTTTTTAGAGTCCATAAAAGTTTACTTCAAGAAACTGAGAAAGTGTGTGGGAGCTGGAGACTGAAGAGTAGTTGTTTAACTACTTGTTCAGAAAGGGATTAGGGGGTCAGATATTATGCATTTATTATGCTACTGGTATGAGATATAAACTGTACACACAGTTGTTTAGGGGTTATATATGTGAATGGTGGTAGGAGTTAGAGGTGAATAATTAGGTTGAAGCTATTAAAACTTTTATTTTCAGAAGTACAGTTTCAGTTATGTCAATGTTAGATAGACAATGAGTGAAAAGTATGTAAATCTGACTGATGTACATAATGTATGGGTAGGATTGAAAAATGTCTTTGTAAATGATTAAAAGTAAATTTATTAGACTGGGTAGGTTATTTGCATTAGTAGTAATAGTAGTAGAGATTATACCCCCAACCTCTTATAACAAGAAATCTGGACAAAGGCAAAAATAATGGGGGGGGGGGTGAGGGGCAAAGACCTGCAGTTAAGTTATGGGCTATGGAAAAAAGTGTTTAGTTAATTAAGAATTAGTCTTGCATGATAATTATTTAGGTTGTTAAACTAAAGGAATTTTAATATCTAAGTTTATACTACATGTTGGACTGTGTTAGTATGGTGTTCAGTCAAGGACGCAGATTTTCTATTTTTCCAGGAAAAGTATTGGTAAATCCCAAGGAGAACACTACAGAGACCAGCCAAGATGGCTGCTTAAGCCAAAAAGCTCTTGACTGGGACTGGGACTGGGTCTGCAGAAATTTAGATAAAAATAGTGTTTCCATAGAGAAAAAGCAACCCAGAAATAAAGGTAAGTGAGCTGGAGCAAAAGGAGGAACATAAGGCTGGCTTTAAATCTGCAAATAAGGAGGAGGAACTGTACATTTTGTTTGAAAATGTAATCACAGTAGGCCAACATATGAGTTCCTAGAATAAAACTTTAGAACTGCATTAAAAAGATGTAGAAAGGATACAAGGAAATTTGCAAGATCTGGAGAAAGATAACATACCAATTAAAGCTGAGCTGCAGGATCAGATTCATAAAATAAAAGAACTAATAAGCATAATAAAAATGGATGATCTTGAAAATCTCTCTACAACAAATAACATCAGGATAATTGGATACTTGACAGAGACTGAGCAATAGAGAACTGGGGCAATTTCTAATGCAGCTATTATATGATAAATTGTGAAATCAGGAAATCAAGAAACACTAATGGAGAGAATGCACAAAGTGGCTAGCAGCAGAATGCAAATCCAGTTATATCTTGGCATGTTTTCAGTTCTTTAATATAAAACATGAAATAATAAGACAAGCAAACAGACCTTGCAGGAATGTTCATAAAGCTGGTTGAGGACTACTCATAAATATTCTATAAAAGAAGGAGATCTATGCTGGATGTATTAGATGAACTAACAATGAATGGGACAGCTGCATAGTTGAAATACCCTGCAATTATGAATGTACAGCAGGAAGGTGAATGGTTCAGGCACAACATGGAGGATGTTCAGACGTTTAAAGAAAGATATCAGAGTCAGCTAAACAAACCAGATAAAAAAAATCTGAAATCATTTTTCAGACATAAACTGGGAGAGCAACCTTAGATGTAGGAAGGTGAGGCAGTGATACTGGGGTAATATGCAATATTAAATGCTAAAACTCCCACTGTGAAGAAGGGAAGACCAAGAAGTAGAGAGGGGATGTGTGCCAGTAAAAGCAATGAGCAGGAAATAAATTACAAAGATTAGCACCGACAGATGAGAAAAGAGAGAAGAAGGTAAAAGGGAAACAAGTAAAAGACATATATCAAAGGGAAAGAAGAAGGAGTAGAATCTCCCAAGGGAGATTTAGGCACTAAAACATAGAAAGATCCTGAAGCAGAGACAGACAGAGGACAGCTGTAAAGAGATTGGAGGATGGTGTGCCAAATGGACTGGGCAAATCAAAAGTGAACTGCTGGACAAATGATGGAGTAAATAAGCTGAATACCAGCACTTATGATGGATGACAGATTCAAAGAGGTGGAAGACAGGACAAAAGAAGGACTGAAAGTGACCACAGAAAGAAAGAAGGAAGCAATACGTATGTGGAAGGAATGTACATTGAAAGGAAAGTGACTGTGGATAGTGCATGAAGGATGTGCTAAATTAAATAGATCCCTAACTTGTGAAACATGCCCAGGGAGCACAATATCAAAACTTTACAAACAGTGGGATGACTGAATCCATTCCCAGGGCAATGATGGGTAGTGCAGTCAAGGGCGTACAAAGGAACAAGCCTCCAAAGTAAGAGATACATCTTTATTAACTTCTTATTAATGCACAATGTTGTTTGTCTTACGGCTTTTCCTGGTAAGGGGTCGCCGCAACAGGACTCTGGTCCGCTAATGATTGGCAGTAGATTTTTACAAAACGCCGAGGTGCCAGCTCGATGCCCAACCTTCAATGAAGGCACGCCCATTTACGCATGCATGTCTTTCGAACACTACCCAACCGCAGGGAAGACATGCAGACTCCACACAGAAGGCACTCCCAAGCCCAGCCAAGAATCGAACGGGCGAACCTCTTGCTGTGAGGTAACAACGCTACCACCGTACCAACAGTGGTAAACATAAGTTTGATGACTTAGTCTTAGAAAAAATAAGTAATAATCACTAATGTCCAAAAGTACAAAGTGCACACAAAACACACCTAGCCCCATGAAACACTCAAAACTCTTTAAAAGCTGAGACAGGAAACAAAGTAAAAACATCTTTTACTTTGTTTCCTGTCTCAACAATTGAAGAGCTTCGAGCATTTCATGGGCCCGTGTGTGTTTTGTGCACACTTTGTACTTTTAGATTGTGTTGTTCTGGTGCTGCACTGCTGCCTTTTGTTCTGCAATAATGACTAATGGATCACTAGGGATCATGAAAAGGAAGGATCCCCATTGGAATGTTGGTATTTTGTATGTGGCATACTGAAAAGCTGAAAAAATGATCACAAGCACAGGAGAAAAGTGAATTTTGAAAATCACTCTTCTCCTTAAAACTTCTTTTTGCATGGGAGCAAGCCCCCCATAGCCCCACACTTATATATACCAATTCAGAGATCACCATATCTCAGAGAAAAGGGGATATTCCAAGAAATGGCATCTCAAACCTAGTATATCTAAGTCCAATCTTTTGGCCATTCAGTCTCCATATTTCAGGTCTCAGTCTAGAGGGTCCTGACATTTCAAATGGTTACCAGAAGGAATGTATAAGGACAAGCACGTGAAGAGTTAAACAACAACCCAGAGAAAGGTGTGATATAAAGGAACTGTGGTGTGTAAGCAGCACAGTAAACAGCTGCAAAACTGAAGAAAATGTCTGACTATCATAGAAATGAATCTGTCTGAACCAAAGACTGGTGAGCAACAGTGAGGATGTCAGACCAGTTAAAAGGAATGCTGTAATATGAAAAGACTGTGACACCAGTCCTGAGTTGACATGCCATATATTAATGTGAGGGGCACTCAAAAGGAGCAAAAGAAAATCTTAAAATTTCCATTTCCAAGGCAGACCCTTGCACGTGTAAGAGCCTAAAGGCAGGGATCCAGAAGATGGGGATGGGGAAGAAGGATCTGAGCACAGGTGGCTACCAAAAACACAATGTACAGCTCAGAAGGTAGGTCCACAGTAAGAATTATGCTGAATGGCAGCAACTGGGAATGCAGGGAGGGGTGGGAAAAACAATGAGAATTCAGTTAATTATGTGAAACACTGAGGGTTCATTAAATCCTAACAGGGAAGGAAAATACAGGTTAAGTTAAACAGTATTGAGAAAGATATTGTTCTGTTACAAGAACAAGAAAATCAGAGCCGTGAGGAAGATACTGTGTTACAACTGCCTAAAGTTAGAAATGGACAGCAAGGCAAGGAGAGGAAAGATAGAAATAGGGAAGACAAGATGGCGGTATCAATTGTATTTCATAGAAGACAAGATGGCAGTATCAATTGTATTTCATAGAAGACAAGATGGCAGTATCAATTGTATTTCATAGAAGGCTTCAGACAATCACTGAGAATGTGATACAGTGAGGGATAGGCAGATGGCTCATCTGGCAGAGAAAGGAAAAATGCTCATGCTGATGCATGGGAAACACAGAAACAAGGATGAAGAATGATTCTACAAGAACGTTTTTGCTAACTAGGCACAGACCAGAAGAGATGGAATACAGATGACGGGTACATGTGCTGGGATAAATTGTCACCATGGTACAAGAAAAAGACAGGCTGTATGGAAAGAGCGAATATAAAAAAGATTAGACAAGAACTATCTTAAGGAATGAAAGGGGGGGGGGTGGCTGGACATATGGAGGGATATGCATCCAAATGAGGCAGAATGCACCTTCATGAGGAATTTTGGTACAGGCAAGGTTTAGACAGGTTCTTATGGAAGAAAAAGCTAATAGAAACAAGGGAAGAGATCCAAATACATGAGAGACACATATCAAATCATGCAGCAGTAACACTTAACATACGTGTGTAAGAAAACAATGAGAAGGGAGTGGGAGTGGGCTAACTGTAAATAGAAGGAGACAGAGAATAAAGAAACATTCACGGATTAATAAAGGAGCTAATACATGAGAATATGAAAGACAGCGGCAAGCTGGAAGATCACAGGTGGGATGCGCATCAAGGTTACTGTTTGGAGAAAAGTGATGAATGCAGAAGGAAAGAAGGAGGGGTGATTGAGGAGCTGGAGAGGGTTGATTGTGGTACAGAAGAAAGCTGGAAGAAATGAAAGTGGAAGGGAAGCTCTACAAATCCGAGAAGAAGCAATGAAATTGAATTTGGATAATAAAATTACTATGGAGCAAGAAATTCAACAATGGTACTGGAGAGACTACTGCTGTATACTGACAGATACACAAGGGAAATTGCTAGACAAGAAATGTAAAAAGAAGCAGGTGGAGATAATAATTAGGAGATGACGAGTTAATGAGGGAAGGATTCAAGCAATACTACATTGAGAAATACAGTCAACAAGAAGGGAAACAAAGTCTCAGAATGTAAATTGTGAAACAACATAGAGAGATGCATACTGGAGTATGGAAAAAGCATATCTAAACAATGCTACCTTGGTTTGTGATTTACTGTGGACTTGGCTGGTAACAGAAGTTTTATTTGAATTTAAATTTTATTTATTATCACTGTTTTCACTGTTTATGGTAGGAAGGGATAGCTTGTTAACAAGATTTACTTTGATTCATATTTTGTTGTTTTACCTTTAATTTCTCTGTTGGTTGTTAGAAAGGGATAGGTTTTAGACAGGCAAGTTCTAGTCATCCCAAGGGGCCTAGACAGCTATAAATTCAGACAGACTGCAGAGAGGAAAATCCAGAGCATATTTAGCAATCCTACCTTGGTTTGTAATTTATTGACTTTTACTGTTAAAAAGAAACGCAACTGTGAGCAATAATGAGCAGAAGCAACTGCACACGTTCATGCAGGACATGTCCCAAGTCTCACACTCCACGTTCCTAAGCACCCTGGAGAATATTAGGATCCAATCTAAAACTCTCATACTGGGCGACTTCAACTACCCCTTTATTAACTGGGAAAGCTACTCATGTGCCAATGCACTTGCCCAATGTTTCCTGGAATTCATTAATTCAATTGCCATGGACTAGCAGATTCTTACCCCCACTAGAGGTAGCAACATCCTTGACCTGGCCGTTACTAACATAGGCAACCGTTGGTCTATACCAATAGTCAACTCCTCCCTGGTTAGATACAACCACAAACTAATCACCTTGGAAATCCACATTGCATAAGTTGTATGGTCTGAACAATTTTCCTGTACTTACTTTAGCATTTAGTTGTATATTGCTTGTATGAGTTTTGCCATAGAAGGTGATTTAAGTTCTGTTTGAATTCTGTGATTACTGATTCTTTTCTTTTACAAACTTTTATTTGTTTGAAGCTGAATATGGATTCCTTAAATGAGTATGCAATTAATGATTTGCTAACGCACAAATATCTTGTACATAAGTATAATAAATGCTATGCATATTTAAAGGTAGCAGCTGATAACACTGGCAATCGGTGTTCCTTGTGTCAAAAGTTGGATGATTTGCTTACCATTGTTAGAAGTAAATCTAGACTTAATGATGATGATTACACTTGTGCAATTGGCATGGCTTGGAGAACTGTTGTTACATATATTAATAGCTAGACTGGTAAACTACATAATCTTAGGCAAAGAACAAATAGAACACATTTAGGAAATGATGCATCTATTAGCTGTAAAGATGCCCCTATCAACTTCGGGAATTCTGGATGCAAGTATTCAGCAATCTGAGAATCCAGATTGTTTAGAAGGAAACAAAAAAAAAAAAAAAAGAAAAGAAAGGAAGACATTCACAACAAATAACAAGGAAGAAATGGAAATTAATTAATGTCTGTAAAGTAGAGAATATGTACTAAAAAGGACACTACTTTGTTATGTAACACACAAGTTACAGGGAATGATAATATTTTTCTATCAGAAGGCATATTTTTTCCACAGAGAAGGTAGAAAAAAGAGGCAAGGGGCAGGTGAAAAGGAAGAAATCAAAACTGAACATGGAACGATTGAAGGACATTACTGTAAGAAAAAAGAAGAGAAAGACATATGTTGACTACATGCCTCAAGCTGTGGATTTACAACACCATCTGGATGAGAATTTAATACACAATGAAAACAATGGGGTAAATAAGACTAATGGTGATGAAGCTCTGTCCTTCATAACTGACAGAGCAGATAGTACAGTATTAGAAGTTGAAGATTCTTCAGAGCTGGTCAACAAAAATATTCTTGTAATTGGAGATTCAATTATTAGAGGAACTGATACATATATTTGCAGAGATGATAATGAACATTGAATAGTGTTATGCTTGCCAGGAGCAAAAATAGAAGATGTGAAACAAGCCTTGGGATGTCTTAATGTAAGGAAGTGCTGATTTGTTTTTATTCATATCGGTACAGATGATGTCATCCGCAAGGATTCACTGACTATTAGTAGTGGACTGACAGCCTTATTAGATAGTATAGCTTGTACTGGGGTTAGGACATATTTTTCACAAATTACCTATAGAAAGGATAGTCAGGTCACTGTGAACGAAAAGATTTTTTGGGTAAATACCTACATGGAAAAAATGTCCTGTTTTAAAAAATGGAACTGTGTAGAGCATCCAACCCTAGTTTTGGGCATGCATGTGTTCAAATAGGATGGCATGCATTTGTCAAGATCAGGGAAGAAAATTTTTGCAGCAGATATTTTGCAATATTTGATAAACACTAGGCAGGATTTTTGCCAGGTCGAAAATGTAACAGTTTATGGATAGCAACATTTGATGCATCTCTGATGGTTATTAATGCTAGGAGCATTAGTAATAAAGATTTTTTTTTATTGAAAAATTTGCTACGTTCCCACAAGCTTGATGTTATTGTTTGTGAAACATGGTTAAAGAGCAATGACTGGGAACCAGTTCTGTCAGAGTATAAATGCTTTTACTGTAACAGACATCCTAACAAAAAATCAGGAGGAGGTGTTATGATAGAGATTAAAGGTAGTTATGAGACCTGTGATTATTACATGTTCAATGATAACACCAACACTATAGACTGTGTAACTGTGACAATACACACCCCTGAAACATATAACAATTGTTGGACTGTATAGATCCCCAAAGTCAAATGCAGGTGACCTAGAGGAATTCATACATTTCTTGAATGAAACATAGGAGGGAAGAATAATATTAGCTGGGGAATTAAATTTACCAGAAACAGACTGGAATAATATTGATTCAACAATATTAGTAAGCAAATTATTTGCAATGTATTTTCAGGAACAACAATTGCTTCAGATTATGAAAATAATAACTAGGGGATGGAACATACTAGACATTGTGTTGATACGGAAATTACCGTCACTTCAAGTTAAGTTTTACCACCGTTGATGTGCAGTGACCATGGGGTTATAAAGTTTAATTTGTTGTTAGATAATTCTGCCAAACCAGTGCAAAGAAGGTTAATTATATGGAAGCATAACAGTCACTATGTAAAACTAACTGGAGTGAAGTGTTCAGTGGACAGCTGCAGATGGAATGTAAAACGTTTTGAAAGAGAAATTGTTTCAGTGCAAAAAAATCATGATAAGGATCTTGGTATAGAATGTCAGGAGGATATATTTCCATAAGAACAAGATATCTGATTAAGGTGAGAGACAAAAAAATATAAGAAATAAAACAGAGGTTGAACTACAACTTTGAAAACTGATATAAACAAGCTGGACAAACAGATAAAGCATAGTGTTAAACAAGATCAAGACAAATTTGAAGAAAATGTATATAAAGACATTGAGCATAACAGGAAACCTTTTTTATAGATACATAAGATGTGTAAGGAGTAAAGACATACAAACTGATAAACTGCATGCAGATTCTAAAATTTATTTTCTGACACAACAGATTACAGAAATATTTACAAAATCTTATGCAAACCAGTTTGGCTCCACAAAAGGGATTACAAGTTGTCTTAATGCCATCCAGGTAAACTCAGATACTGGAATCAAATTAGATTACACTGAAAAAGAACTGCGCAAACTGGATCCAAACAAAGCACAGGTAGGAGATGGAATTAATAACAATGACCTGAGAACACTTCAGCAAAAACTTATGGTACCATTATATCTATTATTCACTAGGTCATGTAAATATGGGGAGATTCCTCAAGATTGAAGACATGCGCTTATTAAACCTGTCTTTAAGGGAAAGGGGAGTAGGACAAACCCAGAGTCATATAGACCACTTAAGTCTACTTTCATGTTGTGGAAAAATAATGGAGACAGTAATATTGAATAAGTTTTTGTCAGAACTGGATAGGTTGGGATATATGGAAAATAGATCTGTTACCACCTGTAACATGATGCTTTCTAACAATATAATAAAATATATGAATGAATGATTGTAGTGTGATGTAATTTATATAGATTTAACTTTAGCACTTGATAGGGTCATACACAAAACACTGATCAATAAATTAGAACAACTAGTTATCAATATACTCTTGATAAGATGGATAGCTGCATGGCTTACCAATAGGACATGGCAAGTATTATACAGCAACTGGACAGGTGAAATTTTTGGTTACAGTCAAGGTGTCTCACAGAGAACTGTTTAGATTGTATCTTTCAGACCTAACTTTTTCATCTGAGGTGTTCTACAGTCTATATGCAGATGACCTGAAATTGGGTAAACTGATTACATGTGTTACAGGTAAGGCATGTCTACAAAATAACTTGACTAAATCAACCATTTGGGCACAGGAGAATAATATGGTGATAAATACATCAAAAACTAAGCATATGAGATTTAGGAAACATAAACTGAAAGGTGAATATTTAATACAGCACACAGTGATTGAAAGTGTAGATTCATTTAAGGACCTGGGTATGGGTATATCCAGCTTTGAGGTTTTTCTAATTATATCAACTAATTGGTTAATGATAGTTATAGAACTATAGATTATACAAAAAAAGATTTATAAAGTCTATGAAATTAAAAATGAAGTCATTGTTACATTAGACCCAAACTTGAGTATGGAATAATAATACGGAGACCCTATAAGAAAACAAGCATAAGTAAATTGGAAAGAGTACAGAGGAAATATACCAAGTGTATCCATGGATGTGAAAATTTAAGTTATTATGAAAGACTAAAATATCTGAACTTGTTCACGGTCTCTTATAGATATCTAAGATGGGATCTTATTCAGGTATATAGGACATTTAGAGACAACTACCTCTGGGAATGTTTGGGATTATCAGAAAGTACTAGAAAATCATAAGGCAACCTGTGTAGAAGATTCTATAGACTAACTGGTTCTCTGACAGAGTAGCTGATGCATGGAACAGACTATCAAATTACATTAAAGCAAGTACTAGTTTAGATATTTTAAGAATAACCTGACCACTTATTATGGGGACAAGTGTTTTAGTATATTGGCAAGCTAGAAGGGCATTAATGCCCTTGCTTGAAATATTTGTATGTACGTATGTGTGTGTGTGTGTGTGTATATATATATATATATATATATATATATATATATATATATATATATATGTGTGTGTGTATATATATATATATATATATATATATATATATATATATATATATATGTGTGTGTGTGTGTGTGTGTGTGTGCGTGTGTACAAGCTGAATGCAAAGGTGACAAGGGAAGAGATTAGGAAAGCTATATACAAGAGGAAATATAGGAAAGCAGGAGGGCTAGATGTATTCCTCCAAGAGTTCTACAAATGGTTAGGGGAAGAAATGTAGAAAATCCTAGAGAAGAATTACAAGAGAATACAGGACTCAGGGAAGCATGTGAAAAGTTGAGGAGGGTAAGGGAGGCTATGATTTGTAAAGGGGAGGAAAAGGAAGGAAGGAAGGAAGGATGAAATTATAGGCTTATCTATTTAATTAATGCAGACATCAACACTTTGGCAAAGGTGTTGACTGCAAGACCAGGTAAAATATTGCCCGAAATAATAGAAGCAGAGCAAATGACTTTATGAAGGAAAAAGAAGGCAGAAAAAATGAAGGGACATGATGGAATTTTGGACAGGAAATGAAAGAAAAGAAGCAGGGAGGAGGGAAAGATGGGATTGTCCTGTTTGACCTGCAGAAGACCTTTGATATGGTGAGATGAGAATTCCTATGGAAGACACTGTAGGAAGGGCAGGTAGGGAAGAAGTTCATATACTGAATAGAGGCTATATATCAAGACCCAGAAAATGAAATATTTATTAATGGAGGAGTATCTGAGGAGGGGGAGACAAGGATAGAGAGGAGGTATAAGACAGGGTACCCACTACACCCAGGCCTGTTCATACTTGTCATTGAGGGGATAGTAGTACAAATCAAACACAATTTAGCAACACTTGAAAAGGAGGGGGATAGAATATCAGTTTGTGTTTGGTGCAGAAAACTGCTTGTTATTGTCAGATGATGCGGCTGCAGCACTGGGAATTATAAGAGGGGCATTCTTGAAATGTATGTAAATGATGAGATAACACAAAGGCAGTGGTAGTAAGATAAGGAAAAGGGAGGGGAAAGGGAGAATTTAATTAGACAAAAGAGGAGGAGGAGTATACCAAGTATCTAGGGCTCTATTTTGGGATCAGGTTAAACAGGCAATCGGGAAAAACCTAGACTAAGTTGGAAAAAGGTAAAGGATACTCTCCAGAGTGTGAAGACAGAGAATACTTATACGTTGTTTGGGAGATTTAATGGAGCAAGAATTATGATGCTACCAATAATACTCCTGTACTCCACAACATACAAATAAACCCTAGGCACAAAAAGGTTACAGTAAATGCAAAAAGTCATAGGGGACTGGTTCCATAATAAGAGGAAAAGAGGAAGCAGGGCAAAAATGAGAATGAATGAATAGGAAAGGGGGGTTGCAGGGTCCTATATAGCCCAACATATGCACTGAAGTTTAACATCATTCACTGAGATGGAGTTTAAGCAAAAGAGAGTATGGAAGAGGGAGACATGGAGAAGTTTGCTAAAGGATGCAAGTGAGGCAACAATATAAAAGGATAAATTAAATAGGATGAATGGAACCTGAAAAAAAAAACTATGGAGGACAAAAGGTTGGGTGTAAACCTAGGGAAGAAAAATGAAATCTGAAGGAGAAGTGAAATAGCTCAAGAGGCAGATTTGGTATGTAAAAAGAAAGGATGGAAGGGAAAGATTTAAAATACAGAAAAAACAGAATGCTTTAGGCCCAGTGGTAGAACTACTTGATATGTAGGGAGATCTAGAAAAAGAATAGAGGGAGGAAAACGGGAGAATGAAACTGGTAGGAAAGGATGGAAAAAAGAAATAGGATAGCAAACTGGAGGGAATGAAAGAGGCTAATGAAGCAAATGACCAAATAGATGTATGAAGCATTACGGGAAGAAGAGATAAGGTCAAAAAACAGAGAATGGGAAAGAGCTGGGGAAGGGAGGAAGGATGGAATAGAGTTGCAGGATAATGGCAGAAGCCAATTCAGGCATTAAGACACATGCAGAAAGTTCATGAAGCGCGGGAGCAAGGAGAAGAATACTGCACTGATAGTACCTAACCCCTGTGAGATTGATAAAGGAAAGGCAGAAATGAGAATAGCAGCTGCTGGAGGTATCATGAGGAAGAAGCAGGAATAATACATATGTTTTGGGACTGTGTTTCAACACAAGAAGTCTGTAAGCAGGCATACATGATTTGGGGAGACATATTTCCAAAGGAAGCAAATCATACTTTGGAATTCTGTCTATGGGACATAAATATTATATATATTATAATTCTTTTAGTTGATTCAGTATAATCTTCTACAAGTAATCATTATCACTAATCCTCTTTTTTCTATTTTCTACATGAGATTGGAGTATCGTGTCAGTTGTCACCATCTCTCTCAATTTACTGCCACTATACCTGACAGTCCCTCACAAAATACATTCATCTTCTTGCTGAATGTGCCCATTTCCTCTTGTGTTATTCCTAAATCTTCTTTACCAGACAGTCTTCTGCTTTAGTGCACAGGAAAGCAGAAGAGAATCTGCTCTACTGCACATGCTCAGACCAAAATAATCTGTTCTTTTTTAACCTTTTGCACAGTTAGACCTAATTGGGCTTCTGCTTTGATGTCCTCCTGAGAAAGCATAGGAGAATGAACTGATTTATTGTTAGTGATTGCTGTGAAAAAGGCAAGCATCATACCATTCAGCTTCTTTGCTTAAAAGTTGTGGACAAGTCCCAAAAAAAACTTGGGTGACAAAAAAAATATAAATAAGTGACAATGCTTATAATTTGCTCCAACTCACTTAAAAAGTAAATAGACAACATATTTTGCTTCAACGTTATTTTTTAGAACAATATGCAGACTTTATCTCTAACATCTGGTATTATTGAATGACTGTTATATTCAGTGATTTACCAGAAAAATCAAAACATTTATCAGAGACAGCAAACACAGGAGGCAAAAGCAGGAACAGTCTGCAAAATAAGGGATATCTGAGGAGTATGGACAGCAGGCAGAAATTAAATGTTCTTCTTTAGAATTAACATCTTTAAAATCCATTACATAATTAGTTCTGCTATACAAAGCTCTAACAGCTTATAAAAAGCTGTTTGTACCTTCTGTCAATGTCCTTTGCAAGCCAGAATTACCTTCTTTTAGTTCTTAGCATGAGAACTGATCTTAACAGTGCATGAGAGTTTTTACCAGTCTTTTCTTAAGAGCCCATAAGTGCTGTTATGATCAGATCATGTGCTAGGGAAGAACTTAACAAGTTTATTCTTTTCCAAATTTCTGGGCATATTCACTGCATTCTATTTAGAACAATGCGGTTAGTATCTTCTCTAAAATATGTTAGGTTCCATTTATAAAGTTAGCAAACTCCTTAATCTTAGGCTACTAGAAAGCTTAAACAAAGTATCATTAAATAAGTAAAATCAAGGACAAGATGTACCTACTGTGTTAGTAAAAATTAAAAAAAAAAGTTAAATGCTTGAATCCATTCTAAATATAAATAAGATCACCCCCTTTTTGCAGTAACATGGTATGATCCTTACTAATGTGATATAGCCCTGTGCTTCTTCACTGTATGCCACTTCAGATCTAATCTTCCAGTCCATGGAAATAAGAAATTATGGAACATACTGGCCCAAAGCAACATTTTCTGTTGCTTTGTACTCCATTCAGATTGATTGACTTGGAGATTTCCATGAGGATATTACCTGTTTGCTAAAGATTGTGTCCCAGATTGTTTATGCTTATTCCCATGTTAGTTTAGCATGTAGACATAATAAAAAAACACAAAAATGTTATATGTAACACAAGGTCTAATACTGACTACACTAAACCTGAAAACACTGAGCAAAATGTTCAAACTCATCTAATAGACACTTAAAAAATAATAATAAAAAACACATTAAATGTTATTTATTTGCAGTGGCAAGATCCCCTGCATGGCAACACTCCTTGTTAATTACATATATACCAACTCCAAGAATCTACTACAGTAGAGAAAAGGCACATTTTCAGTCAGGTGCACCATCTTTTTTTTTCTTTGAGATGACTTTACATCTTGATCACTTAATTGACACATGAATAACATCAACACTGATGGAATTGCACATCCAATTCTTGTATTCAGTTTCCTTTCATTTATATATGGCTTTCAAAATATCAGGTACAGCCTGTGCAAAATATGACTATGAGTATATATATTAGTCCCATATAATGCAGTATTAAGGCAGAAACCTAGTCAGGTTTCAGAGCTCTTGCCATTACATATCTGTTGAGCTCAATACATTAATACGTGCCATTTAGGGCAGTTTGAATTTATGAGCTTATAGATATTCAAATCACACTAAATAAGTTCAGCCAATAGCTCATAGCATACTCCAAGATCCCCTCCCATGTCTCAAGAAAATCACACAACATTCCTAAATATTCTTGATGAAATCTCCATAGGTTGGATTGCTGCTATCCCACATGATTTTAAATACAAAATGATCAGATGTGAGACATAACTATCAATGTTGGATATGCACAAAAGTTCTTAGATTTTATAAACAAGAACTCTCTTTTCCAGCTTGCAAGCCTAATAAAGAACAGAATAAACTTGACCTTGTCATAGCAAACTTAGCATGAGTGCCACCATAAGGTATCTCCTTCACTGATCAAGTCAAAGCACAAACTAGTAAACTTCATCAAAATCTCCAAACAATCAGAAGCAAATATTATAGTATTCAAGGACTTTAAATGTGGAAATCTCCTGAAATTTCATAATGAACTTTCTAAATTTGAGTATAACACTATTACTCTTAATGCTGATACTGCAAAGAGTTTTGCAGACAAATTCTACTCACACCTGGCCTAATGTATGAAATTATAAGTTCCAACTAGATCCAAGTTAATGGGGAAATTTGAAAACTAACAAGAGTGATGACCCATAGGCATTAATTAACTGTAATAAGATTATATCTGTGGTCTTGTCTTTTCTGATAAGACTCAATGCCTGCAAAAACTAGAAACACTGTTGGTAACTCCCTACTGGTGAGAAATATATATCTTTTTTTCTTTGTGAGTTGCTTAAACTAATAGAGCTCGTTTCTGTTTTAACTGCTCCATTTTATTTTCTGTTTTGAGAAATCTGCTTACCCTGTTTTTTTTTTTTTATCTACATGGTAGACAGACACTTAAATCACACAAGATGCACATTTCAAGTGTGTTTCCCCCAATTGGTTTATTTGTTTCTTATGTGATAAATACACAGAGTATATCATTGGCCTTGTCTTTCCTGATCAGACTCAAGGCCTGCAAAAACTACAAGTACTGTTAGTGACTCCCTGTTGGTTATTTTTCCCACTCACCTCCCCATTCTTTGATCTGCTTTTTAAACTTGGTGATTTTTAAGCTGCTACCCTTACTGTAAATTGAGCTTTATAAGCTCCTCGCTTTCTACATTGCTTTTGATACCCTGAATTATTTATTTCCCTTTCCTTGTGCTTATTTTGAAAAAAAGTACATCTTGCCTCTCATTATTTGTTCTACTGATTTACTTATTCTGAATTCATTATCTAGCTAACTTTTCGAATAAAGTAGTGCATTTCTATACTCTAGCAGGCTATTTTCTATGTTTTTATATTAAGAGGATAAAGGATTTTCCATCTAGTGGCAGTGGGTGGTAGTCTAGTCTGTATAGGTTGGGGAAACACAGTAGAGATTCCTGCATAGGTTGAGGAAACACAGTAGAGATTCCTGCACGTAGTTGCTTTATTGCCTGGAGGGCTTATTAATCAGCTTAACTTGTTTTTAATACCTATATAAATTCTGCAAAAATGAGTTGGTCTTGCCTCATTTCTATAAAGCAAAGTATTTTTATTGAATAATCACACTTCTGTAAGCTGTTTAAAGTACACTGTTGTTGAAATACTCATTGTGTTTCCTTACATTTAGGTTTGTTGTAGCATTTAAGTGCAGATACAGTTTTACTGTGCTTTTACATTAAGAGGACTGGGAGTATTCATATAGTGGCAGTAGATGTTTACCTGGTCTATTTGGGTTGGGAAGTACACAAAAAGGCTGTAAGTATAGTCATTTTTATTGGCCAGAGGGCTCAGTAGTCACTTTTATGTGTTTCCAGTGCTGGCATAAATTTCACATTTGCACAGAGTTCCCTGTGTTAGTGCCCTGTACATGTGCAAACATCTAGAAACATTGATTATTTTTGTTATACTGTGAATGCTGACTGTGCCATTTATTGATTTTTCATTTCTTTAAAGTTTAAAATAGCATTGTCAAACTGCTGTAAGGGATGCAGTTCAGCACTGAAATACCTTGTATCTAGTGTTTCTTAGCTTTATTAGACATCTCTTTCCAGTTCTTTAACACTTGGGCTTAAAACCAGTCCTTTTACATTGAGAAGGTCAAAGTCTCCACTCCTGTGGGAGGAGAAGGATGATTTTATCTATCTGACCTGGGAATTGCTAGCAGAAAGCTCATTATGTGTTTACCCGATTGGTCTCAGGGCATAGTTAGTATAAAATTTGCTTTTTCTCATCATATATAAGCCTCAAATTTGAGCAAAGTTGCTCTTTGCTTAGCACCAGTTGCAGGTGATTGGTATACATGTAATCACCTGAAGTTGAAATTTCCCAATAAAAAAAATCTTGGAACTTTACTTCAGTCTTGCTTTACTCACAGAGCAACTGGTTTGCATGGTGAGTGGCATTTGTACATTTAGTTAGGACTATTTAGGTCTACCTTACCTTATTATAGCAGCCAGTCCTATCTTCTCTCAGAGAATGTCTGATTTGTGAGCTGAGTAGCATTGCAGGTTAGGTTAGCTTCAGATTACACCAAGTAAGCACCCTTCCCTTGTCTAGTTACAAACACTCTCAACTCCTATCACTTGCAAGTATACATTAGGACCTGCAACCATGGGTGGGCATTTTTCTGATACCTCTGCATCCAGCTTGGTGAACATCCTAAGGCAATGTAGCAATTGTCTTACGTACACTGATATTCACCTAATTCTCAAACAGACAAATATACTGTGAAAGATGTAGTTACCCATTGACACTAGATGCTGGACCCTCACATACAGACAAAAAGCAACAAACAGGTTGTCAGTGACTCACACACATCACTCACTACACCCACAAAGCTCCACACATGCAGCCTGATATATGCATTGGTGCTGAGATGTAACTTACTCAAACCTCAAAGTCCTCTGAAGTGCAATCCTCAGAAACTCCACACGCACACAAGCAAAAAATAAATCCCCATCACAACTCATGATACCACATCTCATTGTGTCTCAACTACCAAAGCCATAAGGTGAATCACTCCACAACCCAATAGTCTGGTTATAGGAGACTCCATTGTGAGACACACTGATGTTTCTCTTACCAAAATGGATAAGGAGAAGGTTGCAGTTAGTTGCCTGTCAGGGGCTAAGATCTGCCAGATCATGCAAGAACTCAAGTCACTTACCCCTAAGTACCAGTATGATTCAGTCAAAGTTCATATGGGTGTAAATGACCTGAGATGTACCTCCTTGGACTATAAGAAGAGAGACATGATTGAGCTCTCAGAATATGTGTCACAGGCAGGTATCACCCTTCTACCATCTGCAAGGATGACGCCACAATACCAGCAGAAAATGATAAACTTTAACAACTGGCTTAGCTATTGGTATTATTCCAAAGGGGTCCGCTACTTCTCAGCCTGGGAGATCATGGTTGGTAGGCCACGTTGCATTGTCGGGGATGATCTTCACCTATCACATCTAGGATTTCAGATATTGGTCAAAACATTACCTACCCCATTATTGCCTTTTTTAGACATTGCCAAACAGACAGACCTTCCAACATAATAAAAGCTATTCAGGACAAGCTAAAGGTGTTACTGATCAGTGCTAGGAGTCTCAACAAGGAGAATGTTGACATTTGTGCAGTTACTGAAATGTGGTTCAAAGCCAAGGAAAACACTCCAGCAGTGCATGTGTTTAACACCTTTCATGCATTCCAACCACCCACTGAACATAAAAGAGCAAAAGGTGGAGGTATTCCTATCTACATAAAGGTCAAACAATATGACATTCCTGAGCTGCTCCATGTCCAACTAACCATGGTAAAAATCCATTACCATATTCTTATTAGCTACAGGTCCCCCACCATGAACCAAGAAGCCCAGACATCATACCTGAAGTTATAGAATGACTTACAGTCTTGCCCAATACCATACTCATGGATGATTTTAACTACCCCTCCATTAACTGGGAGGTACTAACATGCAAGCCCAAAGATTTCCTGACTTTGTAAATTCAAATGTCTTGGAGCAGCTAGTCTGCACTCTCACTAGGGGAACAAATATCCTTGATCTGGTGCTCATAAATATGGGAGACCACTGGACCCCCCCCCCCCCGTGTGATGTCCTCACTGGTAAGATCAGAGTACAAAGTGGTCTCTCTTGAAATAAAGGTAAAACTAGTCCCCCCACCTAACCCCAAAAACGTAACAACTTCTCTAAGGTAAATTATCCTCTATTAAGGGCTAGTATAGCTAGTTTTCAAGCTCTGTGCTGGGACCACTCCTTTTCAGAATATACTTCTCTGAAGTCAAGACTGATGCGAAAGGCTACTGAATGACAATGTTTACCAATGACTGCAAGCTGAGGGCAATGATTGACTCCCTCAATGATGTAGATATCCTTAAGAGGGTATAGATCAGACAAATGATTGGTGCTAGAACATTGGTCTAAAACTAAATGTGAAGAAATGTATTATCACACCCTTTGGGAAGTGAAATACCACTTCAAATTACAGCATCAGTAGCACAACCCTAACAGTAGATTCAGATGTGAGATATCTAGATACACAGATAGCGTCCTGAACTTTGACCACCATGAGTCCACAGTGGTGGGGAACTCCTTTTATGCGGCACAACTTATAAAAGTATAGCATCCAGACACAAGGAAATGATGGTCCTGCTTTACTCAGCCCTCATTAGACCAATAATAGAGTGGAATGTGTCATCTGGCATGCACTTGACTATGCACTTACAGCAGCTAGAGTGACCTCAAATGTTCCTTACAAAGAAAATATGGGGTGTAAACAAAATGTCTTATGTGGATAGACTAAAAGCCCTATCCCTTTACTCTGTCTTCTACTGACTATTAAGAAGTGATCTATGCCTGACCTACAAGGCACTCGCAAATCCATCCCTGATGGAGCTGCTACAGATCCACAAATCAAACAGCATAAGGGTCACCCAATCTAGGGATGTAAATTTAGTCAGCGACTCAAACAAAACATGTTGGAGAGTCAGAGATGTGTATCAGAGATTGCCCCTTCTTTGGAACAGGCTTCCTATTCATGTTAAGTAGAGCCCTTCCCTGGCCTTCTTCAAAAGCAATTTGGATGAATGGATGGGGAATCACAAATTCACACCTGGGGTAGTGCCTATGTCCTTTATGGACAGGGGTAATCTCTAAGATACTCAAGGCATAGGCACACAATATGTTCCATCCTCTTGCCCCTAGGTGCCAGATATTGGGTAAAATTGGGTCATATTGGTTAGGCTTGTAAGGGCTCTTACACCATTAGACTAGTAATTTCCTATGAACCTATGAACTGCATAATAAAAGGAAGAAACTCTTAAACTTATACAGCAGAACATAAGACTCCAAATTAAGAACAACATCAAATGGCTAGAAGATAAACTAAAAAAGATGTCAGAAAAATGAAGGCATCCCATGACATCAGACTAGCTAGAAATGCCAAAAATAATGCAAATACTTCTTTACTTCTGTCATGAAAATAAGAAATAACACTTAGCATTGCCATGAGCTTATTTATAATGATACTACTTACCTCAGACCTGTGAATATTGCTAACATACTGGGAAGTACATTTAGTGCCATCTTCACTCAGATACATCTAGTCCAAACCCACCGATGGGATCAAGCTACAACTGATCATACAAGAACATGTGCTGAAGGTACTCACCAAAATGAAATAATATATGTCATCCAGTGGGCCTGAAAATATACCCAGCTGTCTAATTAATAGCAGTAAACAAGTACTTACAGACCCTCCAAACAGAATTTTCTGTCTAAAGCCTAGCAACTTGCTTTGTCACACAGGAGTAGTCCATTGCAGTTGTGATGCTACTGCATAAAAGTAGCCTTACCTTTGATTCTGTGAAATACAGACCTAGCAACCTAAGAAGTCTTACATGCAATGCCATGGAACATATCATAACTGGCCTAATTAACTATGATATCAAAAATCTTATCAGACTAACTCCCTGGCAGTTTGGGCTTGTGAAGAATAGATTTTCAAAAACAATGGCCAACACCAAAGTATACTAAGCACCCGAAAATTTTCTTAAGTTATAACGACCACATGAACATCATACCAGTTTTTGCATAACTACCTTCTTCAGTGATGAACAGCATAATGACAAAAAAAACATTTAAATAATAAACCCTTTCTATCTTCCTATTAGATTACTTTCTGTCAATCCCAAAATAGTATATAAAATCATTAAATAACCAGTTAATTTATTTCATATCAACCCCAAAACATTATAAATGATCATTAAGTCGGGGGGAAAAAAGACCCCCTAGTTTGATAATCCAATATTTCTCCTTCTTATTTAAAATGGAGTGCTAGCCAAATTTATTACCCCTCTGTCCCTGAATTTGGTCAATGATAGTAAAATAAAATCTGGCAGTATTATGGGAAATGCAGTGTCTCTAAAAAGCATCAGTCACTCTCCTATTATGTACATCACTAAAGTTCTCCGAAATACGTATCCTAAGGGGAAGAGAAGTTTGCCCTACACAGAAGGCTGAGCAGGTACAAGAAACCAAGTACACCACCCAGTCACTTCCACAATTCACAAAAAAATCTTACATCAAAAACCTGACTGGTATTTTAAGTGGAGAACTGTTTAGACGTATGCTGTTCATCACTGAAGAAGGCAGTTATGCCGAAACCGGTATGATGTTCATGTGGCCGTTATAACTTAATAACATTTTCGGATGTTAAGTACACTTTGGTGCTGGCCATTGTTTTTGAAAAATTGTGCTTTGTTTTGGCCATTTGCACCTGCTGTACTTGCGAGCGTTTTTTGTTTGAGTTGCTTGTCAAGAATAGACCCAGTTTAATGAACCTTGTGAACTTCTTTGAGTGGGTTATTCCATACAGTGTTTATCGACCTTGCCAAGGCATTCAGTACCATACCACATGCAAATATAATTAAGAAGCTGAAGAATCTCCAATTTAAGCTGTATGTGGTTAGTTGAATAGTCAACAGACATAGAATAGGACTCGCACAGTAATAATAAAGGGTGTATATCCTTAATACATGAAGGTGACCAGTAGAATTCTCTGAAATGTCTGTTTGGACATCTGCTCTTTTGTTACTACTTCTCAGATCTTCATTAATCAAATGATGTTTTCTGATTAACAAAGCTAGTGGATTATTGTAAGCAGGGAGTCATTGTCATGCTCCCCTCTGGCTTACAAGCACTCCAACAGGAGTTGAAAATTGTCAGTAGCTGGTGTACTAAAAATGGGCTCTAACTTAATGTCAAGAAGTGAAACATTACAACATTCAGTAAGCATTCACTATCTCCAGCTTATAGCATAGAAAACACACCACTTCCTAATTACTTAAGTGGAGACCTCCCTCATGTTTGATCATCACATCGCAACAAAGGCAAGGAAGTCATTTTACCTTGTATAACAAATAGTAAAATGTATTTATTCCCGATCAAAAGTAGTCCACACCTCCTTGTTCTCTACAATGATTTGACCCATCATTTAATACAGCTCCCTCTTTGACAGGTACTTTACTGAGTATATGAAACATTTGGAAGGAATGCAGATGTTTGTAACACAAAAATGTTGTGCTTAAAATATCTGCTCTACCAAGAATGACTGGAGGCTTTATCTCTGTACTCAGTTTCATATTAACTCCTTAGGGGTGCTTTGCTATAGAGCTATAAGGGATCCAGTAGTCCAAGAACTCTTATACATCCATAAATCAAGCAGTCCAGGTAATACTAGAGACAAAGATCTAACTCTACTCCAACAACTAAATAGGACAAGGAGAATAGATGGATAGCTTTATCTGGAATAAAATCCCTCTCCAATTTAAGCAGTGGGACATAACCATCTGCCCTTAAAAGGAGACAGAAAAGCAAGGCAGAAATGGCCTCACTGCCTTGCCTTGTAATTCCCATGATCACACGATCCTCTAATTTACTTTACAATTCCTTATTTATTGCAATGCTCACAGTTTCACAATAGATAAATATATATGGTAGTTGTACTTTTTTTAATGCTCTGTTATTTTTTCCAAGCAGGTGCTTTCTTGTCTATTAGACTCCTTTCCAAAAGCAATCATAAAAACTCACTTAAGTTGATGATACATATCGCATTGTGGCACACCACCTATATTTTGAGCAATATATCTTCAAATATGCATATTACTTGTTGCTTGACACAGAGCCTATCCCGGTATATGCATATCTGTTCCCATTCTAAATTCTATTACCCATCCAAATTTCCCTTTATAATTTTGTCATGATTTCCTTGACTGTCCAGTCATGCTACATGCTAATCTGACACTGCTGTCTCCATAGTATATGTTCTATTTTTAGTAAGTCTGCATTCCGATCCTTAGCCCAATCTGAGGGTGTAGTCTCTAATACTTTGATCATATGCCATTAGATCCACCTATGCTGAAGGTGAAGCAATAACTGGAAAAACACAGTAATTCCCATCATCCATATACACTAGACATATGTGCTTTGTTTTTTAGTTAATCTTCTTATTTTGGTACCTAACACCCCTTTGTCTACAAAACACTGAAAAGCTAAGTGTTGTTTGTATTCACGTGAGGTGATTAAGTATCTTAGAATATGAAGTACTAGATATAAAATTATTTTTGCTGTAATGATTCTGCCAATTAGAATGCTATATTTGGAGTAAACAGGGTGGTGACAGGGGCCGCGGTGGTGCAGCGGTTAACATTGCCACCTCACAGCAGGAGGTTCTCTGGTTTGATCCTCGGCTAGGGTGCCTTCTGTGTGGAGTCTGTCATCTCTGTGGTCGTGTGGGTTTACTCTGGGTGCTCCGGTTTCCTCCCACATCCCAAAGACTGCTGTAGGTGGATTGGACACTTTAAATTGGCCCTAGGTGTGAGTGCGTGTGTGCCTTCTGTGGAAGGTTGGGTGCCGGGCTGGCAGCTCAACTCTGTAAAACTCCACTGCCGATCACGAGCGGACATGTGATCCACTGTGGCAACCCCTAACTGAAAGAAGAAGAAGATTTGGAGTAAACAGAGGAAAACTGCGCCATAATATTATTTCTAAGATTAAGTATGTTGCTATCTGTAGTAGAGACCATAGTATTTCTAATGCATATCGCTAAGTATATAGGAACTCTCTTTCTCACATACGCTCATGGTCACCTTTTCCACTCCTCACTCCCAAGTATATAAACAGTGTTTCTGATCAATTGCAATAGAGTCTGAATATTTTTCCAAATGTCCTAAAGACATTTATGAATGGCTATACCTGTCTGTTTTCTCACAGCTTAAAAATACCATCATCTGCAGATAGTTTATCACATAGGATTAAGGATATGACAGCTAAAAACTCTTCCTGTATTCTGCGGTTTGGATCCCTCTATCTCCATTTGACTACAGTGTTAAACTCAGCAAGTCACTTAACTACACAATGTCCTCAAATCACCTTTAATTAAAGACTTGTGCTACTGGGCTGACGCAATTAAAAATGAATAAAATAAAGTAAATACAGATCCTAAATATACCCCTATCTTTTTATTTTTTTCAGTTTCAGTATTCTTAAAAAAGTTCCCTGACGTTGCCCACTATTCTCATCTATTCTCAGGATGTATATCCCTGAAAATAGTGGGCTTGCTTGGCTTGCACCTCTATGAATTGAACTTTCTTCAGATATCCCAGATGATCATGACCTTGAAATTAAGTTTGTGGTAAAATGTAATGACCTATTTAAAAAAAATCTCTCAAAAACCTCTCCTCCATAATACATGAAATAGAAGTATACATTCAGAGAGTCAAAAGCTTTCTTGGATTTGTATATTAGCCTACCTGCCTCCACTTCTCTCTTTTTGTAAATCTGTACATAGATATCACTAGTCTCCACAAGCTGTCTAACACTGTGCCTACACCACAAACAGCTTCCTCATTCTAGTTTATTTTGTTGGAGGTATACATTTATTAACTTTTTTGCATATAAATATGGCAATAAAATGAGCTGGAAGTTTACGACATTTTTAGGATCATTCTTTCTCTTAGAGAGGCCCACTACGCATGCTTTGGATATTGAGGAGAATGCATGTACCATATCATGGATGTATTTAATAAACCTGTAGTAAAGCTCTAACTACATGATCCCTACCTCACTTAAGAAAATCTGTAAGGTAGCCATCAGAGCCTACTTCCTAGGAATTTTTACTTCAGAGATGGCTGTACCAATCAGGCTAAGAGATGTAGCATCAAGAAAGCTACATGCATTTTCTCAAAAATCCCATAGAGATAGACATTCACTGTTCATATTAGAATATAGATGAAAAGAGAAAATCTCAAATCCATTTCTACATCCACCATGATTATGTCACTATTTTTATGACAGAATTCCTAGATATGGTACTTTTGGCACATTTCTTTACACCACCATGTTTATATTTGACATTGTTTTAACCATTAAATTAAGACAGATCACTATATTTAATATATTTGCTTCTATCTAGAATATGGTTATATTTTCTATTCTATCCTCAGTATATATTCTAAAACAGTAATGACTTCTCCTACTTCCTGAGGATCTTGACCCCTTGCATTTCAAACCTTCTCTAACTGCTGTTCCTTTCTTGTAAAAACATCCTGCTTCTTATTCTTGTCTCACCACAAAAGTCGCAAGTCTTCTTTTGATGGCATATGCTGCTCTATTATTGATGAACTATGTCTTGCAACCTGATAGTTGCTCTTGAAACTCAGAAATAATAATGAGCTTATTTCTATTTGTAAACTGATAATAGCGAGAGAAATGAATGAATGAATGAATTGCCTGAATCAACCTTTCCCTCATTTCTATATGTAATACCTTGCCTAAATAATATTGCTGCAAAAAGATCAAGTCTCCTAGCTATTAAACCACAATATTAAAATAAAAGTTACATTTTAAGGAGTTGCTTCTGTTTTGAAACATTTCACAAATCTTTATCAAGGCTTTCAATATCAGCAGCACATCGGTAGCACTTGTCTGTAAAACCAGTATTTCATAAAAAAGATTTTGGAATAAATCTTGCTGGTCTGACTCTCTTTCTCAGGCTATAGATTGCTCTTTTCAGTTTTTCATCTTTGACCTAAATTAGACAATTACTTTTGACCTTTTAGACTTCACCAGCTCCAGCTTTTTCTCTGAAAGATGCTCTTCTAATCACAGCTGACAGTGATGTTCTGCTCTTGTTGAACTTTAGTTAACAATGGATTCTACTTTGTCCTTACCTGCAAGAATCATTTTACTTCCTTTATCCATATTATGATAATCACTGGGTATACAAGAGCCACAGTTTAATTCATACGTGCAGATCTATCATTTTACTCATACATGTTCTTTTTTAAAATGCTTCTAGAGTAATCTGCAAAAAAATGTAGATCAAATTGTCCCAGTGGCATGCCAGCATTGTTCAGTATTGATCATCTATTTTGATGACATCGCCAAAGCAACATGTCTGGAGTTCCTGTCTGAGTCATGGCTTATCAAGTCAACTGTGTGCACTCCTATAATGTATACATTGTATTTGGCAATGAGTGGATTCACTTACTGTAATATGTGTTTGGAGAAATATGTGCACCCTTGACAGAAACATAGTCCAGGATCCCCAATACCTAGCAAGAATGGTTATGATTTTTTTTGCATAGGTCTGTGCAGTTTTCAAGGTGATGCAGCATATCTTACTTTCCTCTGAAGAATGTTCCATAAATTAAGTGACTTATGCCATAAATTCATGTTTGCATATCAGTCTTGATACTTTAAAGCAAGTAAGGAACACTTAGTCTGAGATATTGTAGATAAGCTTCTTTGCCCTTGCAGTCAAATCTAACCTTTTCTTTTGAAAAGTTCTAAACTGATAGTATCTTTAGTTGCTCCAATAAGCTTGTTCCCTAGTCAAAAAGCTACTGTGAGATAAATGTATCCATCTCTTTTGTTTTATTATGTTGCATATACTATCTAGTGGATAAACTGTGGATTTCACTCACAGGTTATTGAGTGTGGCAGTCTATGACACTTTTCAATATTTCACTTGTTTGTACCCTAAAACCAGACACAACGTACCATGCACATTTTTGTTGTGATACTGTATATACTAAATGTCAGTAATGTTGCCTTGTATGTCAAGTGATTCAAATGTGGTATATGTTTAGTGACTCAGTTTTGCACAGCCTCAAGTACAGCTACTTGGTTTTGGTTATATAGACAGACAGTAGAACTGGAATCTAAAACTGGTCTAATATGCAATATAAAGAAGCTGTATTAGATAATGTGGATCCCTAGTCACCAAAATCAGAAATAGTAGGTCTACCTGTTTTAAATCTTGTGGCTGAAGTATGCTGCCATGTTCCTTAAAACAGAAATTGTTATGAAATATCAAGGCCATTAAATATACCCCCCTTTTCACCAAGGATGTATTGAGTAATGTAATATCATGGTAAGCTGGATATTTACTAAAAAACATATATTTGCATTTAGACATACTGAATTGCAAACCCAGTTTTTGACCAGTCTCCTGTGTTGACTAGGTAGACATTAAATAGTCTTAGGTTGATAGGTATATACTAGGCTAAAGACCATTAAGGTCTTTATGAGCCTAGCTGCTCAACTCACCCCAATTATGTTACTTTTGGATGTTGAAGATATTATAGTTTTGCAACAGTCCACATAATGTGCAATCCACACATATGGAGATGAAGAAAAAGTGGAAAATATCAAGTTAAATAGCATTGTGGGCTTAGCGGTGGTAGTTCCCGAACAAGTTAGTTCAAACTTGGATTGTTGTATTTCTCTCTAATTTTGGTTTAAGAATTGTGATCTCAGTTGAAGTGAATATGAAATTATACAACAAGACTTCTGACCTACACTTTTCATACAGGTCATATCGTTCTGGTTTTTAGGCATTTGCACTGGCATGCTGTCAAATTCAGATGATATTTAATTTTTTTTAAACCCTCACCTACAATGCACTTCACAGTACTGCTTATTCATGGAGATGCTAATAGCCTGTGCCTTGACTGGCCACCTCAGGTCAGATACCAAAAGGCTGATGGCTGTTTCATGTGTCAGATTAGAAACAATACACTTCATTTGTTTTCTGTACTTTGCTCTGGTCCTGTGGAATCACCTACCATCCCTGATTTGGGTGATATTTAGTCCTTCATTCCCTAATGTTTCCATAATGTTATTTGTATTACTTTACTTTATCCTTTTTTGACTGGAAAGTGGCCCCTTTTCATAGGAGAACTAAGAAGTATTTATACTACTATGAAAAATTTGGCCAGGGCATTGAGGAACATCCCCTCTATTCTTTTCAATAGACACCATGGAATCTTTTCACGTCCACCTGAGCTACCACCAGCAAAGGCAGCTAGTCCCTTAGTTTAGCATCTCATCCAAAGGGCAACATGCTCAGGAGTGCAGGACCCCCTTATGTTGCACTGCAGTGTCAGCAAACAATCTTCTTGGTGTGTGGGAATAGAATCAACAGCCTTTTGCAGCAAATGCAAGTGTGCTATCTGTTGTATCCCTGACACTGCACAAGAGACATTTGCAACTGCTTACTCAAATTCTACTAGGGATATGTCAATCTCCTGTATATGATTTAGCTTTTGATCTAAATTTGATATTTAAATTTGCTGTTAGATAATCTAAAGTTTATGTATCATACAGTTTTATTTCACTTCCTGCCTTCTCTTATCTTTTTTATGAAAGATACATAGTCAGTCATCAAAATATTGTAATAGATATATAAACACATGCTTAAATAAGTAATTAAATAGTTTAATGATTCTTCAATTTATTTTTCACTTTGTTCTTTAGTTTGATTAAATTGACCAGTAAGTAATAAATTGTTGGCTTCAACATCAATGTAGTTGATATTTATTTTAGCTGTGGTATGGTAAGCCCCACAATATTTATAAGATAAGTGTTTTGAAAAAATGATAATAGAATATACTCTTCCATTTTTTCCAACTACATTTTTACTTAAATCCTGAAGTCTCAATCAATGTAGAGCCAAGAAATTAAGCTGCCATGTCTGTGTTGACAGCCCTGTCCTCATCTCAAATGTATTATTGAATATGATGCCATGTTTGTGGCTTTCAAACAAGGCAACTAAAAGAACATGAGAGGGTACAGTGAAATGCAAATTATTCAAAAATGTTGTGGGAGCTGCCTTTATACTTTTTTTTTGCTAAAGGTTACTAATAGGTGATGTTTGCATAGTGTGTAAGGCAATATATGGTTTGATTCAGTTTGAAAGTCTATACCCAAGACTCGCTACTGGCTGAACCAATATCAGATGAGGGAACCTAATACAAAAATAAATATGAGTAATAGAAACAAATGACAAATATATTATAGAACAATTTCCCAATCAAGGGAATAAACATCCATTTACAATCAGAACAAGATAACTCCAGATTCTGCTAAAGAAATTAAGCTTTCTGACTCTAACCATTTGATGAACAAATGCCATAACAAAGGACGGTACTCCAGGAGTTGACTGTACTGTGTGACAACTAGAGATATATAGCCTATTTGTTTCATTATCATAGGAAAAGAAAAAAAGTTTTGCAAATGATAATGTAGGCAGAAAATTATGTTGGTATGGAAATATTGTGAGAGTAAAGAACAGATTAAAATGAATTTCTGTTGATTTTTCTGAAAATGCAAAATAAATGATTTGCATTTCAGTGTGTAGAATGCACTCAGTTTAAACTCAGTTACCTAACTTGGCAAAATAATATAGCTTGGCATTCATTGTTAATAAGAATCAGAAGTAAAATATGTTATCTCTTATAAGCTATGCAGCTTTGCAAAATTATTATCTACAAGCAGGTCAAGATGAACTCTTGTATGCAGCTGTGTCTCGTCAATATGATACACAAGATAGGCCAAGGATGAAAGGAGTTATTCTTCAGGAGCAGAATGTTTAAAATATGTAAAACAAACTGTCAGTAGACCAGCTGCAAAGGAAAGACTTATTATTCTGGCAAATTCTCTAAACTGCTGATGCAGGCAGAAAAGACACTATAAAGATTGGGACTTTTTCTTTTGTTTCAGAGACTTTGATTATTTTATTCTTGCAGACCTGATGCTTTAAGCTGAAGTACATTTTTGATGTATACACCTTTCATTGTTAAGCTAGATGTAAACCTCATGTGCAGTAAATGAATGTCGTAACAGCAAAACTGTCTCAGTGTTTTCATTGAGTAAAGGTACAGACTACCTGACCAAGTGTAGTTTAACAGTGGCAAGACCAGTCCAGTCAAAACAACCAGGGAGGTAACCTGAAGAGGTGCCTCTCTCAGTGCGACATTCCAGCGCAAACCTTTTTAGAATTGATTCATCTCTTCCTAAACTTTGTCCATTGACTGGAGGATGAAACACTGCAGCACAGCACAGGGCAGTACAGTAATTTTTCTTCATGCCACGAGGTATGAAAATTATACTGCTGAAATTTTCATCTCAGCAGCATCTAGTGAAAGACAGCAGAGAATTTTCCCACAACTGATCTTTGTGTCAAGACTGGACACCTTGTCCTGAACATTTGCGGTAAATATTTTTTTCGGTGTTTCTTTTAACAATGAATGCAATTCATGAAAATGCCAAGAAGTGCACTCAGTCTTTTACTTTTGATGTGCCTGAATCTTATGTAAATGTGTGGAATTATTTAAATACATGGTATGATCAGCATGTTAGCACCTGTAGGGAAAACTGATAATACAGCATTACTGTAAGTGGATCTCTACCTTTGATTGGTTTGTACACAAGGCTAAACTGCCACAGGATGTACAAAAATGTGCTATCTGCAATGATTTAAATGTTGCTTTTTGCATGCCTTGTCATAAACGTATTGTACAAAACCTGGAACACAACCAGGATAAAGTAATGCTTGAAGCACAGACAATGGTTCCTGTTCCTATATATCCTGTTGCAAAGGATTTGTTAGACAGTGATGCAGATGTCAAAGTTTGTACTTCACAGTCTTATTTGCAAGAGTTTAAAGATTGGATTGCTAAAGTTAGCACCCAGCAGGATCTTGACCTCATGGGTCATTTTCAGACTTACTGTGATAAATGGAACGTGTCTGGTAAACTGCATGCTGACACCGCTGAATGTACAAAAGACTTTTCTCAGTTTTTGAAAGTCTCACTGACTGAAATTAAGACTTTTACACAAACTGTTATTGAACAGGGCAGTAAAGCTATTGGTATGATAGAAGGGTTAATGAATAAAAGTGTGCGCTTGCATAAAAAAGTATGACAAGCAGTTGGCTGACGCACAGAGTGACGTAACTGTTGCTAGGGAGGAAATAAACACATTACAAGCTTAGTTGGAGACACAGGAATCTGAGGATCTAGAGCAACTGGAGGCTGCTAGAGCAACAGACTTAGCTAATCAAGACCTTTTAAAATTACAAGTCCTGTTAGAGGAATATCAATCTAAAGCATTAGAAACTACTGTTACAAGTCCTATCATAGCCTCAGCAGGCTTTTCTGCTGAAGTTTATCATCAGTCTAGAATGTTAGAAACTCTTCCTAAGTGGGATGAACAGAAGAGTATTTTGAAAAACATGATTACATCTTAAAACTGTAGGCACTGTATGGACTGATACACTTGAACGTTGTTTCTGGAATTTTATTCCATAGCGTTTTATGGCTTATAGTCAGCAAAAACAGTATCCAATACAAACTAAACACCTAAGAATGACAGCAGTATTGTTAGCATACACTAGGGGGCAATCTCTCACACCAACACTTTTAGATCAGTTTCAAATGACAGTTTGTGACTCTTTAAAAGAGCAAGCAGAACATTATCAACTGGCATATATGCTAGTCAATGGCAGTGATTAAAAAGATATAAAAGATGTCAAAAAGCTGTTCTGAGCTCCTTTTTGGACCATTTGGAAGGTGTCCCGGGAGATATTAAACTTATTTATGAAAAATCTTCAAACACACTCACAGAGTTAGTAGATAAGTTGCTGCGAGCACATATTATGTGTAAAAATATTGCTATTCATAAGCAAAAAAAAATAAACTCCCTGTTCTGCACACATTGTTAGTAAGGGGAAGGTGGTGTGCGAAATGGATTAATCGGGGACAGCAAGTCCCATAGCAGGTAGCAGGACAACCACATCAAGGGCAAATTATACAAGGGCAACAATGGGTAGCTTCAGCTCCCACAGCCACTCAGTTAAATTCTCAAGTTACTCAATCTATAGAGGGTCCTCAAAAGAGACAGCCTATTTGTTATTCTTGTAAACAGGTAGGTCATACTAAAAATTATTGTAAATATTATCGCAGATGGTGCCAGAAACAAGATGCAAAGGGTATGTTTTTTACCGAAAAAAATTTGATAAACCACGTGTACCACGACAGCAACAGGTAATGCAGCCAAAAGTACAAACAGAGCAGTACACTTCACAGCAATATGTGACAGAGGGTAATAGGGGACTACAGAAGCAACCCCTATATACCACAAACACTCAACAGTCAGTATTACCAGTACAGCAAACGGATGGTGTGACACCTAATGACAATGTGCAAGGTAATATTGTTAGCACACAGGATACAATTGTCCCTCCTGACTTTGTTCCTGATGGTTCAGTAAATCCTAATTATCAGCAGCAAATAGCCTTGCATCATGAACTTAATTGATCTTCTTATGTTGACTGTGATGAGGTTGAGAAAACACTGCAATTATGTCCTTTGCAGTCCAATACCACCGATGATTCGGGGTGGGAATCAGATCTACTATAGGGGTATGACCCCCCCCACCCAAGTCTCTTTCTTGACTAACTTCAGGAAGGGGAAAGATGGACAACCACTTATCAACATTTGGGTAGAGGGGAACCTGTGGGAAGATGTTCTTCTAGATACAAGAGCAGCTGTCTCAGTGACAGGTAGGCATTTGCCTCCTGACTTGTCTAAACGTACATGTATTTCAGGTTTTAATGGCTCTGAATGTCTAGCCATAGGTAGTAAGCCTGTACAAGTACAATTCTCCCGTCAAGGGGAACCAGTGAAGGGGGTATTTTTGATGCATAATTCTTGCACCTCCACAATCTTGGGAATGCATTTATTGTCCAAAATGGGAATTGTTATAGATCTTCCTAATGGTATTATATGGCAAGGACAAGGTCCCATATTATGTATGATTGAGGCAATACATGTATCAAACAATTCTGAAAAGGGCCATACTTTCAGCCCTCCTAAAAATGAAGTATGGTTAAAGGTAAAACAATAGTTTCCTATGTTGTGGTCTAAAGGGCCCAGAGACTGCGGGAAGCTAATGGAAGCAGTTTATGTAGGTAGTGACAACGATTTTATTCCACCATTTCAAAAACAGTATCCGATCCCAAAGGAATCAGAAACAGACATGCAAAACTGCATAGAACGATGGCTTGATGTGGGAATAATTCAAAAGGGAAATAGCCCTACAAATTCACCCATATGGCCAGTTAAAAAGAAAGATGGAACTTACCAATTGGTTATTGACTTACAAAAAGTAAACCAATTCATGACTCCCCAGGCTCATCTGATTCCAGGGGTCCCAGAGCTAGCAGTAAGAATAAAACCACAAAGTCAGTGGTTTAAGGTCATAGACTTAGCTAATGGTTTCTTTGCAGTACCACTGCAGGACAAGGATTGGCAAAGGTTTTCCTTTACATCTCAAAATGAACAGTATGTCATGACACAGTTTATTTATTTATTTATATTTGTTGACCGGGAGTGTCCGACTGGACATAGGTCCATTTTCAGTGGAGGCCGGGGGAGAAAAGCTCCACAGTTAAAATAAACAGACAGTAGTTACATTGAATTACATAGCGATTAACAATATACATAGCAATTACTTACAAAATATTTACAGATGAAGAACATAGTACATCAGTAGACAACTAGAATCTTTATCTGTGAAGACACACAGTTACGGCAGGGATTTCAAAACAGTCCGTTTATATTTCACCAAGTAGTTGGATGAATACTACAAGGTCTAGAATCTGATGATTCTGTTCTGCATTATATTGATGACATACTAATACAGTCTGAAACAAAAGAACAGCATTTAGCTAAAGTGACACAGGTCCTTCAAACACTGCAGGACTCAGGGTTTAAGGTTAAAAGTGAAAAGGTACAAATCATGTCACCGGAAGTAAAATTTCTAGGTACTATTTTAAGTCCTTCTGGGAGTACTCCTTGTTCAAAGAGGATGCAGGGAATTTTGAAAATGGATAAACTGGCTACCATTCCAGATTTGAACAAATTTCTGGGTATCATGAATTACAATCGGAAATTTATAGAGGATTATGCCAGCATGGCAGCTCCTCTGTATGACATGCTTTCTAGCCAGAAAGAATGACCCATTCTGGAGTGGGGAGCAAAGAAAAATACGGCTTTTTGTGATTTAAAGGCACCATTATCCAAGGCTACAGAATTAGTAGCTCCAAGTCTAACACGTCCCTTTGTGTTACAGGCAGCAGGTGGACCCAACACACTCTCTGTTGTGTTTTTACAGGAGTGGCCTCAGGGCTCTGATTCCAAAATGGATAGACTTTACGTCCCATTACATTTTTCAGTAGGAAAATGGCACATGCTGAGAGGGGATATCACCCATGCATTCAGCAACTTTTGGCCATTTATTGGGGTTTAAGACAAACTGAATACCTAACAGCTTTCTCTAAAGACATTATAGATCAGACACCGCATTATGCCATACAGGCTTTGGTAAATGAGACTCAGTTAAATAAACTGATTGATGACGTCAGTCAAGTAGTGTTTGCAAAATGGTTGGCATTATTTAGTGTCAAGCAAGTTACAATAAAGGCAGGAGATAAGTATTACTTATCTAACTTCATGGAATATGAAGGAAAACAACACAAATGCATTAAGCACATTTCATATCCAGAAAAGCCCATTCTGTCTCCTGATTTTCAGGAAGACAGGCCATCCATCTTTATTGACAATGCTCGATTTTGGGACAATGGACAATATTGGACTGGATTTGCAGTAGTACCAGAAACCCCTTCTATGGGACAGCCAACACTGATTCAGTTACTGGTACACATGTCTGCTCAGTGAGCTGAACTGGAAGCAGTTCTTTATGTGCTACAGCATTTTCCACCTGTCAATATTATTTCAGACAGTGCATATGTAGTTAATTCTCTGCAGCTGCATATGTCTACATGGGCAAGGAGAGGGTTTGTTGATAACATGGGCAAACCACTCAAGTATGCTTCTGTGTTACAGACTATTTGGAATTTGATTCGTAGTCAGTCCCTTGTGGGTTACTACAGTATCTTAAAGGTAAAAGCTCATCAGAAAGCTACAAATGAAAATTTTCAGTTAAATAACTATGCTGATCAGATGGCAAAAAAGGCAGCAACGAAAGGAATGCAACTGCATCCTACAAAACACCTTTCTAGTGTACCAGATAAGACCACTGCAGCACATGCCATACAGACATTTTCAGTTCAACATTTGCAACATGATTTGCTGCAGATCCAGACTAAGTTTGGACTGCATGAAGAGTTAGAAAAATGTACTCTTGTAGGAGAAAGTCCAGGACAATATTATGCAAAACATTTTGAAGATGGTTCTAGACTTCCTTATATACCATACCAACAGGAACGACAGTTAGCAAAATTTAATCATCAGGTATTGGGACATTTGGGTACACAAAAGTTATGGCCCATTGTAAAAAACACGTACTGGCATCCACAGTTAGAGAAAATCTGCGATTTAGCACATGCTGAATCCTTAATATGTTTGCACGCTAATGCTCATTTGAAAAAAAACACAGTTACTAAGGGTAACTCCAGTGGATGGACCTTGGTATGCCATCCAAATTGACTTTGCAGATCCATTACCCCCAGCTAAAGGTGGGTACAGGTATCTTTTAGTGGTAGTTGATGTTTTTTCAAAATGGGTAGAAGCAATTCCTACAAAAACAATGTCGGCTAAGGCTACAGCAGAAGCCTTATGGAAAAACATTTTTGTCACTGGGGATGGCCACAAGTTATCAAATCCAATAACAGGCCACAATTTGCCAGTAAACTGATAAAAGCTTTGTGTGATTTGCTTGGTATCCAGCAACGATTTCATGTTCCTTACCATGCCCAGTCTAATGGGATAGTTGAAAGAATAAACAGGACTCTTAAGGAATGCCTTAAAAAAGCCTGCTTGGAAAAAGGCGTAAATTGGGTAAAACATTTGCCTGGAATCTTGCTGGGTGTTAGAGCAACTCCACACAGTAAAACAGGGATCTCACCTTTTGAAGTCATGACAGGTAGAAAAATGTCTGTACAATTGCCATTTGCTCCTACTGTTAGTACAAACAGACCATTATTGAAAATTGCACAGCATCACAATGGTTAAAAGATATTTCTAAACTGTGTCAAAACTTATCAAAAATGCAAGCATTCAAATTACGGTCAAAGGATCCTGTTATGCCAGAAAAAATACTTCCCTCAGGGACACAGGTATTGATTAAGACATTCCAGATGGATGGTCCATGGCATAATAATTGGCAAAGACCTTTTAAAGTAATTGCTCAGTTAGAACCTCTAATGTACAAAGTTAAAGTAAAGAAAAAGAGCAAAATAATTCTTGTTCATAGAGATCAGTTGAAAGTCATTAAGCGACTACATGTTTTGTGGGGTTTTTTTGTAGACTCACGGCAAATGCCAAGTCTGAAACAGATAAAAAAGCATCTATTGAAACAACTGTTCAGATTAATATCACTTACGTGGAAATGTTATATTATTGTACATAATGAAGATTCTGTTTGCTATTGTACTGACTGTACTCACTGGAGCCCTTGGGGTAGGGTGTCAAACAAGAAAAATGCAAGTTTGAAAAATAAACAATGACAATAATACTGTAGAGCTAGGTTGGAATGTAAATCGTTTTCATGAACAAAGTCAGCAGGACAATTTTATTTGTCCATATAATGCTACTTGTATCTTCGGGTACATAAGGATCTCCAGCAATGTTACCTTTTGGTCCACGGTTGAGGGTCATGATTATATTCGACCAAATAGTCCTAAAGTAACCCTTGGATTTAATTCCAAAGTTTCTATTAAATGTTGTCAATTTCCTACATTTTATTTGGCAAAAGGAGAAAATTCAAAGAAATATCCACCATCAGTACAACAGCTAATCTTCACCTATGTGAAGAAGTGTAGTAATCATATTATACAGGGAATTAATATTCCTCCCAATAATACGAAAGTACAAATAAAGTTTACTACTGGAGTTTCTGTAATATGTACTGATGTCACAGTCATTACAGGCTACATACATTGGGCATATGCTCTATCAATATTAACAGGTAAACCTACCTCTGTTCATACAGACTATTTGGTTAAAATCTCTTCTACCTGTAAAATGGTAGGCAGACAGTATCAAAAGGTTGTGGTACATTTTAACATCACATTCCCAGATACAGGCAGGTACCGATATAAAACGGCATGGTATGATACTTTGTTAGGAAGCCTAGGTACAGGCATGGGAGCTATTAATGCAGCTGACATTGAAATTCTGACTAATCGATTAAAAGTAGTGGGGGAAAATATCTCTCAGGTTGTGCATTTACAAACATCTTGGAATACAGAGATATGGAAGACACAACTGCACAATATAAATTAGCAGCAATTTTTAGACAATTGTGATGCTGTGCAGCTACATCAGTTGAAATTTGATGGTGACATGACAATTTTTGTAAACTGGACAAAATGCACTATGCAATCTTTGTATGTGGAAATTCAGAAAAATAGAGTACAAACTGAACTTATGTTACAAAATGAAAATGTTTGGCAACAATTGTTTAACAAATGAATACCTGATACCAATTGGATTAGGTTATTTACTGAAGTAACATACTGTACTCCACAATATTGTACAGGAAAGTTTATGCATTATAATGTTGCTGATACAACTATTATGTGTCAATTTACTGTATTACCTATGATATTTCTCGTACCAAAAGGGTATAAGTATTGGTTGCCACAATTTGAAAGTAATTATGTAGATATGAGAGGAAAAACACATACAATTGAGTATTGTACACAGACTCAAAATGGACTAGATTGTGGACAGCAATCGCCTGTCTATGAACCATGCATACTGCAGCATTCTGTTAATTTGTGTAAATGGACTATTATGCCTTCTTCTTTTCAAATGTTTATAGAAGTGGCTCCTCAGTATATTTGTCT